>NW_022196915.1:89652644-89706185 GCF_008632895.1 Mastomys coucha | reverse complement strand
GAGCTATCTTGGGACTGAAGTGGAAGAGCAGGGAACAACTGTACGTTAATAGAGTCTTCCTAAAGGGTAGTCTTAAAGTCTAGGTTCCAAGTGAGTTTAAGCTTGGCCAGCAATCACTTGGCGCACACTGCCACGCCTCTTGCAGAACTCCTATTACTGGTTCCTTGAGTTCACTGCCAACTAACTGCTAATCTTTACCTTCCATGTGACACTTGTTTGCCAACATCAACTTAGGGAAACCAACTTCAGCCTTACCACCCACCTCCACTTCCCTCCAAGAATTTCCCAGGCTTTTAAACCGAAACCCCATCTCTTCTCTCTTGACTCCCTTGGTAAAGTGGCACTGGAATAAACCCCCCCGGGGGCTTCTAATAGAAACTAGGTTCTCCACTGAAACCCGGACTATTTTCGGCTAGAGTCCCAGCAGTTTTGAAAGGGAGGGCGCAGCCCCGCTCCTGCCAGTTTACTTCTCACTTACCTTCTGTGGGTTTTAGCGCCTCGGGGCTATAGTTTGAAAGTAAAACAGCTTCAAAGCGTCGCCTTATTAGCTCTGTATTTGAGAAATCCAGAGATGAAACCTACCTAAAAGGTTTAATAGGGCGGAACAGTATTTATTTGCCAAGCAAACAGCCAGAATATAGTTCAAAGGGGGCGCAGTGGCTTCTCAGCAGGAGGCTGGAAGGGCGAGAACACGGGCAAAGCGAATTTCAAGCTTCAGTTCTGAGGTTAAAGTGAATCAAATAAGCTCGGAATGAGATGGGTCTTTTGATTTCTTTACATTATCTCTCGCGCCCAACATTTATATATAAATGAGTCTACTCAGGGTTTGTGCCACCTTCCCGAGTTGTTGTCCAGACTTTTGGTTTGTTCGTAAACTGATATTTTGCTTAGGAAGATGGGCCATCTCTCTAAGGATTTGATTTACCAATACATTTAAAATACAAACACACCCTTTAAAGTTACATTTTCATTATTTTTCCTTCCTGATTTTCTTTTAAAATGCTACAGATGTAAACTGCATTTGATTTCTTCTACTAGGAAAAAATATGAAGCCACAAGATTCAGAATAAAGTCTCCCTTTAAATGATGGTGTTTGGGTTTTGCTTTTGAAGAATATCTGTCAGCAACTATACTGGTACTTTACTGCTGGATTCTGGGTCTAAAGAAGACTTTAAACAAAATAAATGCATGCAGCTGACATTGTCAGCTGTTTGCTGATCTGTGGGGCCCGGGAGCTGTGGTTGTTGGTGAGTTGGAAGCTGAGCCTCCACGTGCATAGCCATATACAAACAGATGTAAGCACAGTGGTTTTTTTTTTTTTTTTTTTTTTTTTTTTTTATTGTTGCTGAATGTAACTGAATCTTATTTCTAAATTTCATTCAATTCCGTCTCAGTGTTTCAGCACCAGAAGCCAGTCCCCCTAAAGTGGAAGAGTGGTACATTATTGAAACTCTCTATCAAACAGCTCTGGGGTGCAGCCTTTCTGCAAATGCTGGCTCTCAATGAGGTCTGGCTGTCTGAGTGCACATAAGCCCCTAATATGTTAATGGCCGTAGGGGATGCCTAAGGTACTATCTCAAGCTGCTTCGCACACCATATGTCAGGCCGTTAGCCACATGGATCTATTAATCAAAAGGAGCTGGAGAAGGAGGGGAAGGTCTTGGATAGAAGGAGGAATGAGAGATCTGGGGGAGGGGGAAAGGGGAGAGAGAAAACATTTAAAAGCCCTTCCAGTTACTTTTATTTACAAAAAGGAGTAAACCATGTACTTAGAAAGCAACAGGGCTTTCCTTTGTTTTAGTGGGAGACTGTTCACAGATGTCTACCAAGGAATTAGCGTAGCAGTCTGTGTGCTTAGAAGGAAGTGTTGCCTCAAGGGTCCTGTCTAGGATTTCTTATTTAACAACTTTTATAAGCAAGACTCATTTGGCCCCAAAAAAGTTTTTGTGATATGTGTTGCTTTATTAAAAACAGAGGAAGGAGCAGTGGAAATGTTTTTTTATAAGGACACAAATAAGTCACAGAGGGAGTTCTCAGGGGATTTATAATGACTATGGAATACATTAATATATATCTACACAGGCAATAGGATTTTCTCCACTTCTAGTTGTTCACACAGGAAGCGTAGCACATTTACATTTTTGCACCTTCCTCCAAGTTGAGTTTATGATAAATTAAACTGCAGAATATCCAGGTGGAAAAAACATGACAATATTTAAAACAAAAACAAAAACAAAAACAAAACTCACCTCTCTTGTTTCTGCTTTGAGATATCTCTTATGTTCCAATGTTTGAAGTAAGTTTCAACTAGATATTTAGTTTAGAATGTTTGTGCAACCTTAAAAGTACCTCTGTATCAATACATGGAGACTCTGTAGATGCTATTCATGCTAACCTCAAGAAGAAAAAAATTAAAATTTTATTAAGTGATGAATATATTTGTCATATGCACACATTTCTTAAGTAAATCCAGTGAGTATATTCATTTTGAAAGGTTAGAAACTATACCATGTGCAGTCTTACCTGAGATTACGGACTACAGTAAAATCACCCAAAGTCAATTTGTTATTTGATGTTTTCATTTACAATGATGGTAAATAATATAAGTTACCAAAGTTCTATCATAAAAGCTATAATAAGTGGTATAATCAGGAGTACATACCATTGAATATGTCTTCTTTTAAATACTTCTATTGCAGAAGTGAATTTGTAATATATGGAATGACTAAAAGTGTATTGATCTTATATCTCCACTGTGTGTGAGTAAATGCTTGAGTGCTTGCATATGCTTGAGAGTGCATCTTTCACTTAGATAGTAGACCTCGTCATTATGTTGGACATGTAAGGAAGAAAGTAACTGAATGTTCTTATTCAAGATATAAAAATATATTAAAGGCAAGGGTGAAATAATGCTTAATTACATAAAACAAAAATTATCTAAGTACCACTACAGTATGTGCAAAGTACAAGGTATTATGTATTAGACTGGAGGTATTAAGTTGTATAGTTCTCACAAAGCCATTTTCCTATCTTAGGGACATGAAAAGGTTAAAATCTTTTAATAAAGAGTCCAGTACTTTAGATTGTTTGGTTTGGCTGGGAAATTATATGCAAATTTTAGTAAAAAAGTTGGGGGGGGGTTAGTGCCTTTAAAAGCGGAGAATACTATTGTACAGAACTGGTCCATCTATAAATATGAAAAATTCTAAAGCACACTTCCATCCAGGAAGTGCTGAACACATGAAGATGGATGATCTTGAATTTCAAGAGCAGCTTGGTAGGGAGAAATACTTTTTATCCTTAAATTTTGGTGTGAGCCACTAGCCTTTATTTCTTTCCCTGTAGTTAACAGGAAGCCCATATATCTGTCTCTTTTGGTTTCCAAAGACTCGTAACTTAATTCCTTCAGGCTATTCATCAGCACAGTAATTAAACTAGCAAATGGATGTAAATAAAGTGAAATTGGTTTCATGACAGATGAGGCAAAGAGGCCTCTGACATGAAACAAGGCAGGACAATAATGATTTCAGCAGCATCAGGCCGGGACGAACCCCAGCTGGATTTATTAGGGCTGCCGTGATTTGCTGGAAGCGGGCAAGACATGAGCACTCTTTAATTTGACAGGAATTTTGCATCCTAAAGAGCATATTGAAATATAAATCTGGAGATGAATTTAGGCAACAGTAAACAGAAGTACATTTTGGAAAAAGATGATATTCAGTTTTTTTTTTTTTTTTTTTTTAGAAGAACACATTCTCCTTAGTAATAGAAAGGCTTTATTTGTTACAAATTATCATCTAATCCTGGGAGCAACAAGGAGCAAAAAACGATCATGTATCACTCCTTTGTAATGTACAGGGTTACATTTAAAATTTCTAGGTGTACTTTCCAAGGAAGTCACCTTGCACAGTTCATTTTTAAAATTCAGCACCATGAAAACATATGTGTAGTTAAGGGCTGCAGGCTTTGATAGCAAAAGAATATGACAAACTGAGAGAGAAGGTTGAATGAGTGATAGAGTACAATTATCATTTATTTAAATAAAGATCTGGTTAAAGTTTATTACCTCTGGAGGTCTGAGTCTAGCAGCCCAGAAAGCAAAGTTCTAGTTACAAGATCAAATTATCTCAAGCCCTTAATAAGACAAAGCCTTAAAATCAAATATAGTTTTGTCTCCGTACATCAAGAAGCTCCATAACCCAGCGGCAATAGCTGAGAACTATGCCACAAGAGAAGAAGAAATCAGAAGAAAAGAGAAAGCAGAAAGACTGCATGCTTGATGGAACCAAGAGGACACAAGGGGGAAACTGAGTCGCTCTCCCCCGGGATAAAGATGTCATATATAAAATAAATAAAAGACAAAATTTTCACCCCAGGAACAGATTAATACCATTATTCATCAGAAGATCAGAAATAAACTGCTTTATATTTAAATATAGTCTCAATTTTTTAAGGTTCCTTTCTGAAGAGGCACAGATAATCTCTAAAGCTTCTTTGAGAGTTGCAGGTCCTTCCTAAGACGGAAGTCAAAATTTCAGCACCATGGCCAGCGCAAGAGTCTGTGCTGCTGTTGACACTGGAGAGGTGAAATCTTACACATTCTTGTGTGTGTGTGTGTGTGTGTGTGTGTGTGTGTGTGTATTAAACAGTGGGTCCTAACCTTTGAATGGGATGCTGTTATTTCTTATGTCCTCGAACTACACAGAATGTTGTGTTTTGTAACACGCAGAAGACAGAGTTTATGAACAAAACTGTTAAAGGAGAAGAAAAGAACTTAAAGAGAAAGAAAAATAAAAATAAAAGAAAGAATGAGAGAGAGAGAGTGAAATAGAGAGAGAAATACTCAGTGCATTCTCCCTCCAATTTAATTGTGGGTGACTTTCAGGCCAGGAAGGAATTTATTATGAAACACAGTTGGCTTTAGTTCTGAGCCTGCCTATTTTTTTTTAATGGAAAAATACGCCTAATTATTTTAAAGTTCCTTTCCAATTGTGAGACATAGGCAAGTCCTTTAATTATAATACAATATGAACAAGGGGAGCATGTGGAAGAGAATGTCGAGAAGAGGGTGCCGGGGCAGCTCCTCAGAAATCTGTATTCATTTCTGGCTCTTATTTGTTCAGTAATCTCTACCATCATAACTAAATCTTGAAGCACTGATGTAGTTCGAGTTGTTGTTGACTTAACGTCAAAATTCAATCACTGGGGGTTTTGCATCAGCCGGGCTACTTATTTGTCTAATAAATCCGTCATTTTGTAAGAAAAATATTTGAGCAGCCGTACTTGACCTCTTGGTATCCACAAGTCACATTTATTTCTCCCAGTTTACAAATGCAAAATCGAGATGATCATCTAACGCCTGAGGAACTGTGTTGATTTCTGATTGGATTTTAGATGGAAATGTCTATTTTAAATACCTTGTGATTAAATTGTACACATAATAGAATCCATGCATTTTAAACTCATTCCTGCTTGGTAACTTAACAACCTAGACTGCTAGTCATACATACTGATGCCAAAAAAAGAAAAAAAAAGTCAGTCTCCCCCACCCACATTTGTCCAATAAATACGAAAATTGACCCCTAATTGGAAGACTTTATTAAAGTCAGAGGTTGTTGAGTTTTTTTTTTTAAATTTCTAAACTAGTTCATTTTGATTACCTCCCCATGTTCCCCACGGAGGGGGGAATACTGTAATTTATGCAGGAGAAGGGAGGGTTTTATTATGTCAAGCACAAAGCTAGGGCACACAGGACTGACCATGCTGGCATTTCCAGTCCTAGGGATACAGCCTTCATTTTCCTTCTAGACTATAACTGAAGTTTAAGAAAATTCATATTACCATCTGCTAATATTAACTAAGGGAAGCAATGTCCTATCGTCACTTGAACTAATTTTATTTTCTCCCAGCCATGTGCTTAGAAATTGCTAGAGAACATTCAGCTGTCCCTCACCTATCCCCTGTCTCTGTAGAGTGTTTTCATGTTAAAGACAACTTGACAACTTAAGAATCTTCCCAAATTCTTTGGCTAAGTCTCCACATTCTTTCGGAAAGTTTCCCTGTTCAGTGAGAGTCTGACTGTAGAAATAGAATGAAAGACATCTGAATCAGACTGAGAGAAGGGGATGTTGAAACTGGATCCGGGAGCTTGTCATAGGCTTCCAGTCCCAAGTTGTATCAGAGAAGAGCAGGGTTTAGGTAGACTAAGCTGACTCTGGTGGAAAGAGGACCAAGGTTTGTATCTACTCAAGCTGGGGGATCCCTTGTGCTTTCTTGTCCTGGGACTGAGTTGCTGCCTGCTTGTGTGTGTGTGCTGTTCAATAACCAGAGCATTTGTAAAGAAAGCTTGTTTGGATCTGAAATCATTGTAATGGTTGGAACTCACAGATTTAGGTCAAAGGTGGTACCAAAGGGGCTCCTGAACTCCCACTGTCTCCACCTTTTGTCTCCTGGCCTTCTCTTGCTCATCTCAGGCCCGCATGACCTCTAACTGTTTGGGGACTTTTCTCCTTTGCACACTGCACTTTGGAAGCTCTGCTGCCATGGACCTCCCAGAGTGCCGAGGAAGGGATCTTTCCCTGTTACTGTCCCTCCCTTTCAACCAACAAGGTCATAAGGAGCTCTGTCCCAGAGTTCCTAGCGGCCCCAGCAAGGGGTTCTGATGAAGCTTCTGCACTGGGCTGGGCTGCAACTTTCACCTGCAAGGCCTGTGATGCTTCAGGCTGAAGCCTTGCCCTTGGGTGTATTTCTCCAAAAATCCTTGGGATCCTAGCGCCTGAGAGATTCTGTGTGCTCTATAGCTGCTTGCTTCCTCCTATTGTTTAAAGGGGTCGCTACTGAGCAGCAAGGGGAGCAGTGGAGGTCTTCCTGGCAGGAAGTAGTTCCTGCCTCAGCCTGTTTGGAGTTTGTTGACAAGATGCCTTCTGAGTGGCTACTGAGAGCGTATCTGAGCGGTTCTTACATCACTTCCACTTGCAGGCTTTCCCACCTGAATCTGATTACTTCACTTTCGTTTACCTCACATAGGATCATGAGGCGTTTAATACATTCAGAGAAGACCACTGAATCAAAAAACAAAATAAAATAGGAATATTCAGATCTCTACCCACACTTCCTGGTGAGAGCAGTGGCTACCACCAACAGCTCACCTATCTCAGGCCCTGGAGATCTGAAAAGGAAGCTAGTGTGTCTGGATTCCTCTGTAGCTCTGACACAATCACTACTTGGTCATAAGGGAGTAGTTCTAGAGTAGTGACAAAACCAGACTGAAGTGACGAACTTTTCCAATATTTGTTCCTATCACAAACAAACAAAAAACAACAACAACAACAACAACAAAACCCAAAACCACCACCACCAACAACAACAACAAAAAGTGAGTCTTTCAGAATCACAACCATCTCCCTTCCTTCTCTACCTTAGCTTAGGGGGCGATGTCTTGGCTGTCTCTGACTGGGCCTCAGGATATGAACTCTGAGGGAACTGTAGCCCTTTACAACAGTGGCTGGCAAAGTCCAGAGGTGCATCTGGAATGGGCCAAGGCTGAGGAAGAGAGCAGGTGGCTGTGTGTGGTAGAGTTGGCTTGGGCCTCCAAACTTTGCTTTCATTAAACTTGAGGGAGGACTTTTGTACTTACACTGATTTTTGTTTTGTTTTGTTTTGTTTTGGACTGTTTGAATCAATGACTCAGTGAGAAGAGTATTGAAAAGGCACTGTGGTTTTCTTGTGCATGGCTTGTGCTACTGTTTGTAAAGGCAACGAGGGAAGGGGCGTGCTTTGAAAGAGGAGAGCCTTTTTTTTTTTTTTAATTAGATGTTTTCTTTATTTACAACATCTCTTTTCCCAGGTTCCCCTCAAAAAAAAGAAAGAAAGAAAGAAAGAAAAATTAAAAAATTAAAAAAACTAAAACTAAAACAATCCCCTGTTCCCTCTCCCCTCCCCCTGCTTACCATAGCAGCACCCCCTCCTGCTTACTGACCCTGGCATTCCCCTACACTGGGGCATAGAACCTTCACAGGGCTAAGGTCCTCGAGGAGAGCCTATTTTAAAACTGATAATTCGGGCTGGAAAGATGACTCAGTGGGTAAGAGAACTGATTGCTCTTCCAGAGGTCCTGAGTTCAATTCCCAGCAACCACACAGTGGCTTACAACCATCTGTAATGGGGATCCGATGCCCTCTTCTGGTGTGTCTGAAGACACCTACAGTGTCCTCATATAAAAAAAAAAACAAACAAAAAACGTGATGATTCTAAATTGGACGTAAACTGTTGGCAAAGCTGTATTTATTTATTTGAAGTGGATTGACATTACTTTTATAGCCGTTTGCTTACATGTCTGCTGCTTGTGGGTGGAACTGAACTGAAATACTGAGTTTAGTTACTTTCAACCAATTTCCCATCAGCTCAAGTCAAGCTGCCAACCTTTCTCCAGGAATTCTTTCCCAGAGCTTAGGCACTAACTAACTTTCTCATTGGAGCACACATCTTTTTTTTTTTTTTTTTTTTGAGACAGGGTTTCTCTGTGTAGCCCTGGCTGTCCTGGAACTCACTCTGTAGACCAGGCTGACCTCGAACTCAGAAATCCGCCTGCCTCTGCCTCCCAAGTGCTGGGATTAAAGTCGTGCGCCACCACTGCCTGGCTGAAGCACACATTTTAAAATTGTTTTTCTTCCTTTAATTTTAAACAACATTCAAAAACCAAACCAAACAGCATACTATAAAAAAAAAATGATCAAAATTTCCATATACACATATAATCCAGGCTCACAGAAATTCTGATTACATAGACTAAAAAGTAACTATAAACAACCACTCTGGCAAACTATTCAGTCATCTTATGCTTGTTTTAGAAAAACTTAACACCTTAAGAAACTGATTCTTTCACAATTAGGCATTCATATGTCTGTCCTCTCTTGCTACCTTCCCAGCCCAACAAAAAACAAAACAAAACAAAAAAACCATGAATCCAACTCTTCCACAGAACCTATGATCATCAACTGTCCAGCAACTGTAAAGAGACCTAAGAAATTAACAGCCCAATGACAAAGCAACAACAGAGGCACATCTACTCAGGCAAACAGAACATTCTGGCCATCAGGGAATCAGAAGTAATGATTGAGGCTCCTGCTTTAAGCTCATCGATGTCTTATTTCAAAAACATATGTGGCAAGCTCTTCTAAATCACCCCATATTCTCAAGTGAAGAAATTATCAAAACCGTATTTAAGTGCTCAGAACTTCTAAATACAGGAAGCTGCTTTGCAGTGGTGGCAAGGTTAGCTAATGCCCAGGACCTGAGAGAGGCATGAGTTCCAATATTTGAGCTTCAACTCCAGGACCAAAATTTAGCCTTCACCTACATTAAAGTAACTGCAAGATCACTAAGTTCTTAATGACAGCAGAGATCTCTGCCAGCTTGAAAATACTAATGTTAGCTTGTGGAAATAGATATTCTACATGGTAGTTATTAAAAACTTATAAAATCTTAAATCAATATAAATTAATTTAATTATGATTTGTAATTGCATTATGCATGATCAATTTGAAACACTACTTTAAAGATAATTAGAGCTGTGTGCTGTCACTTCTGACTTCCCTAATAGCTTAATGAAAAAGAATATCATATACTCACTACCTTTGGGTTAAACCTGTAAATTACACTAAATGCTTATTTTCCAATAAAAAATATGGTAAAATAATTGTACACTTTATAGACATATTTTATGACTCAATTGTAAGTGTGTAATGGATTTTCTTGGTGGAATTGTATTCTGCGTTTTTCCATGGACCTAGTTAAGTATTTATTAGGGTTGATTGAGCTGTCAGTGTTTTTTTCAGGATCAGACCTCAAGGATTTGAATGAAGACTAACTTTTATGTAAAAATATCATGCTGTCCTCGAAGCTTGTGCCAAGAGGTCACTGCAGATGGAGGTCCTAACTTAGCATAATGGGTTTAACATTTCCATGACATCATCAGGGAACCTGAAAGGAGTCTAAGGATAATCAGAGTGGTCATTCAGGAGAAGAGTAAATATTTTATGAGGATATATAGAAGACAGGAAAGATGGTCAGAAAGGTGAATCTCAGCTCCTTAGAGTTCAGAGAAGGAGGCGTTTCAGCCAGGCCCAGAGTTGAAAGAGCCAGTGCATATGCTGAAATTAGCCAGACGAATCTGAGAGGTTCAGAGGGGACTCATCTCAGGGAGCAGTTTGTATAGATTTCTTTTGTTTCCCAAACTCTTCATGTATTTCTCAGTCTGGAGGACTTATTTTTTAATTGATAACATCCAAGAATATACATTGAGTACTCTCCTGGCCCTAATTTTCTGTGTTGGTTTCTCAGTATTTTCTGGTACTACAAGACAGGCTTTTTACTTTTAAGATAACTATTGGAATTATCAAGAGCATACCAAAGTATTTTTGAATTAGATAAATCCAGTGAGCTCATATTTATTTTCTCCTTCCTAATATAAAATAATATTTAATTATCTGTATCAATATAGGTCTTGGTAGGTTAACCTTTACCTACCATCAGATATCTACTCCCAACCTAAGACAGATAGTGAGAAGTATGCACATACAGAAAAAGAAATAATAAAAAGCACAAAGAACTAGATACTTCATAGATGTAAGCACTTTTCTCAAAGCACTCACTTTCTCCAAATGCTCTTTATATTTGTTTTCAAGACAGGGTTTGTCTGTGCAGCCCTGGCTACCCTGCCCCTTGCTGTGGAGATGAGGCTGGCCCTGAACGCAGAGATTAGCCTGCCTCCAGATAGGTGGTATTAAAGGTGTGTACCACCATGCTAAGCATGAGATGATCATGTCTGTCAGACTTCACATAACCAGAAATAAGTGTATTTTGTTATTTGAAAAGTAGTCACATGTTCTCCATATGGTTAGAAACACTTGCTCAAGTTCACTATTATTATATTATTGGCTTTTGTCTTACTTTAGATTGTGTGAATCAAATATCTATGTGAATTATTAACAACATCACCTGGAATGAATCCTAAGTCTTCTTGCATTGATGTTCATTTTTTTACGAAAATTCCCTTGATACTTACAACACAAAAGAACTTGAGAACTTTATTCTCTGCTGAAGATATAAATGCATTAAGTGATGCAAAGAGTTGGTACAGTATTCTTAGGTATAAAAATTAGTGTTTTCTCTGAAAGTCCCTTGTGTTTTCCCACATTCCCCACTGCACAGCTTAGAGATTTCCAGGCCACGAAGGCATCCCTGCTCTTGTGTACCTGACCTGTTGGGAACACCCTCCCCCTTTGCAGCCTCTTATCTCACAGTGTATTCTACAGCAAGGGTATGCTGTGCCCTGGCTTTTAGGCTGTAATCAACCCTTCTGGAAAAAAAGCCTGTTTGTTTTATCTTTGTATTTTCTCAAACAACTAGCGCAATGTTATATAAAATAGTCAGGAAAACATCATACATACTCAAGTTGAAGAACACACAGATTTCTCCTTGCATCATATTGAACACACATAAATGATAGAGTTTCTTGCTTCTCTTTTTGATTATGACAATGTGTTCTGGTGTTCTTACCAAGGCTGGAAAATGGCAACTAGGGTCATATCCAGCCAGGGTTCTTTTCATTCTTGTATTTTATCCTAAAATTATGTTGATATGAATTTGGTTTCACAAATATATCACCGTTTTATTTGAAAGCAATTTAAATGAGGTTAATATTTTCAATCTCATAATTGTCTCTACATAACTTGTATTATCAATTTCTGTGAAATCACGTCATGTCAATTAGTTACAGGCTGTTTTTGTGATCAAAAGCCCCACTCTTTTGACCTGAATGGCAAGTACACTCCATTATTTATACTGTCATGGACAGATCTTGTGTTAAAAATTTGGCATTATGTGGTCACCAGATATTAACTTGAGAGCGTCTCTGGATGATTTATTCTTACTTTCCCCTTTGCACAGTCACTGAATATAGCAATGTAATGATTGCTGCAAGTGGGCCAGTCAAATGTCAAATAAATCATTCCTTTATCAGATGCAAAGTTTAAAGTGCCATTTAGCAAGTTTTGCTTCTTGGTAATGGGGCTCAGCAAATTTTATCTTCGGATATATTTTATAATGCTTCAGAGTAGCTACTATCATCTCGGAACCACATAGCACCACACCTCAAAAGGTGCTAGACCCCCAACTCTTTCTTGTAACCGAGTAATTTATTATTACCACCTTTAGTAGACCTGTGCATCAAATAGAACAGTGATGTTTTCTTTAACTCTGATAACCATTGGCTTGCCACGTGGGAAAGAACTATTAATGCTTTTGAACCAAGAAACAGTGCTCCACATGGGTCATGCTACAGAGACATGAGTGAGTTAGTTTTATTTTTAAATATAACATTCAATTTTCATTTTAAAACCCCCAAGAAGTTTTATTTGTAATGACCTCTGTACTTCTCCTTCATAAACTGGGAAAATGCTTCTCATGCTCTGAGTTTTTCTTCATTTATACAAAACAAAACAAAACCAAAAAAACTTGACAAAACCAAGAAAGCCTGCAATGTTTTAGGCCCAATTCCTTTCTTACATCAAACAAAGCCCAAAAGGGGAAAGAACTGGCTGTTGAATGATACATTAAATTTCATGACTTGAAGCCAGAGTGACCAAACATCTTGTTAATCAAAATCCATATTCTCTTCATGTTTTGAGCTGTTTGCCAAACAAAGAGTGAGCGAAACCTCCACACTTGCACATTTCTACATTAAATGTGGAAACATAAAAAAAAAATTAGATTAGGAAATAGAAGAATATAATGACCTTCCTCTCAATCATATGCTGCCAGCTAAGCGTTTGAGACTGAGAAATTGCACTAATGAAGCCATTTGAAGGCTTTTGTGGACAACCGCTTCCTCTTTGAAGATTAAATGAATGATGTTGATGTGATTAATCTTAGTACAGGGAGTGATGCAGCAGCTAGGAAATACCTTGGTGATTTTCATAATTAAACTGAATCAACATTTCAAAGAAATGCCAGTGTTATCGCTTGTATATTAGAATTACGTTCATTAGACAGAAGAAACAAATAGTTTGAGCAAACAAGATTTTCCTTTTGGTGTATTGAGACTTCTGTCATGTCTCAGAGTATCTTAGTATAAATCATCATTACTGCTTAATTTTGTCCTTGCGTTCTTGGCTGTTCTGATGTCTCATTGTACATGCAGAGTGAAGCGGGTGACTCACAGCTTCCCTTGGCTTCTTTACTTTCAGATCCTTACCATCCATCTTCTCTTAGCCTCATTGGCTATCTGCTCACCTCAAGGAAGATTTCAGAAAGTCAATTTCTAGTTAAGTGCCATGTTTTGGAATTGTTTTATTACTTTACAAGGATTGGAGAAAATCATAGCTCTGAAATTCCTTCACATTTTTGATAGATTGAGAGTTCACAGCACAGTGTTCTCTTTGACTTATGTATTGTTATTAATTTCTTGTAAATAAATCTATTTTCCTTGTAGTAAGGATTTAAGCTTTTTGTGCTTTGTGGATAATTTCAAACGGAGAAAATGTTCAGCGCCATTCCTGAGCAAGCTATGTGAACTTGGCTTGCTTGGTAAGTCAACTCTCAATAGTTCTGGGTTCTTAGTTGATGTCCAACTTCAGGCCAAGGGCTAAGGATCACTGTGACAACAATTCAATCACACATTAAATTATTTTAAATGTTTCTGAGTGACTCCCAGTTTCCTTTTTTCCCTGGTTATTAAAAGAAGTAAGAAATGTTTTTTCTTAATTTTTCTCTTCTTTAAAAATTTTATGGGGGCTAGAGAGATGGCTCAGCAGTTAAGAGCACTGATTGCTCTTCCGAAGGTCCTGAGTTCAAATCCCAGCAACCACATGGTGGCTCACAACCACCCATAATGAGATCTGATGCCCTCTTCTGGGGTGTCTGATGACAGCTACAGTGTACTTACATATTATAAATAAATAAATCTTTAAAAAAAAAAAATTTTATGTGTATGGTGTTTTGACTGCATGAATGTCTGTGTACCACATGCATGCCTCATACCTCTAGAGACCAGAAGAGGGTATCAGATCCCCTAGGACTGGAGTTATAAATAGTTGAGGGCCACCATGTGGGTGCTGGGAATTGCCCAGCTCTCCTGGAAAAGCAAGCCAGTGCTCTTAACTGTGCAACTATCACTTCAGCCCCCTAGGGATGGTTCTTTGAACATACCACATAAAACACACAGTTTGAGTTTAATCTGTAATCTTAAGTCAGATGAATTTGGTGGCCATTACCAAGTCACAGATGAGTGAAAATATTTATCCCCCAAACTGCTTTTCTTTCATTGTTGTAGAGCAGAAAATACTGGAACAATCAAGCACCAAAAAACCCCAGCAAAGTGACGAGACTTCTAAAATATTCCTTGTTGCAGGACCCGACTAAGATGGAGTCAGGGTGGAGACAGTCTGTAATCTGTTGACATTCTTCACAAAGTATTGTAGTTTGAATGAGAATGCCCCCCATAGGCTCATAAGGATTGGTGCTACTAAGAAGTGGGTTCTTATTGGAGCAGGTTGCCATGTGGGAAGAAGTATGTCATTGGGATTTGAGGTTTCATGTGCTCAAGCCAGACCCAGTGTCACACTTTCTTCCCATTGCCTACCAATCCAGATACAGAACTCTCAGCCACTTGTCTGGCACCATGTCTGCCTGTGTGCTACCATGCTTCCTTCCATGATGATAATGGACTAAACCTCTGAACCTGTAAGCCACTCCCCAATTAAATGTTTTCCTTTATAAGAGTTGCCATGGTCATGGTGTTTCTTCACAGCAGTAAAACCCAAAGACACAAAGATACTGCCCTGTGTTGTGTGACATGCCACATAGTCACCCACGCATAGAAGGTGCCAGCTAGCTACAACAGCCAGTGTAAACTGAGATACAAAGCTTTCAACATATAGAACAATATCTTCATTTGAAATAGACTTCCTGGCACTGAACGCTACTTATGACAAATGTAAAAAAAAAAAAAAATCACTGAACCAAAGGAAAAAAAAAATTTCCCTTAAATCTTTGCTCTCTTGCTTGCTAAACTAGAGCCATAACAAAGAAGACAGGACAAAAGAAGGGAGCACTCAGCATGCTGGGCTGTAAAGAGATATACCTGGGAAGAAAAGCTCAGAAAGGCCTTTATATAAGTCACGTGTCAGATAAGGAAACCAAAAGCCCATGGCAGGGGGAAGAGGAAGGAAATTGGACATCTGTTGAGAGGGATCCGATTGGTGTGGGGAGCACACAATCCAATATATCAGATCAGTCCGTGGGAATGGTGGGAACCGTGCCAAATGAACATGGAGCATTAGGGCATACTGTAGTTTATATGTGTGAAGAATGTCTTATATCAGTGAGTCGTGCTGAGGGAAAGAAGAACTGAAGTCACAGACAAGAATACTGAATAGAGAGTCCTGCTCTGTTGTTGATGCTGCCCCATGATTGGCTGGAGTCTCATGCATCCTTGAGGAGATGCTCTTCTGGAGGACTATGAAAATACAATTCACAGACTTTGGTGGTGTCCAATTCCAGAGAACTGAGGGTGGGAAGAGATAATTATTCAATAAACCATTCATCCCAGAACACTTCTTTTCTGAAACACTGTAAAGGATTGGAGCCATCGAGAAGCTCTGAGAGTGTTTATTCTTGGCAATGCTCCCGAGCTAGCCTCTTTCATTCTCTTGCTTAACTCTTCTAGAAAGCCCTCGGTGCTTATTTCTGGATAATGGTCATACTTGCCATAACCTTTTTAAAAACAGATATTTACATCGATTTATACTTCTCTCCCTTCATTTCCTTTTTCCTTTTTTGTAGCTAAAACAAACGTCTTATGTCTCATAGCTGATTTTCCTTTAGTAATGAAATTTAAAGAGATGGTATTGGGGAAATGTCTCAGTCTGTTTTTTCCTCCAGGTGGTCCATATTGGCTCTAACCATCTTTCAGGTGATGTACATGTTTGCTCTAATGGACAAAATTCACAAAGACAGAGGGCACATCAAAATGAAGTGACCCTGGTACTGAAACTTTGACTGCTGGATACCATTCTCCGTGATTCCCTAAAAATAAATATGTATTGATCTTTACAGATTCTCTCTTGTCATGTTCTGCCAACAGAGAAATGGCATTTAATGATCCCTACAACTCAAGAGAAGCTTTGTTTTGTTTGCAATGTATCAAAACATATTTTTAAGGATGCCTATCAACCTAGTTACAGATTCTCTCTTCAGAATTCAGTTTTCACCATAGCGTTTCTCATTTTCTGACTACTCACTTAATTTCTACATATCCCCATCCTCTTGACTCTGCTGAACACACAGCACATGAAACGTCATCTCTCTGTTGCCTCCTTGCCCTTCCTCTTCCCCCATCTTAGAGTGTATACACTTGTGTGGATTTTGTATGCTGCATGTGTGTGGAGCATGCGCTTTAGTGTACAGGTGCACTGGCTATTTGCTTACATGTGGACATCAGAACAGGATTTTGGGAGTTACCCCTGCCACTTCCAGCCTTATTGCTTTAAGATGTGGACTCTCATTGAACCAGAAGCCACCTGTTTTGGCTATGCTGCCTGCCTAGTGAGTTCTCAGGATCTGCCTGTCTCTGGTCCTACTCACGCCCCTGTTGGGCTTTCTACATGGGTGCTGGGCATTCAAACCCAAGTCCTCATGCTTGCAAACCAAGTACTCTTCCCCCTTACTCCCAAGCCATTTCCCTCAATTCAGTCCTGTTTTTTATTTTTCTGAGACAAATAAAAGAACAAGCAGGTCTAGACCTCTTGTTTCTCTTGCCTCAGTCTCTCTTCCCAAGCACCAGGAACAAGGGAGTGCACTGAATTGCCTGGCAGTCAGAACTTCATGGCAGGACTCACCCTTTGTGAGTTCCAACCCTCTCTGTCACCAAAAAAAAAAAAAAAAGAAAAAAAAAATTAACAGGAAAATGAGCATTTTCGCAAGTGTTCAGTTCAGACAGAGACGGAGAGTCTTTGCCTGAAGTCTATACAACAGGTACCAGAAGGTTGGTAGAGTACGCACTTTCTCTAGTTTTTCTCTTTTGGCTTAATTCTTGCTATTACAGCAAAGGGAGAAAAAAAAAAAAACCTCATAAATTAGATGGGACACAGGGAAGGATTAAAAAAAAATAGGAAGAAATCTCCTCAAATTAGGTGACCTCAGCATAGAGACAGGTGTAAAATTTTACTTGCTATGTTTCAATTTCCTTTGAGTTTCTCTATGAATTCTATTACAAACTTCCCAGCCCTAATAACTGTAAATTCAAATAACTCAATTATTTTTGAACTTTCCTATTAAACATTGCTAGAAGTTAGGGAATTAGAGAATCAGGATGCCTGGATTTTCATCCTGATTCTACTTTTATTAGCTGCATAACTGATGTCAAATTACATAAATTCTCCATGTTCCACATTCTCCACCAGTGAGCTGGAGATAAGAATGTATTCTCCATCATTGAATGAATGAAGAATTGAGTAGATTAATGTCAAATCATTTAATGCAGTGCCAGGCCATAATGCCCAACTAGAATAAGCACCATGGGTTTGTCATAATTTATGCTTTTGTAGTTTTCCCCTGTAATCTGCTAAACATTGGAAATGGCGGCTGTGCGTATTACCTTTATCTCCAACAGTGTTAAGAGACGACTGTCCGTGAAAAGACATCTGAGCATGGGCTCATGGATTGATGGTGTCAATTAAAATATCTCATATAATGTTTTAAGTGGCTGGAGACATTCACCAGCCAATAGAAAAATAAGAGCACGAACCTCTTTAAGTGAGCCCTAGTTTTACAAGCCTCCATGTCACAAACATAAATTAATAAGAAAATGAACAGTTGCACAGGTCTTCACTTCAGAGATGGAGAGCCTTTGTGTGCAGTCTATACGACGCGCACCAGAGGGGTGGTACAGTATGCATTTCTCTAGTTTTTTGGCTTAGTGCTTGCTATCATAGTAAAAGGAAGAAATGAGCAAACTAGGTGGGCCATCTAGAGGAGAGTATTAAAGAAAAAATAGAAAGAAACTCCCTCAATTTTAATTATTGGTAGGTTTTTGCCTTCTTGAGTATTCCCCAATTTTTTTTTATAGATATTTTAGGACTGTGTGGTCTTTAGTGTTGTCATGATAAGCCCAAATGTCACACTTTAAGTCTTTGGGTTATATGCTGGATCTTTGTGCTCATCAACTTAAAAAATGTGAGCAGGGAAACCAAGTTGGAAGCTCCGGCAAACAGAATGTGAGCGGGTCTGCTGATTACCATTCCTATTGTCATGTCTGCATCTTATGATGTACCAAATCGTGTTAACCATGTTTCTAAGTTTGTATCCACACTCATGTCCCATAATGGACTTCCTTGACCATAATTGTAGCCTCTGGTAGTCCATTAGGAAGAAGTAACCCGGGCAACGACTAGTACAGTGAAGGGAAAAAAATGGATGAATATATTAATTCGTCCCCTTTATACATTGCTAAGAAACTGTGTGAATCCTTCTTATGTGGGTACAACTTGTGGTGATATTTTTTCATTTTCTTTGTGGCAAGAGTAGAGAGGTTTGGAGAGTAGAGGCAATGTAGACTCTAGAGATACAATCACCTTGCAGTTCTTGAAGGATTATTATATGTCATGTGTGGCCTAAGACAGTGATTCAGACTGGAATGAGCAGTGTGTACGTGTGTAAGCTGTGGTTGGCAGAGCAAGTAAATGTTCAATGGAGTGATAAGGTTCAGTGAGGGGGTGATGGAGTTTGTTAGGATGGCTACTAGCATAACTGCTGAGGTATTGTTGCCTGAGCACATTATAGTGTCACCTGGTTCTCTTCTATATAAGCCAGGTCAAAATTATAGTCATGATATAAAACGAGCTGATATACAGTCTACTCTTATGTTTCTCTTGTCACTAAAGAATCACATATTTAGACAAAAAAGGCAATGTGGACTTTAGTTTTTATTCAATACATCAACTTAAACCAATGTTGGTGAGAAGAAGATTATGTAGAAGAATTAGAATTACTTTTGGGTCATGGGGAATAGCTCAATCAGTAAATTGCTTGCTGCTCTAGCATGAGGACCTGAATTTAGTTCCTCAGCACCCACATAATGCTGGTGAGGTTTATAAACCCAGGCCTGGGAAGGCAGAGAAAGGAGGATCTCCAGGGCTCACCTCTAGACTGACCTGCCAGCTCCAGCTTCTGGAGAGCCACTGCCTCAAAACATAAGGCAGAGAAACAATTGAGGAAGAGACCCAGTGTCAACCACTGTATTTCACAAAAATACACACCACACACACACACACACATGCTACCCCTCTTGAAAAGTAAAATAGAATTACTATTCTAAATTTAATGTAACTGAACTATGAACATAAAATAATTTTCACTTAAAACAACACATTGCTCATCTATGCCTTGATTCCTTTTACTTAAAGCCAATTTTTGATATTATTTCTATATAGTTGCAATTAGATTCAAATTTCCAATTTAAAATAGCCATAGTTCTGTGTGAATTCCACTTGGCTTTAGAAAGAGCATATCAAGAAAATTGCTATTGAAACTTCTACTAGAGACAACATAGCCCATTTATGTTCTGCTCTCTTTTTTCTTGTTCAGCCCTCTTCCTTGACCTAAATACACTCCAGTTGGACTCTAAGATTCAGAACATCTGTCTACAACCTTGTGCAGAATCCCTCCGGAGGCCTAGTTTTGCTCTTTATTGTATGTTACTAACCACAGTAGAAGCCATGAGCGCATTTAGTTTCCCTGGGGTACGAGATTGCTTTAATTGCCAGCGACAGCAATTTATGCTCTTATGGCTTCTCACTATTCCATACATTTGCAATGATTCTGTGGCATTACTGATGGATCCATTGTAATTGAACTGGCTTGCTATCTGTTTTATGATTTTTAAAGAAGTGTTTTCTGTTTTCTGTCTGTTTTATGGTTTTTAAAGCAGTTTTCTGTTTTCTTCTTTGAGTTTTTCAGAGTTCTGGATCCCTGAGAGTCCTATTGTTCACTGGGCATGCTTATTCATATGTTTTAATCTTACAGTGCCACAGGCAGATAGATGTGGTGCCAATACATCAATACATCCTGAGTGGCACTTTATACATACCATGGAAATTTTGAACCCAAAGTAATGTGAACAGACTATTTTTTAACTATCTATTATAATCTTCCTCTTAACATGCTGAATGTGGGAAACAAAACTGAATTCATTACCCTTATGTAAAAAGAGTGTTTAGCATGCTATATTATTAGCATTTTTAAGTAGATTTATATTATGAACAAGTTCTTATTAGAGATCAGTAACTTTGCATGGCTGACTGTCAACTTTGTCTAAATCATGTCCCTTTATCTAAATTTAGAAAGAGAAACAAACTGAAGATGCTGGGATTTCTTTATTGTGTCATTATTATTATTAGTTTTTCTAGACAGGTTTTTTTCTGTGTAACCCTGACTGTCCTGGAACTTTATGCAGACCAGAATAGCCTCAAACACACCTTCCTCTGCCTCCTGGGTGCTGGAATTAAAGGTGTGAGCCACCACTTACCAGTAAGATGTTGGGATTTCTAGTGTGAACTATTGAAAGAGGCATAATCTGAAGAGCCATGAAGATCAAGTTCCTTTATGAGTGAAATATAACTTTGTAGGATGTGGTCAACTAAGAAAGACTGAATCAGAGTTGAGATGAACACAGAGTGCCTAAAGTGCTTAAATCGCAAGGAGCAAAAGCTCTCGTCTAACATGGCATTTTGAAGATGGGAGCAGTATTTGTGGAGAATCCCAGTTTTGTGTGGAGCAGAAAGAGGAAGAGCAGACAGCTGTTTGGTGACTAAGATGCTTGAGGACAAGAACAAAAACAGTATGCATCAAGAAACGATAAGGTCCACACCTACAGTGGCAACATACAGGGTCTTTTGTGGTGATAGTTAATTAGGGGACAAAGAGATTTCTCATTAGAATGAATTATACAGGAGCAGGTTCATGAGTTTGAGGCCAGCCTGGTCTACAGATTGAGTTCCAGGACAGCCAGGGCTACACAGAGAAACCCTGTCTCAAAAAAAGAGAGAGACAAAACAATTGACAAAAATACTATTGAATTTGTTTTGTGCTAGCCATCTCCTGCTGGGCACAGGGATGGGCACAGGTCCTCCCTTTACATGAGGCTTATATACCTAGAAAGACTCCATAAGTGATCATTTTATTAATTGTAAGTATTATGTCTGAGAGCACGTTATATTTATTATCTATGATTCTCAACCTGCTAAAAATTCTTGGGTTGAAGAAAAATGTTCTGGTTTCCTTTAGTCTTGTCGTACATAGCAATTTTCTGAACTCATTATTTTTATAGGCTGCCATTTAAATATGAATGCTTGAGAAGTTAATTGCAAAGATCATAAGTGTGATAGCTATGGAAAGCATACTGGAACCAGATACATCTTTTTAGTGGCATACAGAGTCCAAAGAAAATACTTTTTTCATATCTTCCCTCTTATGATAATTCATGTACATTTTTTTCTTCCCACAGCACAGCATTAACATCTGTGTTTATTCAATGGGATGCCTCTAGATTTACTTCTTCCAAGATATTTTATCTGGAAAGCATCAGAACCACCACCATCACTACTACCACCATCATCTCTATCACAGCAAATCACCACCACCACCGTCACCATCATTGCCATTACCTCATCATTATCATCCCCCATTAAGCTTGTAAAGTGCAGATTACTTTACCAGAAGTTTTTCTACATACTCTCTCTCTCTCTCTCTCTCTCTCTCTCTCTCTCTCTCTCTGACTCTCTCTCTCTTTCTCTTTAACTTTATAATAATCTTTAAAGTGAGAATCTAATACTCTCATTTATAGAGGAGGAAATTCAAAGACTTTAAATTAAGTGACTCTGAAAATCCAGGGCTAGAAAGTGGTATGCTTAAGTCCTGGATTTATCTACTAATTCATCGCTCAGTTGCCGCCCAAACATTGCTTTATTTTGCAAATTGTTGACAGGTATGACTGTACCAAGTTTTTCGTTTTACTAATAATGGGTGTTGCGAGGTTGAATGATTCAGATAAGCAGATGTACTGTCTGGTACTGGAACACTTGTGGTTATTGTCATCCTATTTACCAGAGCCAAGACCTGAGCCAGTCTAGATACCTATCAACAGACAGAGGGCAGACATGGCACAGACATACTAGAGAGAAGGCTTAGAGAGGTGGCTCAGCAGTTAAAAGCACTTACTGATTCACAGCATTGGCAGAGGACCTGAACTCAGTTTCCAGTACCCACGTCAGATGGTTCACAACTACCTGTAACTCCCATTTCAAGGGATCCAATGCAATGTCACCCCGTGGGCACCTATAAGCATACGGCGTATACAATCTCATGCAGGCACACCCGTGCACATACATTTAAAAACTTCTTTATGAAAGAAAAATAAGATCATGGTATTTGCAGGTAATTGCATGGAACTGGATATTATTATATTAAATGAAGTAACCTAGAATCAGAAAGACAAATGCCACATGTTCTCTTATACATATTTTCCTAGATTAGTTTCTGTTGCTGTTATAAAGCACCATGACCAAAATCAGCTTAGAGAGGAGATAGGTTTATTTATCGTCTGTGTTTTTATTACTGTTCATCATGAAAGGTAGTTGGCATAACCTGAGTCAGAAACTGAAGCAGAGACCATGGAGGAGTGTATTTGCTGGGTTACTTCCTTCTGGTGGTCTCCTTAGCCCGCTTTCCTCCACCACTCAAGACAACCTGCCCAGGGGTGGTACTGCCCCTGATGAGATGGGCCCTCCTACTTTAATCATTAATCAAGAAAATGCCTACAGACTTGCCTATAGGCAATACAATGGAGACATATTCTCAATTTTTGTTCCTCTTTCCAGATAACTCCGGCTTGTTAAAAAAAAAAAAAGAAAACTTCCAGTGCATATGAATCACATATTTTAATTTTTATATGTATATATGTGTTTGTGGATCTTAAAACTAGAAAAGAAGACAAGAAAGGAGCAAACAAGGTCTTAAATGGAGAGGAAGAGACGAACACACTTTCCATGAATGTAGACGCTCAGGAGACTATGGGAAGAAGGTGTGGGTGGAAGGCAGGGGTCATATTGGAGAAGAATGGCAGGGAGAAGACAACAAAACCTAGGTATGTACAAATATGCCACAACGAAACCTATTGCTTTGTATGCTGACGTAAGGTGCATAACAATTGGAATAACCTTTATCAATTAGTGCATATCAATTGTACAACATTGTAGGTTCCACCTTGACATTTTTACATACACGTTATACAATATTTTGATTGTATTTACTAGTCCACTTCCTACTCACATTTAGATGCATTATCGCTTTGATAAACTGAAACAACTCAAATTAAGTGTAAAAGGAAAATAACATAGACATCTTAACTGTCCATGTTTTACTTTATGTGGTTGTATTAAACGGTAAAGTGCAAGTCCCATTAGGGTCTTTCCCTGGCACATATTCCTACTGAGTAAGCACCTAACTTTCTCCAATAATAATAAAAGAGTCACTTCTTGTTCCAGCTCAAAGTATTTTAATACTAGAAGAATAGACATACTTAATATTCTAAGTTATACCTATTAATTTAAATTCGATCCAAATTCTGACTGATGGTTTCATCTGCATTGAAGAGTTGTTTTTGTGAAAATATATTTAGTAGTAACTACTCTGAGATACATAAGAGCAGGCAAAGCCAGGTTCCTGCTAATAGATTCTTTGAGTTTGTGAAGCCCCAATTGTGCTATTACCTGGTCCCCTTCAGAGTTGGCTATGTCTGTGACATGGCTGGCCTGGCTTTGGGCCTCTGGTTCATCCTCTAACAAGAATTCCTGGTCCTCAGGGTAATGGTGTTATTTCTATCAGATCCTGATAGAAATAACAAAGAATTTTATTCTCATATGAACATTTTAGATGTACAGCAAATATTTTCTAGAAAAAAATCACTAAATACATAATTTCTTGGCAAAAGCTCTCACAAGCACAGAGAAACCATGGCTCTTGGACGCTTGTGGAAGAGCCCATGATTTTTCCTTATAAAGAATTCCTAGGTTCTGTGAAGCATGGACTTGATTGCTCTGTTCTGGGTTTTTGTTCTGTGGTTGGTGGTTAGAAGGTAGCTGCTGCAGACAGTGTGGCAGTGTCCCTGGTGTGGCCTAATGCGTGTTGTGATAGGAATGAGATGGTAGCTCAGAGTGCATAGACCAGCATTGCTCCTGTTCACTCCTGCCTGGGTGCGAAAGAATGAGAGGCCTCCGCTCATCCTGTCAGTGAGGATGAATCCGTAGCACCTACATTTAGGAGTGCTCACCATTTCTACTGAGCTTCCCCTTTAATGGCCAACAGGGATGGGCAGCAGCTTGGTCCCAGAGTACAAAAGAGGAAACTGAGCAAACAGTGGCAGTGACTCAGTTACAATTGTTTATCAGGCTGCCAAGGAGGGAGCTCTGACTGAACTCTTGAAATGATCTTCTTTCTCCAGCTGGGCTCAGACTTCTGGGAGTTTCTTGCCTGGAGTTTTCTACATATATATTGATACAGGCCTGATATCTTTGAATGATATAAGCTCAAATACCCCTATTTCTTGAAAATGTTAGGTGAATGGACCACTATTGGTTGGGAGAATTCTGAATAAGCCTCCTATAGCCTTTGATGATCTTTCAAATTCTACTCAGAAAGATTATTTTCAGGGCTCCAAGGTCTTTGAGGTCACTCTTGACTAGATCTCTGAGGAAGTTTTTCCCCCTCACAGGCTTCTTCTTTGAGACCAGATTGTGATTATTATAGTCTGCATTTAGGGGACTGCAGAGATGGCTAGGTCAGAAAAGTGCCTGCCACTCTTAAGTATGAGTAGGTAAGTTTAGAGTTCAGAACCATGGGAAAAAATGGGCATGGAGGGGTGTAATCTCAGAGCTGGAGGGGTAGAGACAGAAGGACACCTGGGGTTTGCTGGCTAGCCATTCTAGCCAACCAGTGAGCTTAAGGTTCGGTGGGACTAATTGTTCTGGCAGCATGTGTATAGTAGAGGATTGCAAAGTCGATTATCAATGGGAGGAGAGGCCCTTGGCCCTTGGGAAGGTTTTGTGCCCCAGTGTAGGGTAATGCCAGGGCCAATAAGTAGGAGAGGGTGGGGTGGCAAGCATGGGGAGGGGGAGGCAACAGGGGTTTGTTCTTGTTGTTTTTGTTTGTTTGTTTGTTCATTTGTTTTTTGGAGGGGAAACTGGGAAAGGAAAAATCATATGACATGTAAATAAAGAAAATATTTAATAAAAAAAAGTAAAGTGGAGGGTGATAGAGGACATCTCATGCTGATCTCTTGACTACACACATAAACACACCCACACATATATGTGCACATACACTCATGCACAAAAAGACAATAGTAATTAATCTCCTCTTTAGATTCTTAGTTGGTTAAAATAAATAAAGCACCATAAACTTTTTGTTTTCTTATCACAAGGCCATGAGGCAAGCTGAAGGCAGAAGTTGATGCAGAGCACATGGAGGGTGATGCTTACTGCCTTGCTTCTCATGGTTTGCTCAGCCTGTTTTCTTATAGAACCCAGGACCACCAGCCCAGGAGTGTCTGTGTACCCCTACCAATCACTAAGAAAATACCATTGCCTACAGCCTGATCTTGTGGACGCAGTTTTTCAATGGAGATTCCCTCCTCTCGTCGACTTTAGCTTGTGTCAAGTTGATATAGAAGTCGCCAGGCAAGTTCTCATCACGGTGCAGAGGATGTATCCTGTTTACACCCCTGCCATACTAGAGGCCCCTTTGTTTTTGCATTTACAACATTATGATGGGTATCATGGAAGATAAAACCCTCAATCACAGACACAATATTAAAAGTAAAGGAATAAGTTAAGTAATTCTGTCTTTTATAAATGGTCAAACCTTTCATTCCTTCAAAAGAAGGACAGAAGTAGAGTTGGAAAGAGCAAAACAAATTGAAGTTTTTTTTTTTTTTTGATAAAGTGGTACAGTTCCCTTTTTGTTTTATGTAATGTTGGGCTTCATATTTAGTTATTAAATAACACACAATCCTTAATGAATGTCTCTCAATTTGATATTACTATTGAATACATCTCCCTACTAAAATTATTTTAGATTCTGATTATGAATAAATGTAATACTTAATACCCATAAATATTTGATGATCATCTTTGGTTCACTTGTTCCATCAATTCAGGCAAAGAGGAGCTGTTTTGAACTCAATACTCAATCTGAGATGTGAGCAGAAATAATTTAAAATGTTTATTTTATACTACATAATGCAAATGTAACCTAGTTAAATTATCTAAGGTTTAAAAAGAATCAATAAACGTTTTGAATTCAGGGAGAATGTTAATTCATCATCTTATGCTGTTGGATAATGTGAAATCAAATACACTTTGCTATTTCCAGGAATTCTTTTGTGGGCCTCAAGAAGGGCTTGGTTATCTCAGCCTGATGGTTGGGCCCTTTTGGGAAGTGGTGTGGCTGGCTCCAGCCAGTCCCATCTCCTGAGCATGTCCCTACTCTCAATTAGCTAGAAAGTAAGGAGAAAGAAGTTGTCCATCATTCTGAAAGAAGCTGTCTTCTCTGGGCACCTTGGGTCTCCCTCTCTAGTCTCTCTTCCTCTTCATTTTGGTATTGATCGGTGTCTCACTGGGTTTTAATAATTAGGGCCTTGGAGATAACTGAGTTTCCTTGGTAATTAGCTGGATATTTTCTTGGTTGTTACTAGCAAATCATCTAAGGATACATAAAACACTACAGTAGAACCTCAATAAGCTGTAATGTTCAGGGAGTGGTTAACTGATTTAAGCTGTAGAAAATGTAGACACTTTTACCTTCGAAAAAGATATATGCTTATATAACTATATTTAACATTTTGCATAACTTTCCCATTTGTGGCTAATATAATAAGTTATAGAAGGCCAATGAAGCATACAAACTTTACATGTAATATAGAAAATATAGTAGGTGTGTCCATTCCGGCTGTTTGTTCAATCAAAACATGAATTCTTAAATTCCCACAGAGTCACTCACCAGCAAAATGAATGAGGAGGTGAAGCAGCAATATAGCTGCCCCTGTCCTGCTCTGAGAACACACAGAATAAGCTGCGATTTGCTTTCAAAGTTAAATCCTGGTTATCTGATGACTTGGTTTGCTCTTTACAATGTGAGCTAAGACTGGGGCAAAGCTGTTGATGGACTCCTTAGTCATTTAGCCTTAAGAATTAGCTGAAGAAATCTAAGACTAGAATTGGAATCCCAGCGGCCTCTTGTTGCTAATGTTTTGGGTGTGATGGAATCCAAGTGCTGTTGCCCCTGCTAATCACGTGCTTTACTGGGAGTGTAGCTCTTTTTACTTAGGGCCTTGCCAAATACAGCAGATTCTTAAGTTCATTAACCTCTCTGAGGCTCTTTAATTTTTGGTTGTGAGCCTAGCCTTTAACAGCCGAATCATCTCTTTGGTCCTCTGAGTCTTCTTTTCAATGAGGTTTTCTTTTGTAGTTATTTAAATAATGTGACACGACTGACTGTTCTCTGGCTTACTGTTAAATAAGTTACTCGACTATCATTGTAAGGTTTAAATGAGTTTATCTAACCCGTGACCATGGCTGAAATCTGATGGTAGCTCTTACTGTCATTCGCTTCTCTGACTAGGGTCCATGCTTCTCTCTGGGTCAGACACGGGGAATGACCGAGTACTTCCCACCGTGTCCCGCATTCCCACAGCCAAGGGATGCCATTAAGAGAGACATTTGACATAAGTCATTCTATCAGAACAGGAACTTGACCTGTAAATGGATGACTTCCGGCTTGCTAAGGGTTCACCACTTCTCTCCCTGATAGGTTAATCTCATGATCATGTTGTGGCCAGCACAGAACCAAAGACAATGCTAGCATTCCCTTCTCTGTTTTATGGGATCCATACACTACCCTACTTCTTAACTATCCTGTTTTTAATTTCTCATTTGTGCTGTCCCTGATACCACAAACCTCTTCTCTAGGCAAAGATACTAGAATCTTAAGTATACAATTATTAGAAAGAGAGAGGAGTCTAAGCTATGAACTGTATAACCACATACACACATTGTGTTTCCCTGATCTGGTCTAGTGCAGCATTTATCAAAGCTTTGATGATGAAGGCAATTGACCATGGTGCTCAGCTCTCTCTGTTGCTGAGTATAGTGAGGCCCATCCTTGATCAGAGAAGAAAAACATTTTATATTTTTTTCTACCCTCACATCTGTAACTCTACAAGGATCATACTTTGTGTCTCTGGGGCTCCACTTCTTCTAGTTTTCTGAGATTATAGCCTAATAATATACGTGTGAAATGCCAGGGAAGAAAGCCTCACATTCAAGAGATAGGTGTTGGAGCAAGAGACACTGGGGTATGTGTATTAACTCCTGTGCATTCTTTTCCATTTCCTTATCTTTAAAAAAATCCATTCTTCACTACTTACCAATGACGATTTTGGAGAAAAGAAAAGTAAAGGTACAATAATAATACATGCTTCATAGGACTGAAGAGCTAAGCCAATGTTGAGACATTTAGTTTAGGTATCTGCCTGTTCATCTGTCCATCCATCCATCCACACACCCATCACCCATCATCCATCCATCCACCTAATCATCATTCATTCATCCATCCACCCACCTACCCATCCATCCATCATTCATGCATCCATCCATCCACCCACCCACCCATCATTCATCCATCCATCCACATATCCATCCACCTACCCACTCACCCACCCATCATCCACCCACCTGTGGAACTGTAGTGGCCCAGGGTTATGGAGGAAGGGTTGAGGGAACGTCAACCTGGGATACCTCAAATATGAGGATGACAGATATTGGCTACCTCCTCTACTCCCAACCTGATACCAAAAAGCAGGCTCTCCACCATCAACCCCAATGCAACTTTGTTACCCTGACAGTTATCAGATTT
The DNA here is from genome assembly GCF_008632895.1 of Mastomys coucha. Taxonomy (NCBI): domain Eukaryota; kingdom Metazoa; phylum Chordata; class Mammalia; order Rodentia; family Muridae; genus Mastomys; species Mastomys coucha. Next base: position 89,677,160 of record NW_022196915.1, on the reverse strand, counting down.
CCTTCCTTGTTTGACCTTACAACATCCTCCCACAGCCCCTGAGTATGCAGATGAAGCATCTCTTAACAGACCTGCCCTGGAAAATGGTACTCTTTGTCACACAAACCTTGCCACAGAGACTGTGGCCACCCTGCCAAGGGCATAAATATTCCTTTCTCTCCCCCAGTAAACCTAACCAGTTCCCTGAAGCTGATGCCAGGTGTATTAATTGCCCATGCACTCATCCTCTACTAAGATCCTGAACTGTGCTAACCTGCCCTACTAAGCTTCCCACCCTCCAGTCCAGCTTGGTGTGCAACCGTTCAGTACCCTGAGGAAGAAGCGGATCTGGGGTAGCACTCACCCATCTATTCGTCTATCCAGCCAGCCTATTGAGTCTTCTATTTATTTCATAAGGATATCTGTGAGCCTACTTATGTGTCAGGGACTATGCATGACATTCTGAAGTGCAGAGCAACAGGTTTCACAGTATTACCTCCCCCCTACCTGCTTTTTTATTAGCACGCTTAAATTCCATGAATCTACTCAGAAAAAAAAAATGAATTTTGAGAGCCCCAAATCAGAAACAAAGTTTTATCTAGCATCTTCATCTATCTTCTCCTAACCATGTATGTCATCCTTGGGCAGGCTTCATAAAAATCAAAACTTTCTTGTATCATTACAGGTCATCCACCACTCCTCAATTAGCCAAAGAATGGAAGTAACACTGAATGGTAACATCAGCAGATCTGATGTTTTCCCAGGAATAATACTGGGAAAATAAGTATGTGACTTTTGAGGGAATTGATGCCCCGTGAGAGGCACTGTGCAAAGGCCTGAAGCTTTTAGGCACATCTGGCCTAGGGCAGAAATGTGAATATGACTGAGATTGTCCTCTACCGTGGCCTGGGAGCCTGGAGTTCTTCCTCTTACCTTCCGCCCCTCCCCAGCTCATGCTGCTCAGCATCCTTTGAAGTACCCAGAAGAGTCTAAAAGTGCTCTCCTTCTCAGCAGCATGCTCTTATTGAGAGCAGAACTTTTCTTTATGGCCACACCAGTTAAAAGAAAAGAACAGAGATCTCCAGTATACTCTTTACCCATCCTCACAGTCTCAGTACCAATGTTCTCCACCAAAATAGCGTGCTCATGTCAGCTGATGACTCCGCCCTGGTGTGCAGCAAACACCTGAGGCATGCAGTTTACATGAGGGTATGTTCTTCGTCTTGTACTTCTGTGGGCTTGGACGAATGCATAATGACATACATACCTAACAATAGAGGGCAGTTTTGTTGCTTTAAAAAATCCGTGTTTTTCCTATTTAATTTGCTCTCCCCTTTAACTCATAGCATCCATTGATTTTTTTTTCTCACTCCTTCCATAGTGCTGAAAATGGCCTACAATATGGTGTTGCCTCTAATCTGGATTTATTTGAGATCCTAGTCTGAAATAGTAGGGAAGATTAAACTGTCAGAAAAAAAGAGCTGGGAAAGGTAGGTAAGAGGAGGAGGCCCATTCTTCCCTTTCTCCTCCCCTCTGTACCATGTAGTACACAACCACTTAATTGTGTTAGGATTTAGGTGTCGGTTTCCTCGCTTAGGAACCTATCTACCATCTTCCAGGCATGGTAGCTGCAGTCTCTGGCTTCCAAAGCCTACGTCCTTCCAAAGCCTTCCAAAGGTAGCTTTTTTTGGATGGAAGTAGTGCTGAATGAGGGAAATAAAAGTAAATACTGCTCAGGATATTGCTGGATGGTTCTTCCATGCAAAACACTGATGGAATAATCTTTAGGTAAATGAACCCGGGGAACATTTACCTTTTCTTCTACACCTGGAACAAACTACTTCATGAAATGAACATCTAAGAAGATCTGCCAAATCCCACGAGAGCATTCAGAACTTCTGTCTCTACTTTTGAAGCATGCTCCCCCTGTTGGGAAGAAGAGTGAGGTGGTAATTGGCCCCTTCCTTCTGTCAGCCAGGGAAAGCTAAAGGACTAAACGACTGGGTTTCTACATTCCCATCACTGTGCCTGGCAACGCCAGTGTGTGATGGAGCCTTTCATGGAAACAAATCCTATTGAACAATATTACTAGTATATTTTTTAAACTGAGGAAAGAAAATATTTTCATGACAAGTCACTTGTGGTTTTGAAGTGTGCTTTAAGTGGTAAGATCACAGTAAGTAATTTAGCTGAAGTGTAATAATTGGGCTCCAAGTGTTATGATTGATACATTTCATTGAAAATAGCACCCTGAGGTTTTTTCAAATTAAAGATGAAATCTAAATACAACCTTAAATAACCCAAGTGGAAATACTTTATTGTAGTTAATAACCAAGCAAAAATATGCTTATTTTATCTGTAGACTCGTTCCGACACATTATACCTATTGTTGTTTCCATTCAAAAGGCATAACACTGGCTTATGTAAAAATAATAGCATTCCTAACTATTAATAGCAAATAAGAGAGGCATTTATGGACATTCATACATCATTTATAAATGACCCTTATGAATAAAGCGTTAGAAGGATTTCCATTAGCATAGTTCCACAATTATGGCCTGCAAAAGAGACATGTTTTTCTTTCTTAAATACACACATAAAAATCCATCATTTACTTTGCTGAAGCCTTATCCATAATGCCTCAACATATTTCCCTGCTACTAAATGAGTTTAAGATGAAATATGAAGACATGCACATGTTCTACTGGGTATGTGGGGATTTGCAAAGCTCTCCTGAAGGCACTTGAGCAGGCATGTGACCATGGTACCACTTGCTCCTGAGATGGAAGTTTGGAATGAGTTTGAGGTTTCAGTACTGGCTTGACCAAGCAGATAGGAAATTAGTTTTCTGAAAGGAGTATTGATCTTGCTTTGTTTTGCTTCATTCTTCTTCCTTTTTTGAGCATATCTTTACTCAGAATCTTAGGTACTAGCTTCTTCCTTATAAGTATTGTCCAAGTTTGTGGCAAATTTCTAGGTAATATTTAGATAGACATCTCTTTGTTCTAAAGAATGGGGAATAATACTTTCTGAGCTTATTCTTTGTGACTGGTGCTGAGTGCTCATGGTATTACTAATTCTTTATAACCATCCCATACATGTATCTATCTATACCAAGCCATTATACTTTCCAGTTGAAGGAACCAGAGCTCGAAGAAGTTGATTAAGTTGTTCAGGACCACATATAACGTGACAGGAAGGGTTTGAGCTGAACTTACACCCTTAGTCCCAAATTACATCCAAGATTAGTTAAGGTCTCTCTCTCTCTCTCTCTCTCTCTCTCTCTCTCTCTCTCTCTCTCCCTCTCTCTCTTTCTCTCTCTCTCTCCATTAACTCTTTGAAACTGTGGTATTTCTTTGAACAAGGGACATTTTATATAGGACACCATAATGAACACAATGAATGTTTTCACCATGGCATGGTGACTGAGTTAGAGAGCTTGAGCTGAGAACATGGGCAGAAAGGAAGTACATCCTCCTCGGGGGGGCGCGCATTTATCAGATGCTGCTACCTCCTGTCATAGCCCTTCAGCTATCCAGAGAAGTCCTGTATGATGGGGGATGCTGTATCTGTGGTGGCATCATTTTTATCAATAGCTGTCCTTACCTCATCTCTCGATCTGCCATGATTCTTGAAGGGATGGCAATGAGTCAATCATAAGGTCCTTTTCTCATTATCCTCAGTGACTTTCTTATGAGCCTTGTGAATGGAAACATTTAGAACCAAAGACTTCTTTTTTTTTTTTTTTTTTTTTTTTTTTTTTTTGGTTTTTTTCGAGACAGGGTTTCTCTGTATAGCCCTGGCTGTCCTGGAACTCACTCTGGAGACCAGGCTGGCCTCGAACTCAGAAATCCGCCTGCCTCTGCCTCCCAAGTGCTGGGATTAAAGGCATGCGCCACCACCGCCCGGCGCAAAGACTTCTTATTTAGAACAAACAAATAAATTTAAATAAGAAAACAATTTAAGAAGAGGAGTGGGGGGAATCCTATGTGCATATAATGGGAGTGCATACAAATTTGAGCAACAGGGTTCAATTATTTGTTTCATTTCTGATATTTGCACAGACAACACCCATTTTAGGGGGTTAAGAGACTACAAGACCTGAGTTTAGTCCTCTTGACACACTGTCACTTACAATATTGTAACTTCAAGCAATTATTACCTCTATAGTCCTTAAATTCAACATCTGCAAAATGCAAATAATAATGGTGCTTGTCTCATAGCAACTGTGTGGTTTGATAGAAACAATTTCATATTGAAAGTAAACATTGTATAAATTGTAGTTATTATTATTGTTATTATTATTATTACGCGTAGTAGTATTTACTAGTCCAGCTAAGATTACACAAATAACTGAGTAGTTATTATACCCAAGTCTCAACCAATCTAGTTCTTCTTGATATCAACATATCATATACTATTAAAACACTAACAGCTGACCAGGAAAAGCAGCTCAAGGGCATCATCTTTACTAATTCAGCTTCCTTAAATACCTTTTCTTGTTGCTTGGTAGTGGCCATGCTTGCAATTTCATGATGCTAACTTTGTATCAGCATTTGATCCATTTTGGAAAATATCCATTGTTGCATATATTATCATCTACAAAAAGTCTGCTTTGCAATATATTCTACATGAAGCGAATCACATTGATATACTACATACTTCTCAAAGAATTTGTTACACCAAAATCTTATTTTTCCCTAGAGAGCATGAAAAAAATCAGAGAATCTTTGCTGAAGAGAGTATTGGAACACATGAATGTGGATATAATATACCTGAGAAAAGCTCTGTTGGTATTCGAAAAATAAATTATAACTTTACAGATAGTTGATCCTTTAATTTTGCTATATAAACTTGTAACAGTAAAATTAATTCCAAGAAAATAAAACTTTTAATGAGAGTAATTTGTTCCATGAAGTTTATTGATGAATAAAATGAGATTGTGAATGAGGAATTATTATTTCTCCCCTATAAAATATAAGTAACATATTTCTTTAATGTCCTCAAGAACCTTTAAGGCTAATGAATTCTGAAGCAAAAACACCTCTTTTGTAAAGAAACGGGAATCAGTATGAAATTTTAAGGTTAACTGTGTTTATATGCATGAGCGATTATTGTATAAGGACATTAATAATAAATTACAGGGATTTATAAATAAGTTATCTATAGTAAACTAAACTAGGACTTCTAAATTCCCCATTTTCTTTGCATACACTGAGCTATTATTTAACTATAAGATACTTTACAATTAACTACAGATGTTTTCTAAATTTTATGGATCTCTGCTGGAGATATACAAATGCAGATATCCATTATGGAAATTATTAATTCTAAGACCTTTATTTATAATCAGCAATTTGTTAGGGATCGTGGTTGTTTCTTAGACATCACATTAGAAGTATTTGTCTGTGACTGTCAGACATCATAATTATGCTGGTTTTTAACTTATTAATGTGACAGCCATTACTTTAACAGAGCAGGAAAAAACCACACGCATATGACACCAGACCTTCAAATAGTTTTCAAAAACCACCAGACCTGAAAAAGACCATTTACTCTACATAATTGAAATTGAATTGCTGTGTTAACCCAACTCCCTTTTGCTCTTTCGGTTCTGATCTCAACAGCTCTGGGACGATGAAGAGCCCACCTGCCTCTAGTGCATCCCTTTAACTCAGGAATTTTATAAAAATGTCTTAGGACAGAGAGAGATGACCTGAGATACTATAATTGTGGAAGCCCAATGTCTGATTTTTATTACTTCTCCTCCTGATTCATACTAATCGTACCGTGCATTGGGTACAATATTTATCGTTACACTTGGATTCCTTTATGAGATAGAGGGCTGCCAATTTTGTAGTAAATTGAGTGTGTCAAAGTCTTGGATGAATGCCAGCACCGAGACAGACACAGAAAAATGTGCTCTTCCTGCAGGTGAGAGCAGACTAGACCAACTCGTATTGTTTCTGTCAGCTCTGTGATAATTAATTTCAACCATATTATCTGAATTAAAATGTGACAATTATTTATTCCCCAAACTGGCTTCCTGGAAGCTGTCCAATTTTCCTATCCTATTTTGTAAAAAGCGCAGCTAAAATATGAACAAATCATTAAGAATTGATACCTTGATGATATACACAGTCATATGAAAGATGACACCTTTAAGTCACGATTTTAAAACTACATTAGTAAAGAGGGCAATGTATAGGAGAATAGGCCGTAACTCTCCCCTGCACAGCTGGAGTGCTGTGTGATGAAGAGGAGAGAGAGCCAACTATTAGCTGGCCTTTCGGGCCTGCTGTATGGATCTCCATCCCTCACACGAACCCATGTTGGCTCATTTGCTGATAGCCGTGATTGACTGTTGGGCCGTATTATCCCCTGCTGTTCCCCCCTCCCTCACTTCTGGGGATATCAACAGCATGAATTGTCAGTCAGAGCTCAATTGATTATTCTCCAAATTTGCTCCTGCTATTGACCATAATGGGGAAAAAAGTCATGCCTCTGAATTATTCAGAATGAAAATATACACAGAAAAAAATCGATAAGGCACATCTGATATTAAAGACAAATTAAAACAGTCAGTAGACGGAGGCTTGATGCAGCTGCAGTATACAAAGAAGGAAGCATTTTGTAGATAAAGGAAAAGAGGTTTGTTTTTTTTTTCTTTAAAAAAAGATGTTATAGCTGTCACAGCTTTTCAAAATTAACAGCTATATTAATAGAGGCATTAAGGTTTCCTGGCCAGTTTGTTCTTTATAACTGTTGGCATTGTACTTGAGACTCGTGCTCAGTAATTTCTTTATAATGGTCCCACGGTCTTTTAAACTTAACTGCAAGATGTCATGCTGGGGGAGTGAAATGCTAGGAATGTCCTCAGGTCTAACCCAAAATACCAGTGAACAGACCCTGCCATTAGGCCTGATAGAATTTGACAGGAGTTAGAAATTAAGCACCTGGGAAGAAATTGGCCTGCTTGTGATCTGTCTGTGAGATACATGCTTGCTTTGCACTCTAGGCAGAGAGCTTCTGGACCTCTTCACACTGTCGGGTGCCAGTGTGGGTGACCTGTGCGAAATCCCTGGATAGAAACGTGTTTAACAGTTTAATCTTGGGAAGACAGACTTTCTGCCATGGCAGTGAAGTGGTCAGTTTCCAACATCTGGAAATCTGATTTCTTTTCTTTTGGGAGAGCCATTGAGCTCCACCTCCCTCTCTTTTCCCTTATTAATTGATATTTCTATTCCAAGTTAAGAAAAATAATTATTTAGCTTCTCTCTCTCCCTCTTCCTCTTCATTTTAGTCTTGGTTATTCATCTGTTTTCTTCTGCAGGAGACAAATTTGGTTTGTAGGCCAAAGAACTCAAAACAAACCCCTACTTCAAGGGTCAGGAATCAGCTTGAAACACAGGGATCTTCATTTACTAAGTAGGTGGTAACCGGCTCCTTTGCTCTGGGTTGAAATGCCACTTAAGAGCCTCCCCCTGGACTGCTGTGTAGAGAGAGATTCTCTTGGGACTCTTCTGTTTTCCAACCCAACTTCTGAAGTGAGCCCTAGGAGGTGGTGAAACATTTCCTTCCTCTGAAATTAGCAGGACAGTTAAACATCACAGGGCACCTCTTGCTCTGTCAAACCCAGCTCCTTTTCTTTGCTTAGGACTCTCTTGTATTTCCTCCTTCTGAGAAAAGACAATAAGCGCGTGTGCACACACACACAGGCACACACACACACACACACGCTCCCCAATGCATAGAATTAGATGCTTAATTGTGAGCTAAAAATCTCATCCCTAACAGGAGAACATTCCGGATAATCTGACTTTTGTTTCGTAGCTGTTGAAAAGAAGATTAAACAAAACGAATGTGAAGATCTTTGTCATTTTATGATTCCAACACAGACAGCAGAGGTTTCTTCGTTTTTGATTCCAGGGCTTTCCCAGGCAATCTATCTCAACTCAAGATATGTTACTGATAGAGATTAAAGAGAATAAGACAGCCAGTTCTCTCTGTCCCAGCTTCCGGTCTTGCTTTTTGTAATTTGCCCGAATACTGTTTACGTTTAAGCATCTCACATGCTCCCACTAACTCTCTCGCACGCTCTGGAAGGGACAATTTCACTTTCTCCTCTCTCTTTAAAATCCCAACACCCGTGAAATTCAGACACACTTGCTCTCGTGAAACCGCTTCTGGTTTGGTCGGAAATACAAAGTGATCAGAGGCTTTGCCCGTGCGCCTGCGCATAGCATCTGCACACGTGTGCCTGCCCTTCCTGTCTGCAGTGGACTTCCACACGAGCAGCGGTTGCAGTCCATGGACCCTGCCCCAGCCCTCTCTGCTCCAGGCACCAGCATCCTTTATCTTTCTACTACCTAAATCCCACTAGTCAACAGAGGTGGTAGTGTTCCCTCTGGCTTAAAATAAACAAGAAAACCAGACCAAACAAACGGAAACTTTCCTGACTTGGTTTCCTAATGCTACCACTCATTTCTTCCCTACCTTTCCAAGAAAACTCTCCTCACCTTCGCCTGTGCTATCATCTCCATTTATTTGCTGTTCATGCATGCTTTCTAATGTTTAGTCTGGCAATGTCAGACTTTCAGAAAACTTGCAATTAGTTTCTTCTAGTGTTAATACATTATGTAACCATAGTGCAGCGATTACTCTTGAACTCAGTTATACTGCCTGCAAACAGGTCTGTAATGATCTCCACGTCAGTGAACCAATAGTTCACACGTGAGACCCCCATCTTACTTGACCTGCCAATTGCATGTCGTATGAAAATTCTCTCTCCGAAAACACTTGGCTTTCCAGGTTCCCCAACACTTCCTCCTGTTTTCTTCTCCATCCATGCCTGTTCTCTATTTAAAAATCCCTCGACCTTTTAAAAGGGGGAACCCCAGAGGGGAGTTCATGGAAGCCTCAACTCTTTTTCTGCTCTTCTCTCTTCCTTGGTCTCTGGACAGTTCTCACTGCTTTCAACACGATCTATTCCTGATAACTTGCATACTTTTGAACTTCGGTTGGCATTTCCCCCAATTGGTTGTGCCAAATGGTTGGCTCAAAAGTCAAGCTATGCATTATTAACATTTATTTGAATATTTAAAGTAGCTATGTTAAGCATGAAACTTCCAAATTATTTCTCCCACTGTATGTCTTATGTATAGCAAAAAGAGCTTCCACTTTCTAATTGGGAAGAGAAAAGCATAGGGAAAGAAAGATACTCCTATTTTTCTCATGTCTCACACTGAGTGTCTCAGAAAATTCTAGTAACAATGTCATTAAAACATATTTGGGGCCAATCCTTTGTCAGTACCTTTTCTGTTGGACTCTGACCTCAGCTACTGTAGTTGCTTCCTTAGAATGCAGAAAGTTCTGGTTTCCTTGCTTCTGCTTCTACACCAGCTCTCTTTTCCACCTGAAGTGGTCTTGGTAAAAAACACAGACATTAAGTTAACTGCTCTACTTACAATGGCGTTCGTTGGTCTGCCCAGAATAGAACCGAAGCTCTGTGAACAGCACACAAGACTCTAGTGGTCTGTTTTCTCAACAAATTATAACCTTGTTGCTAATCATATCAATTATCTCTTGCCACTCTTCCCGTGGGTCATCTGACTTCAACTACACTCTTCTTCCCATTCTAGAATGTGGCAGCCACCCTTTGCCTCTGAGTCGTTCTACATACAGTCCTGATCTTTCTCCTGCAGAGACTCCTTCACCTGGTCTCATGATGCCTGTCTGGCGTCCCTCAGTTCTTCACTCAGATGTCAATTCTCAGTAAATCCTATTTTGATCACACTAAAATTACTCTCTCTTTTCTGCCCAGTACATCCTATCTTAACACCATTTAATTAACTACTTACTTAATTAACTTTTTGTTTTTCTTTTAAGACAGGCTAACCTCAGGTAGACAGGCTTTGGACTTCTGGGTCCTTCAGTTCTTACTCTGCCTCCCGATGTAATTAATACTAGAATTATAACTGTGTGCCACTATGCTTGGCTTTATACTTATTCTTTACATTTATTTGAAACTACCATATGCTATTTATCTTATTTTTAAATTATTTGTCTCTACTAGAATGCAAGTTCCATAATTTTAGCAATTCCGTATTTTGTTCTCTCTTAAATGTTATAACCTAGTGCCTTCTCTATCACCAATAACGTAACAAATATTAAAAAAAAAAGACTACTTGTGGAATAAATTTATCCTGTATGCCTCTAATACAAGACAGTAAAGTGCTATGGAAGCAGAACAAAACTTTTAGAGGCTAAGTCACCTGTGCAAGGTAGATGAGAAGTCTGGGGGGAGGGGGCGTCTGGTTTCCTAAGGCTTGCACATGTTTTCGCTTCAGGGTGATGAGAGGGAATAGTAACCTGCCACAACAGCTGTTTGCTCTTATAAAATATCTCAGTCTACACAGTAATCCAAGAGCAGCTTTGCTGCTTGGATTGAAAGTCAGCGGGAATCCAAGAACTGTCCATGCTGAATTATTAAGTAACTATTATAAAACTGAGCACTTTGGGTGAGTAACACACCGAACTACAGGTTGCACAAACGAATGTTTTCCTCATTCCCTTGTTAGAAGTTGCCTTTGATACATGCCAGCACATCCATGGAGAACCTGAGAACAAGTGTGTGAAGTGATATCCATCAATGGGATCTTAGGCCGCTCTGCAGTAGAACTGTTCAAAGTGTATTCTGTGGATAGCGCAGGTGAAGAGGCAGTGGCTGCATACATCCATTAGTCAAGCATGGGAAACATACGTTAATATGGACTGGAAGATATGCAGAGCAGTGTGCATGTACTTAGACCCTAGCTTGGGTGATGAGAGAAACCAGCCAGGTGTGTGAAAAATGATTCTAGTATTTTTTAAAAATAAACTTATTTTTAAAAAAAGATTTATATATTTATTATATATAAGTTCACTGTAGTTGTGTTCAGACTCTCTGGAAGAGGGCATCAGATCTCATTATGAATGGTGGTGAGGCACCATGTGGTTGCTGGGATTTGAACTCATGTCTTCTAGAAGAGCAGTCAGTGTTCTTAACCACTGAGCCATCTCTCCAGCCCCCAAAAATAAACTTTTATTTTACAACACTTTTTGGTCTATAGAAAGATGGCAAAGGTACCTAGATCCTTTGATACCTCAATGGTCTCCCTCATTAGCATCTTATATTAGCACTGCACAGTTGTCATAGTTAATGAAACAACATCCATATATTATTATTATTACTCATTAAAGTCCCTGATTTAGTAGTGTTTCCTTTGTTTACATGTCACTTTTCTCTTTCTATCCAGAATGCCACTTTGCATTTAGTTATCATGTCTCTTTGGCTTCCACTCTAGCATAACAGCTTCTTAGAATTTTCTTGTTTTTATGACCTTGATGGTTTTGAAGAATACTGTCCATTTTTTTTTTTTTGAGTGTTTCTTATTTGGGATTTTCGTGATTAGATTTAGTAGTTTGTCTCTGGAAAGGTGACTACAGAGGTCCAATTCTCTCCAGAAGTATGTGGAATGTGCATAGTATCAGTCTGGCTTCTTGCTGTTCATATGACTGACATCTGACTAAGGGAACATCTATCAGATCTCTTTGCTATTGTTGTCAATATTGTTTCCAGCCTATTCTTGTTGGAAAGAAGTAAGCATGTGTAACTCCATTATAAGGAAAGGGAATTGTACTCATCTCTTTGAGAGTGGAAAAGCCATAAACATTACTTGGGATTCTTCATAGGACATTTGTCTTTTATCTTCTATCAATCTGTCTGTCTATTATCTATCTATCTATCTATCTATCTATCCATCTATCAATCTATCATCTATACCTATTGATCACCTATCATCTATTTGTGTTTCATCTATTTATCTATCAATCAAATATCTATCAATCATTAGTCAATCAACTCTATATATTGATCAACCATCAATCTATCATATCTATTGATATTTATTTTCATTATTTTCTATCACCTAAGTATCTATGTATCTATCATTTATCTACCTACCAGTCATTTTTCTATCTATCTGTCTATGTTTCATCTATTGATTATCTATCTATACATCCATTCACCATATATTCACAGAAAACTATTGTATACACATTTGAGATGTGATCCAACAATATTTTATTATTTTTTACTCAAACTATTCTATCTGTGGACATTTTCTGATTTGTGCCTATGTGTTTTTGACATATCCCATCATTGTGGTTTTGTTTTTCAAACATATTATACATGTACACACACACACATACATATACACACACATACACACACACACATATATATATGTAAACAAATTATTTTATGTGGTATTTATTATAAAGCTGTGTATCTGTGTTTAGTAAAACCTATACTGATGGTTGATTGTATTACTATCAGGATCCTCTTCTTGCTTATATGTAAACATTAATTCCAATAGCAAACATTTGAAATCTATGTTATCATTTACCTAACTGGCTAATTCCAGTTTGTATACATAGAAATTTTAAAATTATTAACCTATATCCTTGTGTGGAACAACTCCATCAGCTAGCAATAGGCATTTAACATTTATCTATGGCTTTTTAGATTATTACTTTGTTATGGATGAATGTTGTTCTATAACTTGAACATATAAGTTTGTTACATACTTACCTATTGAAATACACCTTAGGACTGGGAGTATAATTTAGTGGTAGAGCCCTTTCCTAACAATATGAGGTCTTGTTTGAGCCGCAGCACTGCAGAGCAAACAATTACCAACCAGGAAAAATACATGAAATAAAGCCAAATCACACACCTTGGTTGCTCTAACTTTAAGTCATTATGAGTAAGCAGAAATACATAGTTAAGTATCTGGTTTATGTGGACTTAAGTTTTCAGATCACTGGAGTAAACAGCAAGGAATACATATAATATTTGGATTATGTTTAGTTCTATAAAAATATTGGTTGGCTATGTTCAGAGTGGTTGAATCATTTTGTACTCCCATCAGCAATACCTGAGACTTTCTGTTATAACATACCCAAGCTTGCAATTGGCATATTCAGTTTTCATTTTAGCCATTCCAAAAGGCATATAGTGGTAGCTCACTATTTTAATTTGCTTTGGATAACAATGAACATAGATTATCTTTTTATATACTTATTTAGAAAGGATCTTTTTTCCCCCTATGGCATGATTTTTCTGTGTAGGTTTGGCTGTCCTGAAATGCACTCTGTAGTCCAGGCTGACCCCAACATCAGAGATGCATCTGCTTTTGCCTCTCAAGGATTAAGGGTGTGGGTTAACACCCAGAGACTTATTTTTATTTTTGACATAGGGTCTTATGCTTCCCAACTGGCCTTGAACATCTTATGCAGCTGAAAATGACCTTGAATTTGATCATTCAGCTTCTACCTCTCAAGTGCTATGATTCCAGGCCTACGCCAGCAGACCCAAATTCTCTGCCAACTGAGTTAATCCCCAGCTACCAGAGTGCCCAGTTCACAAGATGTCAATAGCTTCACCTGACATGAATTGCTGTTCTTGTGCTGTAAGTTCATCACTATGGAATCTGAGTTTGTAGAAACTGAGAAATGAGCTTTTTTCTCAAGATACCTTCCACCTTGTAATTCAAAATGGCTAAAAAGAGTTCTAATATTATTGTAAAATGGGCAAGGAAGAGATGGCAATGCCCTAACTGACAAGGACTCTTTTCTATATCACTTTTTATAGCTTAGTTGTTTTGTCACCCAGATAACATTAACTAACTTTTTTGGTTGAGGCTACCAATTTTCAGTGAGTTTCTCTAATGATTTATACAACTCCACCTCACTCCAACCTGTCCTCATCGCTTGGATTAAGGAGCCCTGGACAATTTCAAGGGCCACCTCCTAGACTCACAATGCTTCTGGCTTTAATATTCTGAGCTAGCTCCACAGAGCTCTCTTAGAGATGCTCAGCATTCAATCCTGAAGGCTCCACTTCATCACCAGGTAATTAGTATTTTCATTAACTTGCTTATTGTCAAGGAAAATGAGCCTTGATCATCTAATTTTTCCTCAATGAGTTGAATATTGTAATATATCTATAATTAATGTGCTTTATGCCACAAACGTGTAATGGAGTGGAAATCTGAGGCTGCTCCCAGCAGTCACTGTCAGTAAATGTTTGATGAATAAACAGAGGCTTTCTAATGGGAAATGGTGGTGACTTTTATAAGCAGACACAATAAAGACTTTATTAACATACTTAAGAAGCATTCTGGGAAATAGAGTGGAATGCATTATTACTGTGGGCTCCTTTTGTGAAAAGTAAACTTTACTGTCCCCATAACAAATGCTCACTTGTTTGTTGCAAGTTGTAGCACCAGTATTTTATGGTGTATTCTAGAGGTTTAATTGAATGAAGCTTAAATTAGATACACATTCCTTAAGGATTTGAGATTGTGGAAAAACAAACTACCAACAATTCTTTTATTGACTTATTTGCATACCTGGTTTACATGGAAAAGAAGAGGTTCTGACTTCAGAACAATTTAAGAGTTCAGTGCTGAATATCAAAACACTAAGCCAGCTAATAAACAGAAGAAACACCGAGTATGTATTTAGTTTTTCATGGAGTTTAAATTTTAAGTAGTAGCTTAAAAGGAAAAGGAAAAAAAATGAGTGTATGTGTGCACCTTCTAAACTGTTTGTGGTTTACTATGTTAACATATTTTCTTTGCTTACAGAAGCATAGAGTGGTATGACATGGGAGTCATTTTTTCTTTATTACCTGTTTAGATAGAATCAGAAAACCAAAGGAAGTGCCCACAGCTCGGTCTTCAGGCTCACAATGAAGGCATCAGCAACAGAATGGCTTTAAATTGTTTTTCCATGTTTTCATAGCTAGACAGTGGTTGCATGCTCGCGTAGGCCCGGGTGAATGTGCTTCTCACTGAGCACATTTCAGTAGGCACGGGCTTGCCTGTGTTTGACCTGCTAACCCTTATCACCTTCCCAGTACAAGTTTCTTCCACCAGGACATAGAGAGCTGAAACTTAGGCGGCCATACAAAAGCTGTTCCCAGCTTCCTGTAGCCATGGTGTAACCTTCTGCGAAGACAAAGACAAAGGAAGTCTGGAAGGAGAAGTGCAGGGGGACATACTGATTATGGATGTCAGGAAACTGATCCTCCCTTTATCCTAGGTCTCCTGAAGATAAAAACTTCGTGAAGGGAGAAGGTGATCACATCATTTGCAGCTCAAGTCCCCTAATGGCTTCCCATTCCTCTTGGTTTAAAGGTTATACTTTTCCTAAGATTTATTCATGTCTCTGTCCATGCAGAGCATGTCTGCTCTGCCAATCTTCTTAGCCACGCAGTGCTTAGTGAGCCACTTGAAATGCATGCTTCTCTTTAACACGGACTGTTGCCCCGCTGAGTGTTACAGCCCTCCATACTTTGGTTATTTTCCTAGAGAAGCTGTCTCTGGGACAAGCCATTTTCTTTTCTGTGCTGCTAGAACTATAGACTCTTTTCTTCTTACCTGTGTACTCATTTAAGCGTATCTGTCTGCTACCAGTAAGCAGAGAGTTAGTTTGTCCAGATTTATCTGTATCTGTAAAAACACTGGGAGTGAAAAGATATATCTGGTTTGAATATTGTATTCTTAGTGGTAACACAGTGCCTAGAGTACAAGAAGTACTCAAACATGCGTATCTGAGAGTGATAATGTCATTACACATAGACTCCTGAAGTATGTTTATATTTCAGTGTAGTCACTTCAAAATACCTTGTCTTAGTTACAACAGATAAGAACTTTCATCCCAGTCTGCAGCAGGATGGTGGGAACATGACACTGGCTCTGGAATGGACTTTTGAAACCCCAATGTCCCTCCTCCACACACGTCCTACAACATGGCCACACCTCCTAATACTTCCCAAACAGTTTCCCTCATTGGGAACCAAGCATTCAAACCTCTGGTCCTATGTAGACCATTCTCTTTCAAAACACCACAGATCCTCTGACAGATGTATAAATAAAGAGATAGAGCCCTCAGTCTCCAGCTGCTTGTGAAAGGTTCTCCTTTGGCAATCAGAGGAGAATATGATGCAAATACAAGGAAATAGATGGGAAGAATTAGCTGCCCTTTATTTATTTGTTTTATATTTAGAAATGTGTGTGAGCATGTGTGTGTTTATCTGTGGGAGGTTGTGGGGTGTGTGTGTGTGTGTGTGTGTATGCCTGCAGAGGTCCAAAAAGGGCAATGGATTCCCCTGTAGCTAGAATTAGAGTTGATCATGAGCTGCTTGACGTTGGTGCTGGGAACTGAACTCCAGTCTGCTGGAAGAGCTGCAATCACTCCTAAGTGTTGAGCACCAGCTCCTTCCCCATCAAACCCCAAAATTTATTAACAATTGAGATTTATAAAAACATTAAAAATTGTATTTTATGTGTATGTCTGTTTTGCCTACATATATATCTGTATACCTGAGGATGCCTAGTACCCTTAGAAGCCAGAGGTGCATGTCAGATTGCCTGGAGCAGGGGTTATTTATAAATGGCTGTGAGCTGCCACACGGGTACTGGGTGTGAGAGCTGGGTCCCTTAGGAGATAAGTCAGTGTTCCTAATCAATGAGCCAACCTCCCATCCCCCTGAGATCTTCAGAGCAAGGTAGCCAAGTCAGTTATGCAACACAAATATATATATGTATATGTACATTGTATATACATATATATTACATGAATATATATGTATATATACATATATTTATATCTTACATCTAATTGCTACCATATAACTTCCTTTACAGCAGCATACACTGCAGCCAAAGCAGCAGTGTTAGTAGCTTCAAATGTATGATGCTATCTAAATTAATTTCCTTTTTTTATAGAGCACTTAAAAATAGCATAATGGCATTTAAGAAATTATTGTGTTTCCCTTCTCTATATGTGTATGTATATTCATCTGCATGCTATTTCACATGTTTGGAAGTTAAAGGACACCTATGTATTTAGCCATTTACTCTTTTCTCTAAATGACCCATATGAATAATTGCAATTATGTAAATATTTATTTTAACTAATATCCTTAAATTGTTATTCTATTTCTTTGAGAATTTCATATATTTATACAATGTATTTTGATCATATCCATCTCCCTGCCATCTCTAATGTCTCCCAAGCTCCCACATATTCCCTCCCAGATTCATTGTAAATGTATCTTTCATTCTCCTGCGTATAACTGTCATCTCAAAGGCTTTCTGCCTCTGTCTGCTAACCTAGGCCTAGCCCTGATAATTTCAGCTTCTGAGACTTGCTGCTGGACAAGCTCACCCCTTCCTAGTTCTTTCTGAACTCTAGATGGCTCAGAAAGCCTAGCTGTTCTGGTTTAGACTCCTCTCCAAGCTGACTGATTCAATCTGGCTTCTCTCTTGGCCTCCGAATGAATTGCTCTTCTTGGTTTTAAGTAACTTCTTTTTCTCTCTATTCTTGTTAAGAGTTGGGCATATCCTATTCTGTCAAATCTTTCTCTGATTCATCTACTTTGGCTGCCACTCAATTAGACATCACTTTCAAACATGGGTGCTTCCTTCTACAAACTAACTTTAACTTTTTTGTTTGGGATTAAAAGTGTGTGCTAAGGGTGTGTATGTATTCCAGGTAGAGGGATTAAAAATGTGTGTGCTAAAGGCTGAGCCACAACACAACTAGAAAAAGTTTTTTTTTCTTCTGTAAATAACACAATCTCTGGTTTCACGGTGTGATAAAATGTAACACCTCATGTCATCTTCTTTTATTTCTTTAAAACATATTGAGCCCTATTAGAGTTGCTCATAATTGCAGTGGGTGAAGAAGAGCCATCTATTGGAACATGGGGCAACTTACCAGAGGCCATAACCCTGAAGAAAACTGACTCCTCCACCCTCAACCCTCTTAAATTGGCAATAATTCTCAGTGGGGTATTTTCATTATTAGTCTTAGTACTCTATGTCCTTTCTTTACCAAGAGCTGTTGAAGACACTCTAATGCCCTATGAAGATGTTATGGTGATAGAAGGTTCTCAAATGCACCTGGGCTAGACTGTGCAAAGTACAATGAGAATAGATGTCAACACGTGCTGTGGCGCGTGCTAGGATTGTGATACGAATAGTGCCAACTTTGCCTTTACCTCAGCACGTAAGGTCTAACATTTACTTCCAAGATAGTGTTTTCTTGACTGCAAAGTGAGATAAATGGTGTAAGACTCTTGTACATACAAACATTCTGAGAAAGCTTTTCGTGAAGTAGAGGTAAATGGTATTAGGAACAATAATGTGGGGCTAAAGAGATATCGCAATGGCAAGAGCACTGGCTGTTCTTCCCAAGAATGTGAGTTCAGTTCCTAGCTCACCACGAACCTAAGTCCGGTTCCAGGGGATCTGATGCCCTAGCCTCTGACGTCACCAAGCATATACATGGTACCTAGACATACATGTAGGCAAAACACCAATATATATAGGCAAATTTTAAACCAATACAAATGCAAATTGATATTTACATACTTATTAATAATAATATTTCTGATTAATTTAGAGGAAAGATAAAAGTTAAACTTCCATAGACCAAGCACTATCCCAGTTAATGGAGAGTTAAGTTTTTAGTTGTCTGTATGTCCTCTGAAACGCAGTCTATATGTTGATAGAAACACTGGAGATAACTTGCAGTCAAATGCTATCTGTACATTGATAGAAGCACTGGAGAAAACTCAGTGTCATGGCTCCCACTATAGTCTCTTCCTAATAAATGATACTATGTTACTCTTCCTTGCCTTCTGTTTTTTTTGTTTGTTTGTTTGTTTTACATGCAGCTAAGAACTGTAATTATTTTAAAAACTTAATTTAAAACAAGCATCTTAATAATTAAAAGCTATGGATATTGACCAAGAGAAAAATAGAATTATATACATGTGGAATTAAAATAACAACTTGAACATAACTATAGCTGGAAAATCAAGCTACTAAATGTTCATACCTAGAATTTCAAGGAGCAAGAGAAGTTCTTTTTTTAAATGAGAGAGAAATATTTTATATGTTTGCTTGCTGCCTAGAAATACGACTTTTGCCTTCCAAGGTGAGAATTAGATGAGAAAATGTATCATTTTAAAATTATTAACTCAATTGTAAAATCTTTAAATAGTATACTACCTTTTTTGTTCATTTCTGTGTAAATATCTTACCAGATATACAGAAAACATCTTATGTTCATACAGCTATATGCAAAGGAGCCACCCATTGTCCTTTCTCTCCTTCAGTTCTACACAATACAGTTCTTGTATTAATAAAACATTGGAACCAAATAGGCAAATGTTGTAAAGCATATACAGCAATGACTATGGGCATATTTAGAGCAGGTCATGCTGTCTATACAAATGGTAAAGTCACAGTGAACCTTAATGACAAAAGATCACATGTATTGTGCCTTTTGAATGTGTTGCTAAATGATGGTCCTAGATTTTTATTGATTGCGCCTTTCTATTTTAACTTTTAAAACTTAAAAGAGCCCAGCAACACCAAAAGAAATCTTCAAGAGAGGAACACCAAAAGAACCACAATTAAAGAACAAAACTCATAAAGTCTTTTTTAAAATCTAGAATTAAAGTTCAGGAACCATGAGTTTATTTTCCTGGATGAAGATAGAGAACAAAGTGGCAGAGGGATCCATGTGAAGAGGTCTGCATCCTAAGGCATACTGACACTTCCTTAATGGACTGCAGACACATAAAAATAATTAATCATATGGAGGAGGCATTGCCAAGGTTAAGACTGAGGTCTCTGGTTTTTAATGGAAATGTTCTGAGTCTGAGCTAAAAGAATATCTTCCCTTGCTCGAGCGTTAGGGCATCTGTCATACTTAGCTCAGAATAGTTCAGGAGTTCAGTAAAATATCAGATAGAGTTCAGCACTTTTATTTCTCAGGGTATTAAAACTATATATAATAAGGAAAAAAAGGGGTTATGATGAACTATTCGACATCATGGGTGGAACATCAAGGAGGTTAAACTTAGAGTTTCTGAAACAGCAGGAAAAATATTCTCCTACTATAGCTACTCCTCTTGTGATTTTTTTAAATTGTTTTATTTGTGCTTCTGAAGGCACTGAAGGAGACTATAGGAGAATACATAAGGGAAGACACAGGTTCATTCCAAAGGAGGAAAACCTGAATGCTTGCCATTGCTTGATTTAATAGACCAGGTTAATGTACGCATTTATTTCGGCTCCTGGAGAGAGTGTCAACAGGTAGAAACAGGGTCTCTGAGGGAGAAGCTCAGTCTTAATTGGATGATTCGTCTCTCTGTGACTATTTATGGAAAAACACATCCTCTTAATCTCTGGGTGCTCATGGGGAATTCACTTCTCCAGTGAGCAGAAGCAGGAGCAGTGGAATGGATCCCTGGAAGAGCATGCTGTGTTATCAGGGGACAAAATGCACACTTGATAAGACTGTTTTTTCTTTGTCCACTAAAGCCAATGAGCATTCTGTCATCATCCAATAACAAATCAAATTCTCTCAGTCTATTGATGTTTCGATTCCTGCAAGAAGCTAACACATGCACACTCAGAGATGTGTGGTCGATCGGCAGGATGCTGTGCAGATGAAACTGAAGGTAGGATGGAGGTGTTAGATCAATGAAGGGCTGATGGCATGTAGGGTCCTCAGCTATAAATTTGGAAGAGGAGTGTGGACAAATCCTTAATACGGAGGTTATAATATATGATAGTTACTGTGCTACTAGATGTTTTAAATCTAAGTTGACTTTGTGAACCTAAATTGTTAACCTCAGAAGTATATCATGCTTGGATGAAAATTACTAATAGTTTTAGGGCTAACCTTGGTGATAGAAATAAATCTGTATTTCTAGCTGAGACTATGTGGAGTGATTGTTTATGTATCCCCAATTTCAAGAGGTGGAGAGATGGTAAGGTAGGTTGGAGGGACTCTGTGGTCACATCCAAGTGGTCCCTTTAGATTCTTAAGCAGCTTCTTTGAGAGAATGGTTGCATCCCTAGGGCAGGAATAGTCTTCCTTTCTTTATAGATCTCTGCCTCTTGCCTCTCTGTGGTTTTGTTGAGATTATTGATGATTGTTCTGGGAAGGGAGAATGTTTCTTTTTAGAATCAAAGGCACCCAGAGAATAGCACACGGCTCACATATACTTGATTTGAAGAACTAGCAAGTCCCAAAGTGCAGCTACAAGGAAAGAGAGGGAGTGATCAATCCTTCCACCCAATAATCAGCTGCATTTCTGTGGTTCCATGTCTCCCTGTATGGCCAGATCCTTCGCTCGGTGGATATTACAAATTAATGTCATGCTAGGGCTATAGAGACCTGGTTCAATGATCCAGGAAGAAACACAAGAGGATTGGCCTGGACTTTAAAAGCCTGGCTCTTTGAAATACTTTTGAGTTTTCCAAAATGTCAATTAGCTCAGATAAAAATGCAAATCAAAGAAAAACCTTCTTAATCTTTCATAATATAAATTCATAACTCAGTTTCCCGGCCCATCTTTTAGCTGCTCCCACCTCCATCGCTGCTACAAGCGGAGTGAGGTTTAAGTTTTCATTTACAGGCCATCTTCAGAAATGGTTTTTAAAGAGACCCTCTGAATCAGCCTCTTTGAGTCTGTCCCAGGTCCTCAATATTTTAGCGTGGTATTTTTGTGGGACTCTTTACTGCTAGAACAAGTGGATCTCTGACTCTTGTGCCTGTTCTTGGGACCCTTTGTCTCCTGTTGGGTTGCAGTGTTCAACTTTGATATGATAGTTTTTCATTTATCACATACTTTATTTTGTCATGTTTGGTGGTTTTCTCTTAGAAGTCTGTTCTTTTCTCCTGAGAGATAGAAAGGGAGTGGATCTTGAGAGGATGAGAGGAGGAAGGAAGTGGGAGAATGGGGGAGGGAACTATAATAAACAGGATATGTTATATGAGAAAATAATCTATTTTCAATGAAAGGGGGAAATGAAAACCTACTATTTTAAATATACATGTATGCAGAAAATTTTACAAAGGAGCTTGGCATGCAAGGTGCACGACTTTCTTATATTTTATTTAAATCTTATTGGGTTAAACACTAAATTCAAGGGGATCCCCAATGGTAATCTCTTTTACATAACTAGCAGGGATTCATTTCTTTTACTCTCCTTTTTATACGTAAGATGAAGTGATAATGTATCATCATTACTAATAGACAATAAGAGGGTAACCCTGAAATAACTGACATGCTTTTAGGTGCTTCTGATCATTTTGTGAGGTCTCAGATGTTGTCACGATTGTAACTATTTTCATTTCTCAGCTCTGCTACGTTCTCTTCTCCATTCCACACTTTAAAAAAACAGTCTTCTGCCCACAGGTCACAGGGGGGGTAAATTGAACTGGTCACAGACACAATCACTTGCCAATTACTATCTTTAATATCTTTCTTAGACTCCCACCATCTCCTTTCACAGATTCGTGCTCTGCCATCCATCAGTCATTCAGGTAAGTAAACTGTCACACATGCTCTCCCACAGTAATTTGAACAGTTTGTAGTTTTTCATGTTTCATTATCAAATTCTTAACTTTTAAAGTTTTTGTCTCTCCAACGTAGTCTTTGATTGGGAGTTTGTTTTCTTTCACAGTTTTATGGAATCTATAATGAATATTTAATTTTCCCGTTCTTTCATCTGAATTCTATTAATTAAGCTTGTATATATCTTCTTTTTCCCTTGTGTTCCTGAAGTACTCTTTCAACTTGTGGCTATATTCCATTAAAACACACAAACACACATACACAGACACACATATGCACATTCACACACACACACACACACACACACACACACACACACACTTCAGTTTCCTCTTCCTCACTGTTCTCTCTTCTGCCTGCTTTTCTTGTGTTTCCAAAATCCAGCAATGGAAACATTTGGCTCTTTGCTCCACGCTGCCAGGATTTACCAAGTCACAGCATCATGACAGAGTAGATGGCCAGGGACTTGTTTTAGCACAGCAATATCCGTTGTAATCCCTTTACATTCTGCAAGCATACCAGGTACATTTTCTGCCTTCTCTGAGCACATAATGACTTCCCCTCCTGTGGCAGGGCTTCCTGTAGGACAACCAGACAGCCACAGCATCCTGGAGCCAGACAATGAAGAATGCCTGCCAACAAACTCTTTCCATGAGGCTATTATCTAGGAGAAATGCTTTAGCAACATGAGCATCAGCTTTAAAATGGCAGGTTCAAATTCCGACTTGGCCATTTGTTCTCATGTCATGCAGAACGGCTGTATGTTGGTTTGTTTGGGAACCGGTGTGTTGCCTGCATGAATACTGTTCCTACTCTTTCAAAGGATCTTGGTGTCCAAGAGAATATATAAATTATGCTTTTATCATGGGGATAGTAACTGGCTTGATATTTTGTTTTTTTTAAATAATATGCACCTATCTCAGAATCTATTTGATTATTTCTTTTACTATTACGACAGTAATGGAAATTATTATGATGCCAGCAATGGAAACCAAGGCCTTGAGTACCCTAAGCAGAGTCTTCACCCTTAACTCTCTTACTATCCCACAGAACCTCTGTGTTTTAAGAGAAAAAGACTTTTACATCATGGGACAAGTCCACTAATTTTTCTCTGGTTTTTATTCAGTTCAAAAATTTGGAAAGTGTATCTTAAAAACAAACAAACAAACAAAATACAGCAACAATTTCTAAAAGATTCAGAATGTCTTAGAAACTTCTAAAAATAGCAGGAAAAAAGAATCAGGAAACTTGCAGACATCACAAACTGTTACCCTGCTTTGCCTTGGGGGTGCACTTGTATTTTCCTGTTGTAATAGAGATGTTGTATGAGACCATAGAAGACATGATGGGGTTTGAACTCAGCTTGCGTGTGGTCTTTCTTCCACCCTGTGCAGCTCTTCATGTTGCCATGGAGAGGCAGCCATGGACTCTTGGCACTGAGCCTCTAAGTTTTGCTGTAGGGTTGTGTTGCTCTAAGGATCTGGAATCCAGAGCCAGGCAGCTGCTCACTCAAGCACGGAGAATATCCTGAGTCAGGGATTCTTCTGCTTGGAGCCCTGCCCTTTCCAAGGACGGAAACTTCTTTTATTTGCATTTTAGCCTTTATGTTAATTAATGGGAATTAATATGTGTGTAAGAACTTCAGAAATTTCCCAAAGGTTCATTATAAATTTAGTGTAAAAGGAGAAATGGATATATTTTTTAAAGATAGGGCTTTCATTAAATTTTTAGGTTATTAATAGAAACATTTTTATCAGAGCAAGTTTAGTGTAAACTTGGGATGAAAATATCAGTGAGTGTACTCCAGCTATATAGTCACTTGGGTTCTACAAGATGTCCCGTGTGTGTGTGTGTGTGTGTGTGTGTGTGTGTGTGTGTGTGTGTGCTTGTGTGTGCTTGTGTGTGTGTGTGTGTGTGTGTGTGAAGCTTGAAAGAGAGAAGGAATCACAGTAAGACAGTAAGAAGTGCTAAATGTAAAACTATTCTCAACAATAAAGGAACCTCTGGTGGAATCACAATCCCAGACCTTAAGTTGTACTACA
>NW_022196915.1:89645565-89651019 GCF_008632895.1 Mastomys coucha | reverse complement strand
AAAAAAAAAAAAAAAAAAAAAAAAAGAAGTGCTAAATGATGCCATAAAAGTACATAATTACAATTTCGTTTTATTAGTAAAAAAGCTTGCAATGCAATCTTTTGCATATTTAATTTTGCCACTTTCCCCCTTCCATCACAGGATGTAGCAGAGTGTGATGGTTTGTATATGCTTGGCCCTAGTAGTGGCACTATTAGGAAGTGTGGCCTTGTTAGAGTAGGTGTGTCACTGTGGGCGTGGGTTTAAGATGTTCACTCTAGCTATCTGAAAGTTAGTATTCTGTTGGCAGCCTTCAGATGAAGATGTAGATTTCTCAGTTCTGGATGTACTATGCCTACCTGGACACTGCCATGCTTGATGATAATGGACTGAACTTCTGAACCTGTAAGCCAGCCCCAATCAAAGGTTGTCCTTTATAAGAGTTGACTTGGTCATGGTGTCTGTTCACAGAAGTAAAATTCTAAGACACAGAGAAAACTTATATCCAGTAAATATAAAAGCACAACCTACTGTCTGTTTCCTGCTTATTCATTTATGATTGCTGGTAAGTTGGACTAACCAATAGTATCAGAAAAGCTTAACCATTACCAGTGCACTCACTAGCTGCAGTTTCCACAGAGAATAGTACAAAATCTTAGTACAAACAGGAAGGTGTATTAGCCCTTGCTCTCAGGTTGACTTTAAATTCAGGCCATACTGGTCATGCCTCTATGGGCTCTCTTTTGGATTAGCAACACTGAACTTAGAACTGGAATGGACTATAGAGTACCAACATACCACTGCATGTGTCCCTGGTCTGTACTTCCAAAGGTCATACTGGGTATACATGTAGAGACCAGGAACAGTGGTCTCTGTTTGCCGGGGAAAGCATTTGGTTTTGTCAGACTAAAGAGAAAAAATAGGCCATATTGAACTCATCTTCAACCTTTGGCATCAGCTTGTCCATCCCAGCCTTCTTCAAAGGAGTCCTAATGGAACTTACCACTTTCAGAATCAGTGGAGACAGTGTCACCGTATTTCTCAACATGGAACTACAGAAATGAATTCCTGTGTCATATGAGGTGCATGGAATGATAGGTTACCATTGTATCATTTCAATCTTATATCTGCATCTTTCTGCCCTCAATAATAAAGCTAAAATGCAGGACTTCATCTTTCTTGTAGACAGGAATTTGTGTATAAGGTTGAGCAGTAAATGAATTGGTAAGTGCTTTCTCTCACCATCAGGACCACGTTTCATAAACTACTTGTAAGTAAGTACTTCTATTGGCAATTAGATAGTTCACAGAACTCTACTAGAGTTATCTCTACACGTATCAATTTGAACAACTTATCTTTAGCTTCAACTCTCCTATCTCTGTAGCCACCAGAGATGAGCTAAGTCTCCTGTGTCCTTCAGAGATCCAGCTATATCTCCAGGTCCTATTCCACATGTATACTTGAATATCATGGTTTCTAGTCTTTAGGAAAGATATTGTCAAAAGCACCAAACAGGATATATACTTAGAGCATCTTTGCCAATCTTCTGGTCTTCCCTTCTCTTCACCCTGCTCCTAACACTGTACTACCTTAGCTACACGGAAAACTTATCCTGATTGCTACGGTCCATTCTAAAATAAAAATGTTCAGCATTTAGTTATTCTATCCCCCCCCCAGTGGTGTTTTTGAGCCTCTTTTGAGTATCACATTATATTAAGTGCTGAGAATTGAAAGGAGATCAAGGTGGACAAAACCATTGCTTTTGTGGAGCTGACTTGAGTGAGGAGCAAAGCCAAGTTATAACTGAGATTGGTGTTTGTAGGGACATAGTGATGAGACAGAAAGGTTTAGCACCAGGGATGATGTCCCATATAAGAGATGAGAAGATGATGGCAAACTGGGGCAGAGCTTCCAGGTAGACGGGATCGCTAAGATAATGAAGAAAGTGAGATCAGTAGCCCCTATAAACATTCAAGAGCACTGGACTTGGGTGTGTGAAAGAAGACTAAGGTCACAGTGAAATGTTGAAGAAAAGAACACTTATCCAGGGGTGCACCATGGTCCAAGCTTGACTTGTTTAAAGAACAATTTGCTGAAGAAAGAATGCATTAGAGATGAAGTCAAAGAGCAGCAAGAACAAAACCTAAGGGAGACAAGAAAGTCTGTGACAGTGGGGAGGGGAGGACTGAGTCAGTGTAAGTTCAGAAATGCATTCTGCTTAAAGACTAGGTGTCTGGTATGAAGAAAAGAGAAGAGGTACAATAGGAGAAGGGTGACCACTATGGTTCAAGTGTGCTTACGGAGCTTTACTCTACAAGAGCTGAGTTTCTCCTTCCCTTTGGTGAGCCCCTCCCACCCAAATGGTATTGACAACCTTTCTGATCTCACAGGTCTTCAGTTTCCAAAACCATCTTTTCTCCCCTATTGACACTTGTTTCCTTTTGAGTCTCTTCATTTTTAGATGACTCCACAGCTAAGGATACAGGAAACTTCAAAATCTTTGCACACGAGTCAGTTGGAGTTTGGAAGCCAACTTTCCAAGTTCATGTACATTTCTTAAAAGTTTCCTCACCAGCTACTCTTGTGGTTTGGCTTTCAATCAACTCAGCAATATTTATTCTACAGTTTTAGTTTATAATTCATTTCCTCAATATAGAAAAAAGGAAAATACATAGCTCGTTGAGATATTTGTTAACATCACAGATGTTTTGAGGTAACAAACAGACTTTATTTATTATGAAGTTTTTTTGTCAATATTGGACATTTATGAAACAATCTTGTTTTCACTGGGAAACTGTGAATCTAGCCTTACAGATTTTGCCCATTTTCTCTACTTTTTCTTGTTTTAATCTCTTTCTGGCTCATTCAGTATATTAAAAAGTCCGAGCTCATGAGGGAGATAAGTTTGTATCTATTTTGGGCACTTTGACCTTCAATCTCATTTCCTCCTCATGTAAATTAGCTTCAGAGGCATAGTCAGAATTCCATACTTTTAAAGGATCCCAGTCCCTGTAGAGACATGTTCTTTTAAAGAGTCTGTCTTCAGATTTGTTTTAGTTTTAGAACTGTTTTCATAGGGGACAAAATAGGAAAGGGAGAAGAACACGTACTTTATAGTCTGAGCAGTCTGGTAAAATTCTAGTCGGGTAGGTCGAAACGCAATGACCCATAAACAACTATTGGATAAATGAGTGGATTGTGACTGCAAGCAACTGATTTGATTTCCTGAGCCCCAGTTTTCAGTCTGTGAAGTGGTAATGTCAGTGCCTGACCTCACGTGACTGTTGTTAGAACAAGTGGCCCATGGCATCTGTGAGAGCACAACATCATCTGCTTTAGCCTTGCATCAGATCTGGTGCACACTAAGACTTAGCTTTCTTGTAGGGCTCATTGTCTTGATCACTGTTCCCTCTCTTA
Organism: Mastomys coucha; assembly: GCF_008632895.1. Taxonomy (NCBI): domain Eukaryota; kingdom Metazoa; phylum Chordata; class Mammalia; order Rodentia; family Muridae; genus Mastomys; species Mastomys coucha. Next base: position 89,647,623 of record NW_022196915.1, on the reverse strand, counting down.
TTCACTTAGGATTTGTTGGAGGAGGAATAGGCAGGATTACTGGCCAGAGAGTGAATTTGCCTTTTAGACCAGAATAGAATGAAAATGTTTATTTAGTACACTGTGAGACTGTAGTGGTATAGGTAGATACCACCTTTAGTCTCTCAAAAAGTTCCGAATGTATGCTTCTACTGAATGCATTTATGTACTGACTTTATGGAGTAGTCTGTGTTTCTAAGTTTAGTTAGTAGTTGGCTCCATTAGTCATTTTTTCAAACCATTTACACTTCCCTTTCATCAGCAATAATCATGCTACCATTTAAATCTAATTTTTTTGGCAATTACATTGATTTTCTTTTAAATTATTTTTTAAAGATTTATTTACTTATTTTATGTATATGAGTACATTGTTGCTCTCTTCAGACACACCAGAAGATGGCATCAGAGCCCATTACAAATGGTTGTGAGCTACCATGTTGTTGCTGGAAATTGAACTCAGGACCTCTGGAAGAGCAGTCAGTGCTCTTAACCACTGAATCATATCTCCAGCCCAGATTTTCTTATATTAGTGCTTCTCAATTTTTCCAGGTTTAGGTACTTTGAATTGATTACCATCTGGAGCTATCAATAGTTTCCTCATATGCAACTGCATACATTCCTACTTTCTGTGCATGGTCTTCCTGAACCAGTTACTTTAAATTTTGGTGAAGCTGATAACATGGACATCATTCTGATGCTGTGTAATTCAAGCCTAAGATGTGTTGTACATAACTCTTATAAATCCTGTAAGACACTGTGCTAATCAGATCAATTAGGTGATTTTAAAAACATGGAGTACTGTACTATCTATTGGGAAATCCAAATCTTTGCCTATTTTTCACTTGAAAAGCTATCTTATCATTAGAAAATTAATTTAATAAATTATCCTAAGGGGTTATATACTCCTTCTTCCTCCTTTCCTGTTGATTTATTCTTCCTTTATTCTTTCATGTTGATCAAGTTATACTTATCCCCAGTTATTTGATGTTGAGAGTAAACATTACATCTTTGGGTAAATGAGGAGAGTCCAGCTGTAGAGAATAAGCAATATTATTATTCCTAATACCTCGAATTTCTATGATTAAACATTCATTTTATCTTGAAGGTAGCATAATTATAATAAGCTATTTTTTGATTAAACTTAATTTCAAGAAGGCTGTGTGGGGAGAAAAAGGGATCTGCCTCAGATGCAGTGATGTAAAAATATGGTCGATCATGTTTGGGTGAAGGCACCAAATATGGTCGATCGTGGATGGGTGAAGGCACCTAAGGAAGTTTTCTGTAGGAAGATTTAAACTTGGCCTTTGAGACCAAAACGAATGTCTGTCAAATGTCTATCAAACTTAGCCAACTCCCCAAAGCAGGTCAAGCCATGGAAGCTGTAGAAGAATATACTACCACAGCCACTCTACCATAACCTAAAGTAGCTTTTCTTTTTTTCAAGACAGGGTTTCTGTGTATAGCCCTGGCTGTCCTTGAACTCACTCTGTAGACCAGGCTGGCCTTGAACTCAGAAATCTGCCTGTCTCTGCCTCCCAAGTGCTGGGATTAAAGGGGTGTGTCACCACCGCCCACCTAAGTACCTTAATTTTTAGGTGCCTTCTAAATACTCAGCCTTGTATCTTCAGAAAAGTGAGCTGTACCGCTCCTCAAAGAATCTTCTTTGTGCAGCAGGAGAGTCCCACAAAGACCCATAACTGGTCAAAATAGTTGTTTCTAGTTGGTGTACTTTTAATAAAATCTCTAAACTGAAGGCTAAGGGAACTCTGAAGAAGAGAATAGAAAGAGTTTAAGAACTAAAGAACCTACTCTAGTTCTCTAAAAATCAAAAGAGGACAAAATTGGGGGATAGGGAAGAGGGGTAGGACATAGGGGGAGTTGAGGGAGGAGTAGGGGTGTATATGATCGAGATACATTCCCTGAAATGATAATAGTTAGAAAGAATTATCATTATTAAAAAGAAAGTCTTCTGATGGGCTCAATCACAGGTGACATTTAAGAAGGAAGAGAGGGCTGGGTGGTGGTGGCACACGCCTTTAA
>NW_022196915.1:89625104-89645555 GCF_008632895.1 Mastomys coucha | reverse complement strand
AAGAAGGAAGAGAGAATGAGCCTCAGCATGGTGGAGAAATAACGACTTGAGTCACGTAGAATAATGCACATCTGTCTACATGGCAGGCTCAGGGAAGGACTCTGCACAGCAACCCAGGGAACACAATGACAAGGAAAATGGAGCCAGTAAGTTTGAATCCTAGGCACTGTTGTAGGGCAAGGGAATGAATGGAGGGTGGGCAGGACAATTATGAGGAGGTTAGTGGACAAAGACTTGTTAGTCCAGGATAGGTAGAGATGGGTAGTTCATGAGTATTTGTAGTAAAAATCAGCAACATACTTGAGAAAAACAAAAAAACAAAACAAAACAAAACACCTTGTCCTACTGCTAGAGGTAAGAAAGCTTCCGAAGAAACTCTTCAGTGGCACTGGCTTCCATTCATTAACTTGACAGTATTTACAAGAGGTCCCTACTCTGGGAATAATGATATGCTAGCACCTGAGGGGTGGCTTCCAAGCTGCTAGAAGAGATCTGAAGGACATGGGCTTTCTCTCTATGTGCATTACACAACTGACCAAGCTTGTCTAGACAAACTGGAGCTTCCAGTGCAAAGGGCACAGACCTCTCCTGAGGGCACAGGATGCTCTTGCGGCCCTCAGGTCATTATGATGGGCATTGGCTCTCAGTGCTGCGATGCAGGTTTGCAGAAGTGCCAACTATTAATAGACGGGAGAAAGCAGAGTTTACTGTAAGAGCCTGACAAATATAGATTTGGGCTATCATTACACTGCTGACTTCTCTTCAACCCACAAGAGCTTTGCTGGCTTTCACACTTCCCCTTTGCTTTGGTCTTTGTACAGGGACTGCAGACTGCTGGGCATAGAGAAGATCTGAGTCTATATTCAAACAAAGAGCATAAGATGAGGGATGACTGTGTTTATTTTCTTGCTATCGCTTGTTTATTGTCTGAACTTTTAAATATATGCTTCCTCTCTCTCTCTCTCTCTCTCTCTCTCTCTCTCTCCCTCTCTCTCTTTGCAATGCTCAGAGTATTCACAGGTAAATTTATGTTCATGCTTGATTCATAAGCTTTTGCTTTGAGAATCTTGGAGGTAGGTTTTCTGTTAATAGAGAATTCACGACAGCCAAACATATGCCTTTGTTTCATGGGGCACTAAGTCACTTATGGAATTGCCTTAGAGCTTTAAAGGCTATTATAGACAATTGTTTGAACGGCTCCTACATCCAAGTATGCCTTTCCCAGTTTTTAATAATTATTGACATGGAACATTCTGTGGTTATCTCAGTGATCAACTTATGTAGATCAATTCAAGAAAATGAACAAAAGACTTTTAAAATGTATACATTGCAGGCTTTTATGTGCAAGATGAGGAGGCAGAGCCAGGCATGGTGGTGCTGGCCTGTGATCCCAGGACTCAAGATGCTGAGGCAGAAGGATTGCCACAAGCTTAAGGACAACCTGGACTACATACCAAGACTGCCTCGCACAATGAACTAAAAAGCAGCAAGGAAATAAAATGATTCAAGGTTTTCAGCTGTGACCCCCAAACAGACCTCAGTGTTCCCTACTTGTAAAAATGTTAAAATGACTTCTAGACCTATTTTTCCAAAAACAATGTGAACTTACGGTGCTCATGGATGCAGGGATGCAGTGATGTGAAGTTTTCAGTGAACTGTGCATATCAGTTTACCTTCCACTATAGACTTTGTTGAATTGTTTGTTCAGTTATGGTTTGAGATGTTAAACATTTTTCTTCCGATGGATCTACTTTCTAAGACCTCAACATTGCCCTCTACTTTCTTACAAGATATTCTATTTAGTTTTTCTCATAGACTTTCTTACCTGTAGGCCTTTAGAAACATGTGACCATAGTCTTCCCCTTGTTTGCTACTCCCTCATTTTAACCCTGAATTTTCAGACCATCTTAATCTTCAGTTAGGTAAATCCATTTTTAATTCATTTATGTAAGTCTAAATGACTTAGTTTGACATTCTGCTTTCTTAACAATAGCAGCTTAGGTGTATAGATAAATCCCCATGGTGGGCAGTAGAATGTGCATATCTCTATCAGAATATAATGAAGAAATAATGGGCCAGATATCTGCTATAAGTGGAGATGTGAAGAGTAGCGCTTGCTAGAATAATACACATGTTTGAGTTGTTATATGTGTTTGAATTCAAGACTGGGTGAAAATCCAAGACGATAATTTGGCCTTAAACCTCCTTTGTTGACAAGCAGTACTGTTTATGAGGAAGGCCATTTAAATACTAATTGTTGTCATTTATCATGTGCTGAAGAAGTGTCAGGGCTTGGGAGGGCTGTTGGAAATACTACAATGGATGATATAACATTACTGACTGAGGGGTTAACCTATGGGGGTGACAAGCTGCTACCACATTGAGGGATACACTGTATGATGGTTACCTTACAGAAGTACCTAGGAGCTTGGAGTAGCTCAATTGTAGGGGCTAGAAAACAGATCCTAGTGCTTATATGCTAACATTGGTGTGCTATGCAAGTTCTAAGACCCTCAGTGCCTAATGATGTTTTATAGTCCTCCCTTCCTGAGTATGAATAGTACCCATAACTTGCTTCTACCTGCAAAATATAGTAAGCACAACGTGCTTTCACTCCTGTGATTATACTGAATCATACGGAGGAAATCATAGGGAATTTTATTTTTGGCACATAAAATTAAAAATTCTCATCAGTTTAGTTTTAAAAACTGAGAGATTGTCTTGAACGGGCCTGACCTAATCAGGTGAACTCTTGGAAAGCCTGCAAGCCAGAGAGATTTGCTTTCTGACTTCAAAGAAGTGAGCAGCTATATTTTAAGTGGGTTTGTGAGTGGACCACAAGGCAAAGAACTGTCGTGGACTAACAGCCAATGAGAAAGCAGAAACCTGAACTCCTAGGATTACAGGGAACTAACTTCTTCCAATCATGTGAGTTTTGGAACGACTATGACCAGTTACCGCCTAAGACAACACACGAGACACTCTGATTTGAGGACACGCCTTCATGGACTCAGACCCCAGACCCAGGAAAACTGAGAAACTCAGGCACCCAAGTTTGTGGACATTTATCCTATGGCAATAACAAGCTAACACAGCAGCTCAATTGTAAAATAGTACAGAGATGGTAGAAGGAAGAACCCGGAATGTCAGTAGAGAGTCTAAAGCATGGACTTCCGGTTGCCTTGCTACCTAGTTTTGCTAAATGACTGAGCTGCTCATTTAACTTCTCACCGTTACCCATCCACAAACAGACGTCAGCATCATTAGAACTCCTTCCCTACCATCCCACCACTGACTACCGCCGTTACTGCTTCTTTCTTATCTCCCTTCTTGCTGCTCACCTTCATCTTCATCCTCCTCCCCTTTCCGGGCTGTTGCACGGACTGAGTGACTTGTAAATAGAAATGAGCCTGATCAAAGGGAAGATCCTAACTTTGTCTGAGTCCCACTATTTTCTGGTTTATAATGTATATTATTGTTTACTGTTTGCCAAGAGTTCAGGTTTAGTAATTTGAGAGATCCAAGTTTAAGTTTTATGCTGAGCAAGACAAAGGCTTAATTAAGCCTTTGTTTCCCATAGTTGAGATTTGAAAGAACAGTTCCTTAAGTGTGAAGTATGCAGAGCCAACAGAATGATGTATATGAATTGTGTATATATGCAATAATTTTTTAAATTACTGAAGATGAATCAACAGGTGTTAATATTTGCAAACTTCCTTCTTCTATAAGGAATGACTCACATTTTATCTACTATGTCTGTGCACAAAGCTTCCCTGCACGATGCACAGATCACTGAGAGAAATGACTAGAATCTCTCCAAAGACTGTTGAAGTGAAGGTACCTAAATTGGTCTAGGATGCTTTGATTCAGGTACGTATTGAAAATCTAGTTTATAGGTTAGACGTCTTGCAATCACTATCTTTATTCTAAAAATGCTTCACCTCCATTACTTCCTGTGCACATGAGTGCGGCTGAGCAAACTGATTCACATCCCTTAGGTCCTTCCTCACAATAACATAATTATCTGTTCTTTGATTTTCCGGGGCTGAATCACCATTTTCTATTTTATAGCTCCCTCTTTGAAAAGCATTTTTTTCTTGCCCAGTGAATACTTTAGCTCATCGAGAGCAAGCTTTCTTCTTACATCCTGAAGCTCATGGTTAGTGACTTCCTGGTTGGGACTGTTGCCTCTGGTTCTCCAGGACAAACTGAAAGCTGATGATACTGGGAGTGAGGAAGGGGGCTGAAAAGATCCATTTTATTTTTTTCATTGCATAAGCAGCACTTCTTCCTCTGGCCGCGGTGCCTGCTCTGCCGTAATTCCTGCTCGCCTGTCTTTTCTGTTTCCTTGTGCACACGTGTTCTGCTGTCTTACAGATTACTCTTCCATTTGGCATTTGCTGCTGCTAATTGCCTACTAACTTTCTCCCCATTGGAGTAATGAGTGCCAATTTGCTATCTACCTCCATGCAGCTATTACGGTTTCTTATCATTATTACACTGCATCTATTTCTCCCTTATACTCTGTTTGACTTATTCTCATAAATGCTGTCTTTCTTTTTTTACATGAAGGATACAGGAAACCATTTATGTGAATAATTAGTCCATCTTTTCAACAGCAAAGAATGAGCATGCACTCTATGTTTCCCCCCATAGCAGTTTAGGTTGCAAAACTGAATTATAGTTACTGATATTTTTAATCAAGTTTGAAAATCATGCAAGCTTGCTACCCTGCAAGCATATCAAAGCATCTTGTTCTTATGTTAGTTTGCAGGAGCTTACTTTGTAGCCCAGGCTAGCATAGAACTTACTATGAATTTCAAGTTGGCTTTGAAATTATGGCAACACGCCTGCTTCAGCTTCCCAACTGCTGGGACTACAGAAGTATGTCAAAACACCCAGGTTTTCTTTTTAACTGGCTATTTTATTTACTTACATTTCAAATGTTGTCCCCACTTCTCAGTCTTCCAAAACTACCCCATTCCATCCCTCCTCTCCTTTGCCTCTAAAAGGGTGCTCCCACCCACCCACTCATTCCTAGATCACCCCTTTAGCATCCCCCTAAGCTGGGACATCAAGCCTCCACAGGACCAAGGGTCTCCCCTCCCATTGATGCTAGATAAGTCAATCCTCTGCTACATATTGGTGGGTCCTTCCATGTGTACTCCTTGGTTGGTGGTTTAGTCCATGGGAGCTCTGGGAAGCCTGGTTGGTTGATGTTTGTTGTTCCTCCTATGGGGTTGCAAACCCCTTCTGCTCCTTCAGTCCTTCTCTAACTCCTTCCTTGGGGTCCCTGAGCTCAGTCTGATGGTTGGCTGCAAAGCACTCAGTTTTCTCCAAGCATCTCCATCACTCCTCTTAGAGCAGATATCTGAAACTAACACTTGCTTGAGAAGGATTGGCAGGTATTTTGGATACCTGGTGGTGACACTTTAGCTGCTTTCTGTTTTTATTTCTTCATCTTTAAAAATGTGTTTATTGTTTTAAAATTTCAGTTGTATGCAGAAGTGTTTCAAAGTTTTTAATTCTCAAAACAAAGACCTAATCTTCTGCCCACAGTCTCCCAACCGTGGTATTTCTGGAACAAACAAGGTTCTTTTCCAATGAGAAAATTTCTACAAGGGCAGTAACTTCCAGTAGTCACTGTGACATGTTTCAAATGCAAAACTTATCCTTATTTATTGATACATCTCTCTTTCTGGGATGGTATTTTACCCCAGAGAGACATGAGACAAAGAGAAATAAAGGCCAGATTTCCTCTGACACAGGAAAATTATTTAAGCCATGGCAACACAATTATCCTGTGGCTTACTTGAATAGGTGTTTCCACCTCTCTGTACCTGACTTTTGAAAGGACGTTTCATCAGCATCCTCGGGCATGAGACCAAGTGATCCTGTAGTCACTGCTAAGCTTAGTTTAAGGCCCTAAGCCTCTCTATCCTAAACTGAAAATGTCTTATACTTTTCTAAACTCCACACTCCTCCCTTTCCTTGCTGGTACCAGAATTCTCTATCATAAACAGGATCGTGACTGTATCCCACATCGTTGAACGCCTCTGCTGTCTCCTAGCTGTAACTAGAAGGTGTCAATTAAGTGTATGTTCTTTGGAGCAAGGAGAAAGGGACTGGGTGTCAGCCTCAGCCTCCTGGTGTGGATGTAGAGTGCTGATTTCCATTGCAGAGGGTCATCATGAGGGTCAGAAATGACAGCTGACGTGCTTAGTCGAAACCTCAGCACAACGAGAGCTTTCAAGAAATCCTAGCTCTTAGCTATGTCTTAAACAGATGTGATTGATTTAAAGTCAGCTTTCCTTTCAGAAAAGCAGCGAGCATCAGGACAAACAATCCATGTCATTTGGCTTCTTCCTGCAGCTCACTGATGCATCCTGTAATGCAGTTATAGAATAACTGTAACCCATGGCTGGGTTTCTTTCTTTTTTTCATGATTCCAAGTTATTTTACATTCAAGTGATCATCACCATTAGGAGAGTATTCCATTTTCAGAATCTGATTTCAAGGGGTTGACAGAATTGTCAACATAACATGGCCAAAAAGAAATACGCAAACAATCAGATCAAAGAGATGCAGCCAGAAGAGAACCTTACTCAGAGCAAGAGAGGAAAAATACATTCAGAGGAAAATTAAAGAGGCTGACAACAAATTAAGTATAGTCAGCAAGAACATTTTTATCCAGTGCAAGGTGCTTTGTGAGTTATGAGTCTTTTTTTTTTTTTTTCCTAAACATGCATTCATATGAATATCTTTTGATTTTCTGGCTGGCCTGGGATACACTCCAGTCTCTACCCACATTGCTCCTGGCCTTGAGTTGCAGCTCCTCTCACAGCACCTTCCCTGACCATTCCATCCTAGAATCTCAGGATTTTATGTTGAATGAGTTCTTGTGAAGCAAAGTGAAGGTCCAAGTTCCCAAGAATTAAATAAAACTTCAGTGCTTGAGATAGAATCCAGTGCCCTGTGTTTGCTGGCAAGCACTGTGACCTTAACTCTTCGTCTTTTTGAGTCTTGGTAAGGGCTCACAGTGAAACCTTGGCTGGCCTTGAATTTAGAATTTTCCAGATTAGTCACTTGGGGGATAGAGCCCAGGACCTTGTATGTTCTAGGAAATGGCTCTCCCACCAAAGTACATCTGCATCTTTCTTAAGAAATGTTTTAGTTATTATCTTACTATGTTAATTGTTAAATAATCTTATTTCTTGTAGATTGAAACTTATTCCTGAATAGCCCATGGTCAGAAAGAGCTATTTTCACCAACTTTCTCTTTAGATGATGTCTATAATTTGCTCAGTGCAGGGTAGTGCTATGCTAAAGACATTAATGACCAATCATTATTAAAAGCATGGTAGATTAAGATGTATTTTTTTTTAACTAACAAATAAGCATTGGGTCCACTATTCACAAGTGTATCTGTATTCATGTATTTGTGTAAAAAGGGAGGTCAGCAAGAGTGACCTGCTGTAGCGTGGTGCTGACCCACCTGGATCAGCATGTGTGCATGTGTGTGAAGGCCATAGAACTTCAGTTACACAAGACCTAAGTCCTGGAGGTATGCTGTGCGTTGTGTCTACTAGTCACAAGAATGTGCTGAACATGGAAAAATCTAAGAGGGTAACGTGTGCTTACCATGCCAACTTTCTCTTTAGAAAACTGCACAGAATGACAGCAGTAGAACCCCATGGCCACCATCCCCAGGTTCCTCAATTCTGCATCTTCAGTGGAGTTTTCAAAGTCCTATTTCCTTCCCCCTTCAGCGTCTATGTCTGACTGTGTACTGCTGTACTTGGGGAGACATAGAAACAGGACCTAAGGGCCAGAAAATATGGGTTCCTGATTCAGTCCCAGCACTATGTACTCCTAATTAAATATTACTACTCAATCTTCTACTAACTCCATCTCCTGAGTATAAACGGGAATGATGTAGGCTGCCATCCACTAACCCAGCAAAACACTAGAGGGATAAGCAAGCACTATGTAACAGTAACACTGTGTCATCCCCCACCACCCAGCAAAACACTAGAGGCATAAGCAAGCACTATGCAACAGTAACACTGTGTCATCCCCCCACCCCCCACACACACCTTTGCGTCTACCACCAGGCAGAATGGGAGGAAGAGGGGAAACTTTGTAGTCATTTCAATAATCAAAACTCAATCTGCTCTACCATAGAAACTCCTGTCCTATCTCAGTAGCAGGGGTAATGCCACAGACTTCCTACTGCTGTTTTTTTTAATATCTATTTATATCGATTTAGATGTGTAAATATAAATTACAGATTCAAAAGATAAGGACTGAGACTGAGAGAAAAACCAAAAGAGATGTCACCAATATATTCATACCATAGTAGTGCATATTAGCTGAATGAGAACCATTTTCACAGCTGTCTGCCTCCTTCTCTCTGTTCCCTCCTTATCTTGATTTCATCACAGATTTCTAAACTTTGCAGTCCCATTTTGCATACTAAACTCAAGTCACTGTAACAATGGAAACCGTATCAAAGCTCTTGGTTCAACAAAAGATTAAACTGTATCACTAAAACTGTTATTTTACAAAAGGCTATTATGTAAATGTACATTTAAATGTCTGAGTCCAGGATGCAGAGAACGGAATGCATACACATTCACCAGTGCAAGGCGCCCAGCAGCCTGTATCTAACAGACAACCACATACTCTCACTTAGAGGGCAGTGGAGAAGCCATATGTCTGTTTTAGTGACTCCATCTTGAGATGGTATCCTCATTCCTTTTATTATATTTTCAAATAAATACATATGGGACCCGTCAGATGTCAACAGTGGCTCAGAAAAGAGTATGAATTAGTCACACTGGCACACAGGGCTCAGGAACAATGAACAGTGCTCTGGAAGACCCTTGAATACAAGCCTATTTGCCTCTTAATCCAAATGAATAATTAATGATAATTATCATGCTGCAGTTATTATCTGTGATAATAATATATCCGTAAGGTGAATAAATTCAATCTGCTACTATGCAGAAATGGCAACTCATAATATTCTTAAGAAATACAGATATAATTATCAGTATTAATGGTCAAGGGGAAAAAGGGATTTTTATATAAGGAATTACAACAAAAGGTCTAAAGTGAGGTAGAAATGAATTTTCCTGGTAATGGTTTTTCAGATAACCGACACCGCTGTGGGCCTGCTGTGGTGACGTCAGGGTTTTACTTTTGCGGGTAGGAACAATTTAAGTAAAAGCATAACCGTGCAGTGAGCACTGAGATCTTCTGGTGGCAATTTTTCCATTACTGTCCTGTGGAAAACGATGCCATTTGTGCATTACGATCCTGTGAAGGGGTGTTTGAACATGTTAGGCGTATTGGGAGTGGCTGGGCTGCCAACTAGACAGCTTTGCACTCAGAGGAAAAATAAACAAAAAGCCAAAAGAAACTGGATGTGAAAAACTTGTTTATTGATGAACGATGCTGGTTCACGGTGGCTGTGGATCTGTTGCTGTTTGTAAAATGCTGTGATTATATCGAGCCAGCTACTGATGTGGACTACAGCCATAGCACACGATCTAATCCACTGAGGTCCCACCACCACTGAAAGGCCTGCTGCTCAACGGTGTGTGTGTGTGTGTGTGTGTGTGTGCGTGTGCATGTGTGTGTATGTGAATGCAGGTGTGTGTGTGTGTGTGTGCATGTGCATGTGTGTGTATGTGAATGCAGGTGTGTGTGTGTGCATGTGTGTGTATGTGAATGCAGGTGTGTGTGTGTGCATGTGTGTGTATGTGAATGCAGGTGTGTGTGTGTGTGTGCATGTGTGTGTATGTGAATGCAGGTGTGTGTGTGTGTGCATGTGTGTGTATGTGAATGCAGGTGTGTGTGTGTGTGCATGTGCATGTGTGTGTATGTGAATGTAGATGTGTGTGTGTGTGTGCATGTGTGTGTATGTGAATGCAGGTGTGTGTGTGTACGTGTGCATGTGTGTGTATGTGAATGCAGGTGTGTGGGTGTGGGTGTGTGTGCGTGTGCATGTGTGTGTATGTGAATGCAGGTGTGTGTGTGTATGCTTGTGTGGATATTTCTGTGTGTGTCTGTGCAGGCACAAAGTTGCACATTTATTCAGATAAATTTATTCAGATATTCAGAGCCTCTCTAAGAGAGCAACCTATAGCCAGATAAATATATCAAAGTAAAATTTGCCAAATGTAAACATTACTTGACTTCCCATTTACAACTTTGGAAGTCATAAAAATATTGCACATAATTAAATCTTAATTATTGTACACTGTATTTTTACAATGGCAGTATACCATCACTCCAAAAGCCTTTCATGCTTCCATACTGCCTGCCCTTTTTCTGTCTTGTAATTACTTTATGTCTCTATAATTTTGTTATTTAGAACAAAATCAATCATCAACATTGAATGGCATGCAGATTTTTGTGTCTAAGTTATATTTTTATATGTTATTTTTGATTCATATTGCATTATATATATTATTAAATTGTCCCCTTTTCATTTCTTAAGTAGTATTCTATTTTTCAGTATTATTCTAATCTACCTATCTATTCATCAACGGTTCCTGTGAATTTGGATTGTTTTTAAATTCTTTGAATTATGAATAAGACCTCTATTAGGATGTTTTTAAAAATACGTCTTTTGGGGGCTGGAGAGATGGCTCAGCAGTTAAGAGCACAGACTGCTTCTTTCTGAGGACTGGGGTTCAATTCTCAGCACCCACAGGGCAGCTCACAACTGTCTGTAACTCCAAAATCTGATATTCTCCCATAGACATGCATGTAGGCAAAAGATCAATGCATATAAAATAATAAAAAACATACTTTTTAAAAAATAAATAAAATAAAATAGATCTTTTAATTGAGCTATCTTTCCATAGCTCTAGAATAAAATACCTATAAATATGATTCATAGGTCAAATGCAGGATTAATAGGTAAGCATATTTTAAAATATTTATTTTAACTTATGTGTATTTGTGTGTCTGTGCATGTGAGTGCTAATGCCCAGGGAGGCCAGTGGTAACAGATTTCCTGGAGCACAAGTGGCAGGTGGTTGTAAAGCCTACCGGGGTGGTGCTGGGACATGATGTCATGGTCCTGTGCGTGAGCAGTGTGCATGCTCTTTCCTGCTGGGCCATCTCAGTGCCTGAGAAGAAGATACCATAAGATGTTAGGAGATGGGCACACTGTTTTCTAACGAGATTGAAGCATGTTTCTTTTTGGCAGCTAGGAGAGAGTTCCAGTTGCTCTAATACCTGTAGCAGCACTTAACGCTGTCAGTTGAAGATTTTTGTCATTCTCACTAGTTGATGGTCACATAGATCTCCTCAATTGTTTTTTGTTTGTGTGTTTGTTTTGTTTTGGGTTTTTTTTTGTGTGTGTGTAAGTGTTTTGCCATTTATTAAACATGGCTTTTTTTGTGAGCTCTAAAAAAGATCGTTTTTAATATGTATGAATCAAAATCCATGTTAGTTAAATACCTCATGTGTCTGAGAATGAAACAAAGCGTCAACATGCAGGGAAAAAATGGCTGAGCATACAGAGAAATAGCAGGTCAGGTGAAACCAGCCAAAGAGCTTCAAAACTTCTGCCAGCAACAACAAAAAAGGGTGGTCCTGTTTGACTGTTTGTTTGCTTGTTTATTATGTTTTGAAAACACACTTCAGTAAAGCTTTGGTTACCTAAATCTGACAGGAATACATCATTGCTGTGTACCTCTCTGCCAACACAGTGAAGGAAACTGGCTTAAATCGTAGGAGTTTTCTGCTTCTTTTTTATGTCTTAGCACCCTGCCCTCTCATAGCAAGTACATTTAGCAGTATGTGCTCATTCATCATCTTCCCAACAATTCATTTGCTGAGGCCTTAACAATTTGATAAGGTGCTGTGTATTACCTGTCCCTTAGCTACATTGTTGCAAGTTGCTGCGTGTTCGTGCCTGACAGTCCTTGTGACTTGTGTCAGTATTTCCCCACACTGATGTGTGGACAATCAAGGTGTCACTTTTATTTTATTTTATCTATTCTACTCTAGTTTATTATATCCTGATCACCGTTTCCCCTCCTTCCTTGTTGTTTTGATTTAAATCTCTATTGACCACAGTGCTGAGAATCTTTGTCATGCTTTGTTTTTTTTTTTTTTTTAAATCATCTATAGACATTATTAGGTAAACTGCTAAAGTATTTTTCCATTAAATTTTTTTTCAGGAGCATGTCTTCTAACTATTGAATTTGGGAAGTCTTTTTATTTGTTTTTAAATTGTCTGTCTTTTTAACAAACATGTTTTGCAAAGTCTTTGTCCTAGTGTAGGTTTTATGTCATCAATTCGCAAGCAGGGTTCCTCAAAGAGCCAAGTTTATAATTATAATCCTAAAGGTGGCATAGCATTTTAACTGCTCTCCATCCCTTAGTTTTTCTCTATTTGTATCACTTAAAAACATTACTGTACTTTACTAATTCAAAGAGGCCCAGCATGCTTGGGGTAATGCTATGTATTATTGGGACTAGAGTATTATGGTTTTGGCTGGCTTTATTTAGACAATTTCCCTGGTTTAAGACAAACTTTACTTATTGGTTTAACAAAACTGAAAATTCTTTTTCGGGGCTTATAGACATGGCTGCTAGCCTTCTGAGCCTTTGCTGCTCTGGCAGAAGGCCTGGCTTGGTTCCCAGCACCTATAAGGCTGCTCATATACCACTGTAACTACAGTTCTAGGGGATCTGATGCCCTCTGTTGGCAGCTGCAGGAACTGCACATACATACATGCAAGGGAACACATACACATAAAACACACATAAACAAACCTTAAAAGGTTCATTTTAGTATTGTTTTGGTATCATTTCAAACATGGTATGTGCTATTATTCCACTGAGAAGCTATCGTATTAGCTATCTCAAACATTGCTTTTATCCCAAGAATTGTTTAAATAGCTTGTATGTCAGTAAAGTATCTTAAATCAAAATAACCAAGCAACAGAGAAATTAGAAGAAATCTCCTTCCAGCTTCTTTATTAGAGATTTGAAAATATCTAATTTGAAGATAATCTAGTTGTTGGAATCAATTATTCAATAATTGTCAAAGCCTCCAGAATGTCTCCTTATGTGTAAATTACACCATATATGTCTTTGATTCTATTTTCCCATAAACACAATGCTCCATATGGGAACCTTTTACATACCTGCTTCTGCTGGCATTTTTGTCATTATTGTGTCAGGGTTATAGATATGCCTTATCTTCCTCTATTTTCTTATAGACCTTCACACAGGGAAGAACTGTCCCATAATGATCTGGTAAATATGGGGAAATGGTTCTAATTTTTGCTTGAATTTTGAATTGTTTTGTTTAAGGGAAAGTGTTACGTTATTAGATTAGTATTAGGTTATCACCCATCAAGAACATCTCATCATTTCTAACTCACCTATCCTTGGAGAGAATGCATTAACACACACACACACACACACACACACACACACACACACAGAGAGAGAGAGAGAGAGAGAGAGAGAGAGAGAGAGAGAGAGAGAGAGAGAGAGAGAGAGAAATGCCTTCCAGTTTGTACCTTTGCACTTTGAACTCCTTATTGATTTATTGCCTTTTATCTCAATAAGGTCACTCACAAATGAGATAATCCTTTTTGGTGTCATAGCAGGACTTGGTGGGTTGGTGAAGTTGTCTTGGTTTTGCTCTTTATTTTTCAGTATAGTCTTTCTGTAATTCAAAACTCAGTCTGCAAACCAGTGAAAAGGGGAGGGGAAGCCAGAAGAGTCACACATACTGCTTAGCACCCTGGCAGTGGGGACATGGAATCAGTTCCTAAGACAGCCGCATTGTATAAGGGGTACAGAGGGAAGATAGACTGTTGGTAACGAAGAGAATGGTCCGAGGAATCAAAGTGTCCACAACAGTGCGAAGACAGAAGACAAACTCACTTGGTTGCTAGCGTTTTACACACTGGCTTAGTCATCATTTCTATATTTTTGGATATTTCCCAAATTATCATCTTTAACACAATTGAGATGTGTGCCTGTGTAACATAGTTAAATATAATTTAAATTTAAAATATTAAAACTAAATGATGTTCGTGATTATTTGTTCAGTTTCTCTGGAGAAATCTATAATATCTCTGAAATGTTACAAGAATACAAAGGCAATAACTATGAAAAACTGAGGGACCCTCATAAAATGATAACCTCAATTTACTAATATGAAATGTGCATCCTATTGTATATGAGGAGAGTATCATTGTGGTACTGATGATCCAATGTCTTATTTTTTTTTTTTTATATAGGGTAGTGTATTTATGACCAAATAAACTCCCAAAATGCTGAGCAAAAGATAGTAGAACAGATACAGATTTGAAACTGCATCTGTGAAAACAGACCTGCATAGGTTCAAGCTAGATGGGGTCCTAGCACTGAAAGGAGGAAGTGGATGTGGGGATTCTAACCCACAAATCAAGAACCTATTTACAATTGATCCTAGTTCAAAGAGAAAGTCAGTTTGCTCCACTAGAGTGTCACTGGGTGTATCAATCACACTCAAGGATAGACCCATGCCCAGGAGTAGCTGTCCAACATAAAGCACACTCCATGGGATATATTTTGGACTTTATATTTCATTTTGGTCATTTTTGGTCGAATTGTTTTTTGTTTGTTTGATTTTCATTTTTGTATTTTTGTGATTTTTTTTTTCCTGAAAGACTGATTGAAAGGACCTGACATTAAATGGGAAGGGGATACAGAGACCCACACCCAGACATTATGCATAGTGACAGAGCTTGGAACACTCATTCATCCTTCCCCTCATGGCTCAGGGAACCCTGTGGAAGAGAAGCAGAAAGAGCCAGAGGAGATGGAGGACACTGAGAAAGCAAGACCCTCTAAATGCACATGAGCAGAGCTCACATGAGCTCACGGAGCCTGGAGTGACATGCACAGGTCTTGCAATGGTCTGCATCCGGTCGTCGGCAGAGAATGGCGCTTCTGCTGGTTAGTCTTGCTGGTTACTCTGTTAGTTTTGTTTTTATTTAACTAATATAATTATAGTACATTATTATAATTACTATCCCTTAGAAGCTTGTTTGTTTTCTAATGAGAGAAAGGTCATGGATTACAGATGGGAGGGGAGGGGAGTCGGGGGGTGGGGAGAAGCTTGGAGGGAAACCATAATCAGCATACACTAGGTGAGAAAATAAATCCATTTCAATGAAATAAAAAGTATGAAAATCCCCTCCCCCTCAAATTTACACACACACACACACACACATACACACACTAACATTATTGTCATCTATTTGATAATAAGAAATGGTATATTATAATATAAAAAGTATAATAACACACATTCAAAGAGCCATGCCATATATATATATATATATATATTTTTATGTAATGGCTTGGAGCAAGATGATCTAATTTTAATTTTCCCTATAGTTGTCTTGAGTCAAAACTAGTGAGTTCATATGTGACATCTTCTGTCCTTTCTTCTTGGCTCCCTTCCTCTCGTCTACCCAGACCTACCTAATGATCCTTGGTCCTTAGCACTCTCAAGCTGCATGTAGCATGCCTAGAATTCACCACACAACACCATCACCTGGTCTGCCCTCCCTTCTAGGATCTTATACTCCAGTTCTATCTGATGGCTCATCTAAGTGAATCTAAATGGCCATCCATAAGGAGCGTTCCTAGATGATGGGAGCTCATATGATTTTCATAAAAAATGCATTCCACCAAAGACTTCACCTGATGGCATTGCTGCTCAGATTTTCAGATAGTCCTGCATGGAAGAGATGTTTGGGGATTAGAGTGTAATTTGGGTTTGTGCATATGTCCTTGTATGTACTTGTCTATACTTCATTAACTCAGTATGATAAAGTACAGCAGTTGTCAAAGTATATACCATTCAAAATCATGGAAAGCCACTTGCAGTGTAATATCTATCCTAGTGATGTTTAATACCATGGTATTGGAGTTTGAATTAGAAATGTCCTCCACAGGCTTTTGGTTGAACACTTGTGCCCAAAGTTGTAGTGCTGATTTGAAAGGCTGTGGAAAGGATTAGGAGGCGGGGATGAGCTGGTGAAGTAATCACAAGGAAGAACATTTGAAAATCATGCTTAGCCAGATTCCCGTTGCTATCGTGGTTCTCCATGATGTGAAGTCTCCACTGCTGGGAGCTGTGATGCTCAGCCACACCTTCCCAACCATGAGGGACTGAAACTGTGGGCCCAGATAAATCTTTCCCTCCTGTGTTGTTTCTGTCGGGTATTGTGGTCAGAATGATGCAGAGGCAATGGGCACACATAATAAATATCTCATAGAAAGCAGAATAACTGAGAATAAAGTCAGTGGGTGAGAAAGGGCCCATGGTCTGTCTTCTGTATTAACTAATTAAAGTGTACTCCATTTTGATGACCCAAGTCCAAAGCTGGATTTCCTGGTACTAGAACTTGGAATAGGTTCTAGACTAATAATGAGTCCAAATATTAATTAAAGCTAAGTTGTTTTGGAAGTGCCCAGAGTCTCATAATATTCACAGATGGTATCTGTCAGTTCAGAGAAGGATTCACTGACAGGAGTGTTTATCTTTAAAAACAGCCATGTATAGTAGGCACAGACACCAAGGGCATACAAAAAGAAGGATAAAACCATCTACTTAAGAAGGTCTCCTGAGACTTTTCTTGAGAAGAATGGTATTTGGTGTAGATTTAATAAAAGTTAGAGAGACTGAAAAGTGTAGGACAGTGTGGTAGATGAAAAGAAAAAAAATCTAAGGCCAGGAATTGGATTTCCAAGGTGTGTAATGCTGTGGATTCACCTATTGGCATGGACAGATGAGATTATGCAACTCATCCTACCTCCAAAACTCCCTGCAATTTAACACAGTAGACTGATTCTCTCTATTCTTCTTATCTAGAGACATTCTGGCCAGAATACTGAGCCCTTCATAGTATTTATGAGTGTATCAACATTTTTATATTTTTATAAAATTTATATTAAGATATGTAAAACTCAAATATAATATAGTATTAGCACATAATATATGACATCCAAACAAGTATGAAAACACTTATATTACTAATATAATAAAATACAAAATATAGCATAATACAATAAAATATGCTTATCCTGTTGGAAGACTGATTCTTATCACCCAGTCGAGATTCTGAAATGCCTTAGGTATGTAAGCTTCTATGCTCATAAGCACTCCATACATTACCTTCTTAAAATGTTACACTTAAAGTTGTCACTTGTGTTCTCTTCCCCCACCCCTACATTGTATTTGTCAGAGGTCTGTATATAGAAATCCAAGGATGCATTTGGCTCAGAGAATTAGACGGGAATATCACACACTGACACTCTACTTTGTTGTGAGACTACCATCCGGGAACATCTAACCTGCCACTGTCCCACAGCATCTCCTCATTTCTCTCTGTCCATATTTCCCCTCTTATTTCCCTTTGGTTCTCCTGATTTTATAGACCCTGCACTCCTCTGGCTTTCTCATCATTCACTAATTAGCATGTCTCCATGGTAACAGACAGTTGCAGAGCAGGAATCATTTTCTGTACCAGCTACTGCTGAGCAACCTCTGGGCCTGACAAGGAGGGGCCTTGACCCGATTAAGACAGGAAGACTTTTCTCTTCTGGGCAGCAGAAGATCCATACATTTCAGAGAAGGCTCTGTTTCCTAGGGGATGTAATATGTCAATTTGCTTGAAACGAAGTGTATACTTGGGCTCAGGCATGCCAAAATCAAAGTATGAAATAAACCGAGGAAATATTAAAGAAGACATAGGAAACATTTCTAATACTGATTATGTGCTCCTGGTTTGTAAAGATTAGTTCTTTGATCTGGAGGTTCATATGAAGCAACTGGTAGTAAATATTTGGTCACATTTACCTTTTCTTTTACATATGAAGCACTAAGTATGCCTCATGGGGCTGCATTGATAGAGAATAGTCTACATTATGAAATTCGTTTTTATTTACTTTTGGGTTTTTCCTGTCTTCTGCTACTATGCAACCCATAACTACATGCTTACAAGCAGCTATAATTGCTGTAATTATTGTAAGTGTTTACTGAGGTAAGTTTGCTTTTCGCAAGTTGTAAGACATTTCTCACACATTTTCTGGGAAATTTGTTGTATGCAATAACTGATTAAGCATATATTATGTATTAGACTTTATCCTAGATATTGTATTCTGAGATTCACAAGGTTAAATAATTTTTGCAAGTTCAAAAAGCCTAAATTCATAGATACCTAGTAACCTATCTGTGTTTAAATATGTATTAGCTGGGCATAAGACTGGATGTTCTTCCAGAGGGTTTGGGTTTCATTCCCAGCACCCACATGCTGGTTCACAACCAACTGTACCTTTAGTCCTAGGTTATCCAAAGACTTCTTCTGGCCTCTGAGGACAGAAGGCATGCATATGGTGCACAAAAATATGTGTATCCAAACCACTAATACACAGAGAATAAAAATAAATAAATCTTTAGAAATAGATGTATCAGCTATGCATTATTTCATAAAGATATTTATAGGAAGACCAGAAAGCTATATTGATGAAAAATTTAACACTTTTGTTTTCATAGAGCTATTTTGATCAACCAAGAAAGGGATAATGTTGAAAGCTATAGAAACTTAGGCAATGAAGGCTCAAGGCAACAGATGATTTTCTTGAATATGAAGGAATGAAATGTTTTAGTAAGATGTTTATTTCATGAAAACATGTAAGAATAATGTAGCCCTTCTGGAAACATTTAGCCTTCATACCTATAAATCTGGGCTGACATGTTGTGGCAGCTCTGCTCCAGAGGTTGAGTATGGAAGAACACAAAAATTTCTAAAGTCAAGTGAGAAGTTATTAATTCATATATGGCATTCCAGAAATTTAACATGTGGAAATTGCCACAACACCAAGATGACATTTTGAAGTTTATTTATTTTTTATAAATATTTATTTGAGAGTGGAAGACAGAGGTGGGGGCCATCTAGATGTTTGAGTTGATGTATATTTATCATGCAGATGCAGAAACCCATGGAGGCCAGAAGAGTGTGCCAGATCCTTTGAAACCAGAGTTATGGCTGGTCATGAGTCACCATGCAGATGCTAGGAATCAAAACTGGATTCTTTGCAAGAGCAGCCAGCCCTCTTAACTGCTGACCCACATTGCTACTCCCTGAAGACTTTAAAGTCTCTCCTCAGAAATCAGTGCTCATGTGGGAGATCAGGTCTTTCTAGAGTCTTTGTTCCTGCCATGTTTCAACATCCAGGTTATCCAACATCAGATGCTGCTTTTCTTCTTTTCTTTAATCTTTAGTTTTTATTTTAAAAATCCATTTCAGATCCAGAATTGTTCCTGACTAAAAGAAATACAGGGACAAAAAATGGAGCAGAGACTGAAGGAAAGACCATCCAGTGAATCTCATGTGGGAACCCAACCCTGGCACTATTGTACCATTATGCCATGTTGTACTTGCAGACAGAAGCCTAGCATGGCTATCCCCTGAGAAACTCTACCAGTGTCTGACTGAGACAGATACAGATACAGCCAACCATTGGATTGAGTCTGGGGATCCCTATGGAAGAGTTAAAGGAAGGAGTTGAAGGGGATGGCAACCCCATAAGAAGACCAACAGTATCAACTAACCCAGGTCCCTGGGATCTCCCAAAGACTAATCCACCAACCAAAGAGCCATACATAGGCTTATTTTGTGGCCCCTGGTACATATGTAGCAGAGGACTGCCTTGTCTGGCCTCAGTGTAAGAGGATGTGCTTAATCCTGTAGGGGCTTGATGCCCTGGGAAAGGGGATGTGGGGGAGGTGATCTGGGGGTGAGTGGGTGGGTGGGAAGTTGGGTGTGGAGCACCCTCTCAGAGGAAAGGGGAGGGAGAATGGGGTAAAGAAACTTGTGAAGGCAGAAAAGGAAGAGAGGGCAACATTTGGAATGTAAATAAATAAAACAATAAAAAAGTCCATTTCAGAGTTTTCAAGAAGGAAAAAAGACTTCATGTGAAGGTGAAATGACTCAGAGGGGGTTGATCACAAAGTATCTCTGCAAAGGTTTACTCCATAGTGGAAAACACCAAAAACACTTTTCATGTGAGCTTGAGGACCAGGTTTTGAATTTCCAGCTCCCACCATGCTGGAATAGCCTGTCTTCCCACCTGTAACTGTAGTACTTTGGAGGCAGAGGCAGGCAATTCCTGGAGCTAGCAGCCCAGGTAGACTGGCTGTATCAGGCAACTCCAGTGAGATCTCTTGCCTCAGTAAGTAACAATGGAGAGTGATGAAGGTAGATGCCAGCCTCTGACCTCTGCACACATGCACATATGCACACATGCATACATGTACACATGCACACATGAGCACATGCACAGAAGCACACATGCACACATGAGCACATGCACACAAGCACACATGCACACATGAGCACATGCACACAA
>NW_022196915.1:89624175-89625094 GCF_008632895.1 Mastomys coucha | reverse complement strand
ACACATGCACACATGAGCACATGCACACAAGCACACATGCACACATGAGCACATGCACACAAGCACATATGCACGCATGAGCACATGCACACAAGCACACATGAGCACATGCACAGAAGCACACATGCACACATGAGCACATGCACACAAGCACACATGAACACATGCACACAAGCACACATGTACACAAGCACACATATACACATGAGCACATGCACATAAGCACACATGAGCACATGCACACATGAGCACATGCACACAAGCACACATGCACACAAGCACACATATACACATGAGCACATGCACACATGAGCACATGCGCACAAGCACACAAGCACACATGAGCACATGCACACAAGCACACATGCACACATGACCACATACACACAAGCACACATGCACACATGACCACATGCGCACATGCACACATGAGCACATGTGCACATGCACACATGCACACATGAGCACATGTGCACATGCACACATGCACACATGAGCACATGCACACAAGCACACATACATACATGAGCACATATGCACATGCACACATGAGCATATGAGCACATGCACACATGAACACAATTTATTTCTTTTGCTGTCACTAACATTGGCCTTTGTAGTCCCTTGACCTTCACTTTCTTCTTGTGTTAATTTTGCTATTTTCTTGAAGTATTTTTCTTCCCACACAGGGCATGACTTATTAGTCTCTGCTTATACTCATTTTATTTTCATACTCTTAGAAATCACAGATTATGTCCAAACCAATTGCCTTACCACCACCAAGAGAGGTTCTGAAATCAAACCCAAAGGTTATTTCTGGCACAATCTCATAGATGTTTTGGGTAAGTTTTCAGGAATCTCAGTCTAGGTACTATTGTCTTCCCAGTGGGAAGGAACTTGGCAATCATTCCCCCCCCCC
>NW_022196915.1:89592751-89613229 GCF_008632895.1 Mastomys coucha | reverse complement strand
GGAGACTCCAGGTCAAAGCGGTCCCTGGAGGCAGACCCTCCTCATGCAAGGGAGGGGCAGCTAAGGTCACTGATCCACCTCTGCCACTTGCAAGCTGAGAGGATCCTGTCCCTGCCGCCCGGTGGCTCCCCTGCGACTCTTGGGGTCTGTGCCTCCCTGCTGACTGCTCCCGGCTTAGGAACTCACAGGAGAGAAGATGGCAGCTCTCACTGGAGGCTCCCGAGATATTTCTCTATGTATACTTTGGGAGACAGAGTTAAGTCTGCATACTCACCATGTGTTGTCTGCACTCCCACAGTCCACTGTCTAGAATTAGCTACTGAGATGTCTGTGTCTATCTCCCACTTTTAAATGCTCCTTGGAGGGGTTGGAAGTATGGTTTAGTGGCTCATGTGGGCTTGAGTTTCAGAATCATCTCAACAACCCAACAAGTCAGACAAACAAACAAGCTGCAAGGAGTTTTGAATGTTTTGTAGCAAGTTAGTTTTAGGAGCTTATTCAAAAATCAACAGTTTTCAGTGTTAGTTGGCAGCTGCAATATAAAAAGAAAAAGTGTCCTTACAACAAATCTTAATTTGATTCCTGTGCCGAGAAATTCACATAGTTTTCATGCTTTTACTAATAAAGTATTAATTGTCATTATTTATTAAAGGTCTAACATTTTTTTTCCAGCCCATTGTTGAATTAATTCTTCAAAGCACTGCATGATTTGGTCTTGATATTTCCATGAAATTATGGTGATAATGACACTCAGAGAGATATCATGCCACGCATGGAAGTAGTGCTCAGAGTTTGGAAACATGATTCAAGAGTGGAGGGGGAAAAGGCAGTGAATGGATCAGGTGACTGCAGGGTGCAGTCATGGGAACCAGTGAGTGCACACTTTTTAGAAGGGAATCTGCTACTCAGCTTTGACAACTGTGATCAGGACCAATCAAGAGTCAGATAACTAGGTGGGATTTCCAGTGTTTCAGAAGTTAGAAATTCATATTTGCATTGAAATAACACACTGTCTAATTTTATTCTTCTACACATGGAAGTTTTCTTAGCACCATTTATAGAAGATGATTTCTTTTTTGCAGTGTATTTTTTTTTTAATCTGTGTCAACTGTGAATAGGTATGTGCACTCAAGTTTGGGTGTTCTGGTTGTTCTATCAGTCTACATGACTGCTTGTGTGTCGGTGCCATACTATTTTGAACATTATAGCTTTGTAATATGCTTTAAAATCTTGAATGATCATCACCCCAGCAGTCCTCTTTGCTCAGGTTTGCTTTGGCTACCTGAGGTCTTTTTCAGACTAACATGACTTTACAATAGATTTTTCTATTTCTGCGAAGACTACTGTGGGATATTTTTTTCTTATTAGATTAGGGCGGAATCTGTAAATAGTTTTTGGGAATATATATATATACATAAATACATACATATATATATATATGTGTGTGTGTGTGTGTGTAAATTATATTACTATATACTATATTAATATATACTAAAGAACCATGAATTTGAGGAGGGCACAGAAAGTCAGAGGGAGGAGGGAGAAATGATGTAAATACAACTCACATATATGAAATTAAATATAAATTTAATAATTCTGCTATGCCAATCACACAAAAAGTAAAAGTTTGCACCCCTATTCCAGGTATCCACTATCCACCATCAACAAAAATTGTAACTTTGACATTTTTATCCTCATGTTTAGTTTTAATAATTTCACATAAGCTTCTCACATTTCTGTGAAGAGAATCCCACTAAGCCATGAGAGTTTTGCTTATTGTTTTTAAGGTCATCTATTTGTTTGCTTATTATTTTTAAGGTCATCTATTTGTTCACTTTCCATGTTGCTTAGGTTGCTCCTGTCATTTTCAAGAAGAACTGACAAGAGTATCCTTAGCATGCTTGTAACCTGAGCATCTTTTTATTTTTATCAAATGATATTTATGAACAATCATTTCTTAGGCATTTGAGTATCTTGGCAATCAGTGCCTTAATTAAACACAAAACACATTTGTATTAAATTGTATATTAACTTCAGAAATGCTGGTTATAAGTAAAAGAAACTCCAAACATATTAAAAAAGCCCACTGAAATCATGTAAACAGGTACAGTGTATCTATGTAATACTAGCATATTTAAACGTGACTCTCAGGGTTTTTGTTATGTTTACCGCTATAATTTAAAACTCTTATTCAAAGAAAGCCAACTACCAATGGGAATATTTGTTTATATTTCAGTTTGTTAAAACGTTTTTACCTTGTTTATGTAGGAAACCAGTTGCAACTCTGACAGAAATCTGCCTGTCACTGAACTTTCCATCTCTTGCTACAGGCAGGCAGAGGGAAACATGGAAGAATTTCTAACTGTGGGAATTAAATGCCTAAAAAATTTAACATTTTATTCGATTTTATTTTATTTAATATTCTTGGAAGTTCACAGCCACCAGCAATTCAAAGTAATTTCAGGTGCAACTGGGAGTTTAGCTTCCTCGGTGGAGCTATTAGTTAGGCAAACCTTGTAGATGAAATAAGTACATTTAGTAACACATGTGAAGGGATTGTTCTAAAATTGATGGTGAAGGCTCCATCTTTATCAACTGCTTGGCTATTGATGGTCCTGATCTTAGTGAGTATTATCTGCTTAGAGTGAATCTGTGACCTGAAGGTGGCAGCCTGGTACACATGACTTCATGGCTTTCATGACTACTGTAAGAGCTTTCCCTTCATCTGGTATGCTCTTATAAAATGCCCTGTCCCTGCTTCCAAGAGCTTTAATAACTCCTTGTCAGTTACCGCTGTTGACTCCCTGTGCTTTGTCCACTCTGGGCCATCTTCTATTCTTTATCCTGATTCTGTCTGACTGACTCTCTGCCTCTGTCTCTGTCTCTGTCTCTGTCTCTCCTTCTTTGTGTATTTTTTTTTTTTTACCTACCCATCACTTTGCATTTACCATGATTTAAGTTTGTCAATGTGTGAAATTTATGAGATGCCCATTACCCAAGCCTGGTGACTTACCTGTGTTTGAACCTGTGACCTGTATAGAAGAAGAAGAGAAATAACTCTTGCTATTTGTCTTCTGGTTTCTACACATGGACCATGGTATGAGAGTCTCTCTTACCCAAACAGTACATAATTAAGAAATAAAATAAAAGAGAAGACATTGTGAAATTTCTCAGACACTTGATCACAATCCTAGTGGTACAAGCAAGGTTTTGACAGAGCTAACAAGTAGACATCCCCTACAGATGTAGCTCCCTTAATGGAAAGGAGAGAGAAAAGGCTTTCTGTGCTCTATCAGACCCTGGAAGAAGTGAGAATCGGCTGGGGGTAATGTTGACAGGAATGGTATCCAGGAATAAATTTGCAAAAGCACTGATTGCTCCTTAAGATGGTAGGCCAGTCTTCAGTGCTGAAGACATCCTGCACTTCAGACACTGGGCAAGAGGTCTTTGAGCTGGAACTGACCTGAAAGTGTCCCCCCTGAGGACTAGCTATCATGGTACCCACAAGGCATGCTACCACAGGGAAGGAAGCAACCCAGCTCTGATGCTTATGAGCCACAGCAATGAGCAGCAGTCACGATAACCTTAAGGTTACCATAGTGGCATGCATATCTCTGGGGAACTAATAGTTTTCTAATTTGTCTTAGTGCCCATTCAACCAGAGGGAAATCATGCCTGGTACTGGAAGGATAACCAAACACTCATGACTAGAGAAGTCATGGGTCTTGGAAGAGGACCTACAACTACCACTTTACTAAACCAGAATAATTCTTACTATATTCCAAATATTTAGCCCTATGACAACAGATAAGTGTACTTTTCATCCCTCGTCAAGGAAACTGACCTTTGTAATAGATGGAGACCATTACAAAAAACCCACAAGTAATCAAAATGTATGAAGATACTTTGTGGTAGGTACCAAGACCCAACAATATATCTATGAGACAATTCCTATAACTGAGGATTAGAGATCACTGAGGGAAGGGGAAGCATTGTTAGAGCCCGAGGAACAGGAAGTTTGTTGTAAGACTTTGTCTTTTAGAAGTAAATGTCAGGGAAGAACTGCCAGACTGATTTCCAGAGTGGTTGTACCAGCTTGCAATCTCACCAGCAATGGAGGAGAGTTCCTCTTTCTCCACAGCCTCACCAGTATCTGCTGTCTCCTGAGTTTTTGATCTTAGCCATTCTGATTGGTATAAAGTGGAATCTCAGGGTTGTTTTCATTTGAATTTACCTGATGACTAAGGATGTTGAATATTTCTTTAGGTGCTTCTTAACCATTTGAGATTCCTCAGTTGAGAATTCTTTGTTTAGCTCTGTACCCCATATTTAAATTGGTATATTTGGTTTTCTCTAACTTCTTGAGTTCTTTGTATATATTGGATATTAGCCCTCTATTGGATATAGAATTGGTAAAGATCCTTTCCCAATCTGTAGATTGCTGTTCTGCCATTTGCCTTACAAAAGCTTTTCATTTCATGTGGTCCCATTTGTTGATTGTTGATCTTAGAACCAAGGCCATTGGTGTTCTGTTCAGGAAAATTTCCATGAACAGAACTAGCTAGTCCATGATGTGTTTGAGGCTCTTTCCCATTTTCTCTTCTATTTGATTCAGTGTATCTGGTTTTATGTGGATGTTCTTGATCCACTTGGACTTGAGCTTTATACAAGGAGATAAAAATGGATCAATTTTCATTCTTCTACATACAGACCACCAGTTCGACCATTTGTTGAAAATGCTTTCTTTTCTTCTACTGTATGATTTTGACTTTTTGACTTTTTGACTTTTTTTTTTTTTTTTTTTTTTTTTTTTTTTTTTGTCAAAGATCAAGTAGGTAGACATGGCTCCCAGTGAAGGGATGGGGCTACTCATTCATTTCAAATTTTTTAACACAGAATTGTTCCTGTATAAAGGAAAGGCAGGGACAAAAAGTGGAACAGAGACAGAAGGAAAGCCAATCTAAAGACTGCCCCACCTTGGGATCCATCCCATCTGCAGACACAAAATCCCAACACTACTGTGGATGCCAAGAAGTTCTTGCAGATAGGAGCCTGGTATGGCTGTCCTCTGAGAGGTCCTGCCAGCACCTGACTAAGACAGATGTAGATGCTCACAGCCAACCATTGGACAGAGCCTGTAGACCCCAATGGAAGAGTTGGGGGAAGGGCTGAAGGAGCTGAAAGGGATTACAACCCCATAGGAAGAACAATATCAACCAACCAGGTGCCCTAGAGCTACCAGGGAATAAACTACCAACCAAACAGTACACATGAGTCGGTCCATGGCTCTTGCTACATATGTAGCAGAGAACTGCCATATCTGGCATCGATGGGAGGGGAGGCACTTGGTCCTGTGGAGGCTTGTTGCCTCAGCAAAGAGGGATGCTGGAGGGGGGAGAGGTGGAAGTGGGTAGGTGGGTAATGGAGCACCCTCTTAGAGGCAGAGGAGAGGGGGTGGGGGTTTTGTGGAGTGGACATCTGGAAGGGGGACAAAATGTGAAATGTAAATAAATAAAATAATTAACATAAAAATAAAAATAAGTAACAGTCATAGTGAAAAAATGTCAGGGAAGTTGTGCTCATGAAGTCTCACAAACATGTCTGCCTCAACAAGACCTGAGTAATAGTGATAATTATGGCCATGCTAACATGGATGAGGGATAACTAGGGGATTCTAAGAACAGGACGGATAGTCTTCCCTAAGGAAGAGACCCCCAATTGGTTATCCAATTCCAAGTTGTCATGACTGAGATTATATCTATATAATTAACATACAGACTGAACAATTTGTATTTACGTAGTTTGTTATGTATGTAACAACAACTAAAGCAAAAGGCAATGGGATTGAGAGAGAGCAAGGAAGAGCATGGGAGGGATTGGAGGGTGAAAGGGGTGAATTAATTACTTTATAATTCAAAATTAAACTGAAAAGTTCCAATTGTGCCAGTGCTGCCCTCTTCCCTGATTGTCCTCTTCCTTCCATTTCAGGCCTTGTCTGCCTTCCATTTGTTGTTTACAGCATTTGGGCTTTACCAGCCTCCCTTCTGTGTGACAAAGCAGAACAGTGTTGAACTTTGGATGAGAAGAGTGCATTGATGGGGAAGGAGCAAATGCTAGGTTGTTGTAGACCCTGATGCAGTTAGGTGGGTACAGGTAGATTAGGTGGTTCTAGACCCCTATGTGGCTGTTGGTTATGCAGGTGCAGATGGGTGTGAAACTCAATTGCATTTTATGGTTCTCGGTCTGTTCCCTTTATTTTAATGTATGCATACTAAACATCTGTGAAAAAGAAGGAAGGAAAGAAGGAAGGGAGGAAGGAAGGAAGGGAGAAAGGAAAGAAGGAAGGGAGGAAGGAAGGGAGGGAAGGACAGAGGAAGGAAGGAAGAGAGGGAGGGAGGAAGGAAGAGTGGAAGGAAGGAAGAAAGGGAGGGGGAAGGAAAGAAGGAAGGAAGGAAGGAAGGGAGCAAAGGAGGGAGAGAGGGAGGAAGAGAGGGAGAGAGGAAAGAAGAGTGGAAGGAAGGAAGGAAAGAAGGAAGGAAGGAAAGAAGGAAGGAAGGAAGGAAGGAAGCAAGGGAAGGATGGAGAAAGGGAGGAAGAGAGGGAGGGAGGAAGGAAGAATGGGAGGAAGGAAGGGAGGGGTGAAGGAGGGAAAGAAGGAAGGAAGGAAAGAAGGAAGGGAGGAACTGGGAACAGGGACCTTCCAGCTCAGTCTCACTTTACTGCCCTCTGTCCTGTGAGATTTAGCTCTTATGTCACAACTTATTATTTGTTACCAAGTATCTGTAGTTTACATTTTCTTTGTTCATTTCCTGCATAAGATTTCCACCCCCAGAAACCAGATCATAAATGACACTTTGTCTTAAGTCCATCTTTTGACTTCTAATTGGGATCTCCATTGTCTTAAACTAGGAATACATAAGCTCCCCACCCACAGAGCAGCTTATTTTAATTTTAGAAGCTTCTGGAATTTGCATAAAACCTGTGGAGCATGCATTGTTTTGTTTTTCTAAGTGTCTTGTGGAAGGAGGTAATTTTGCCACTTCTCTCTATCATATCTGGGTGATTGCCCTTCCTGCACAGCCATATCTTCAGTAAATATTGCCTAGAGAACAGGAGTGTGGAAAAATCTAGGAAATGTTCATTTCCTTTTTGATTTATGAGGTTCTTAGAGAAAAGAGGGGAAAGACCTAAACAGTACACACAGAGGATGATATTTCTTCCCTATTCTTTAAATATATTAAAGCAGGTGGAAGAAATAAAACAGTCTTGAAGGTTGATTGAGGGATAAAACACAGAGCAAATTTGACTTATTCAACTTTTATGAATCTCCAAATAGCATGTTTAAGTAGATTTGCTGGAGCTAGAAATGCGACTGCCAAGCAAGATAACTTTTGAAGAGAGTAGCCTCTTGCATTATTCTCAGGTCAGAAAGTGGGGTTCCAGCCTTGCTCTTAGAAAATATCAGGTGGAAATAAAAAATGCCATTCACTTTTTGATGATGACATAACCTCCCTGAGACATCTAACTTCAGGAAGGCAGCTCGCATGTCTGCGGAATCTCTGTTAAGTGGCAATTCTGAGCCTGGAGTTCTTACACCCAGCTTCAGGTTGGGGAAAGTTGAGGCCAACTGAAGGAACACTCGAGTGTCTGCAGGATCCTCTGGAGTTCTTCTCTTGGCACATCATTAAGGGCTCCAACGGGGCCCTACCCAGCATCCAGCTACAGAGGTGGTCATTCCTTACCTGGAGTCTTTTTACTTCCTTTGTTTTTGGATTCTTTACTTTTCCATACAAAGTTCATTTCTTGATCCTGGAACTAAACAATGGGGATTTTCTCATTTGATGCATTTTTGCTAAGGGAAGAGGTTAAACCACAGGGCCCCTTTTCATTTTCATTCATTTGATGTTTGGGAAAATGATTCATTTGTAGGATCACTGAAATTTTCTTGAAAAAAAATACTGTGACATTTTCATATTTCTCTTGAAAGCAAGACATTCAAACATACAATATGGAGTATTAATATTTAAGTATATTAGTTCTTTTAATTAGTAATTCTAGATTAAAAGAGGATGAGATGTATGTAATATTTTGTTATTTAAATTGCTTCATGTTATGTTTATAATTTTAGGAAAGAGTCAGAAAGCACAAGTAGACTCTTTTGTTTGTTTGTTTGTTTGTTTTGTTTTTGTTTTTCAGATAAAATCTCACTGTGTATCCTTGTCTAGTTTGGGGTTCTTTTTAGAAACCAGGCAGGCATTGAATTCATAGAGATTTCTCTACCTCTTAGTCCTGAGTGCTGGGATTGAAGGTGTGTACCACTACCATATCCAGCACATTTATAAAACTAATCATTTTAATATATTTCCTTCTTCAAAGACAGTTTATGTCATTAATATTTCTCACATGACTTTGTCTCACATATGAATCAGTAGGGATAAATGGGGACATGGAATGTGTTCATATTAAGCAGGGATTATTATTATTATTATTATTATTATTATTATTATTATTATTATTTTTACTTTTGTCATGGAAAGGACATGACTTATGGTTTGGATATATTTGAATTAACATTCAAGAGGGCTCCGATAAAACTGTTAAGGACAGTAAAAACTTATTTCCATCATGACTATTGCCTCATGATCAGTAATTAGCCTGAGTTTCTGAAAGCAGTTTTTTGTTTGTTTGTTTTTGCCAAAGCACATACTTTATTAGCTCTTGAGCTCCAGCTCTCCTTCTCCTGTACAGTTTTGGTTCCATGTAGCCATCCAGTTTGGCGGGCAGCAATGAGACCCACTTTGCACCTAACAGGGGCATCTATTCGGATAGTGGAGGGTTTGCCAATGCGCTGGTGGTTACCACCTCCAAAGGGATGTTCCATAGGATTCATGGCCACATGCTGACCACGTGGCCAGCAGCAGAAAGCAGTTCTTGATGCAGGACTACTACAGACATATTTCTAATCAGTTTTCCATGTACTGTTAGTTAATGCTGACAGTGCTGTGTCAGGTTAGGACAGCACAACACCAGGTATTAAGTTATCTTCAACAAATGCTGTGGGCTCAAGTGGCAGTTAGCATGTAGAAGAATGCAAATTGATCCATCCTTATCTCCTTGTACAAAGCTCAAGTTCAAGTGGATCAAGAACCTCCATATAAAATCAGATACACTGAAACTAATAGAAAAGAAAGTGGGGGAGAGCCTCAAGCACATGTGCACAGGGGAATGTTTCCTGAACAGAACACTATTAGCTTATGCTCTATGGTCAAGAATCAACAAATGGGACCTCATAAAATTACAAAGCTTCTGTAAGGCAAAGGACATTGTCAGTAGGACAAAACGGCAACCAACAGATTGGGAAAAGATCTTTACCAATCCTGTATCTGATAGAGGGCTAATATCCAATGTATACAAAGAACTCAAGAAATCAAAGAACTCCAGAGAATCAAATAACCCTATTAAAAACTGGGGTACAGAGCTAAAAAAGGAATTTTCAACTGAGGAATACCAAATGGCCGAGAAGCACTTAAAGAAGTGTTCAACATCCTTAGTCATCAGGGAAATGCAAATCAAAACAACCCTGAGATTCCACCTCACACCAGTCAGAATGGCTAAGATCAAAAACTCAGGTGACAACAGATTCTGGCAAGATTGTGGAGAAAGAGGAACACTCCTTCATTGCTAGTGGGATTGCAACCACTCTGGAAATCAGTTTGGCAGTTACTCAGGAAATTGGACATAGTACTACCAGAGGACCCAGCTAAATCACTCCTGGGCATATACCCAGAAGATGCTCCAACATGTAATAAGGACACATGCTCTACTATGTTCATAGCAGCTTTATTTATAATAGCCAGAAACTGAAAACAACCCAGATGTCCCTCAACAGAGGAATGGATACAGAAAATGTGATATATTTACACAATGGAGTACTACTCATCTATTAAAAACAATGAATTTATGAAATTCTTGGGGAAATGGATGGACCTGGAGAACATCATCCTGAGTGAGGTAACCCAATAACAAAAGAACACACATGGTATGCACTCTCTGAGAAGTGTGTATTAGTCCAGAAGCTCGGAGTACCCAAAATACAATCCACAAACAACAAGAAACTCAAGAAGAAGGAAGATCAAAGTGTGGATGCTTCGTTCCTTCTTAGAAGAGGGAACAAAATACCCACGGAAGGAGTTGTGGAGACAAACTATGGAGCAGAGACTGAAAGAAGGACAATCCAGAGACTGCTCCACCTGGGAATCCTTCCCATATTCAGTCATCAAACCCAGACACTATTGTGGATACCAACAGTGCTGGCTAACAGGAGCCTCATATAGCTGTCTCTTGAGAGGCTCTGCCAGTGCCCGACTATTACAGAAGTAGAGGCTCACAGCCATCCACTGAACTGAGTACAGGGTCCTCAATGAAGGAGCAAGAGAAAGGACACAAGGAGCTGAAGTGTTTGAAACCCCTTAGGATGAACAACAATATGAACTAACTAGTACCCTCAGAGCTCCCAGGGATTATACCACCTACCAAAGAGTACACATGGTGGAACTCATGGCTCCAGCAGCATATGTATAGCAGAGGATGGCCAAGTTGGTCATCAGTGGGAGGAGAGACCCTTGGCCCTGTGAAGGTTCTATGCCCCAGTGTAGGGGAATGCCAGGGCCAGGATGTGGGAGAGGGTGGGGTGGTTAGCAGGGGGAGGGGGGAGAGAACAGTTTTTTTTCTTCCCGGAGGTGAAACCAGGAGAGGAGATATCATTTGAAATGTAAATAAAGAAAATATCTAATTAAAAAAAAAGTATGCAGCATCTTGACAGGCATGAAAATATAAGGTAGGTTACTTGGTAAAGTATAGAAAGTCTTAATGTATTCTGTGTCTAAGGAGGAAACAAAGAATGATGCAGATCTTTGCCATAATTAGTCCTACAATTAATTAGAATTGTTACTGTTGTAACTCCACTACAAAGACAGGCAGAGATGGGAAAGAGCACCTGATCTCGGCCCCGAGAGCCTGCACCTTAGCTGATGTTACCTCACTATTCATTTTGACTGGCGTTAGCCTCTGACCTACACCGAGTGCTTCAGGTGGAAAGCAGCGAAGACTATACCGTGTTACGAACAAGTTACCCTATTAAATTTTTAAATGTTTACTAATATAACATGGGCCTCTTAACAAACAGGCAGAATAAATAGAATATAATACTTAGTTATAATGCAGCCTATTAAACTACAAAATGCATTTGACCAGAGATGGATATTTGAAACAATTTTAGATTAACAAAGAGCGAGCAAATGCATCAACACCGAGGATGTGTGCTGAGTTTTAAAGCATTTCAAAATAGCAAAAAATTATGTTTTAGAAAACATGTTCAAATAATCCAACATGGTTAAACCTGTCTCATGTTTTCCTGTTTGAAGTGAAGCTCCTACATTTATATGCATGTTATATTGCTAAACTTACAATAAGTATTTTATGTATATTACTATGTAATATTTAATAGCTGTAAAATTAGTTAATGACATAATTCAATTATGATTCAAAAATAATATTTAGTCAGGAAACATTTTCACATGTACAGACAGCTTTCCTGTTGCATGTAAATATTTACTAACTGACTTCTTGCTTTAGTCCAAAAATTGAAGTTTTCCTTTGATTCTTAGGATGGGACCCAGGGCCTTAAGCACATGAACTGTGCATTCTATCCCAGAGCCATACCGCCCTCAGTCTAAGCTAAGTCACATTGTATCTGTGTTACAGACTTACGAAAACACATGTATCCAAGTACGTAAGACTGAAGTTCAAGTGAATTTTGCACATCCAAAATACCTCTGGTTTCCACTATTGTAAACGAGGAACGGCTGCGATACAGATTCATATATAACATATATGAATGATATATATGAATATATATATGCATATATTATACATGTATATATAGAGTTTGTAAATCAATCATTATATAAAGCTATTCTCTAAACTAAACATAGCAGGTAAAACATACAGGCAATTTCTTTTTTACTGCTTTTAAATGAACTTCAGTTTTTAAAAGGTGTGTTAAGAACTTTGTCCCCCATTAGGAATCATGCATTAGCATGACTAATCTGTCTTAATCTGACATTTCTAGTAGTTAACCCATCCAGGACACCTTTTGAACCTCAATGACAAGTTAAAATTAAGACTTTTTAAATGTGTGTTCTTATTGCAAAACTTGCTTGGGATAATAACGTAGAACTTTCTTATCTCTTCATTCTCTCCTTCCCCTTCTCCTCTTTCTACCTTTGGAATGTTTTAATTTCTCTCATGCTCATGTTCTTTCAAATACTCAGATGTCATGTTAATCTTATCTAATTAGATGTTTAAGGAACAATCTTGTCAAAGGATTCTTTGCGAAGGACAAAGGACAATACTGGCTCTCAGAGGGTACATCTTTTGTCCCTCTCAGAATTACCTTGTGATGCTGGTGTGGAGAGTGCTCATCAGTCTGGGTGGGATATGAGGTTCCCCTCCTGATCATGTCTCCACCAGTTAGTTATATGGTCAACTGCATTATACTGCCCCCATTCTCTCTGTCTCTGTCTCTGTCTCTGTCTCTGTCTCTCTCTCTTTCTCTCTCTCTCTCTCTCTCTCTCTCTCTCTCTTCCTCTTCCTTACACTCTCTCTCTTTTCTTGCCTTTTGCTTTTCAGCTGAATAAAATGTACCACTGACTTGTAAATCGAATTTTTTTTCTACAAATTCTTAAGATGATCATGTAGCCATCTTCGGACAAACAATGAGCTAAATAATCAGTGTAGAGCCAAGAGCAAGTAAAAATTCAAAGGAGGTTCAATTATAGACCACAGAGCTTCATCCTCTCTGAGTCTGTTATCTAGATTGATGAGGTTACATCACCCTAAAGCCGCAAGTGTGTGTACGTGTGTATGTGTGTGTGTGTGTGTGTGTGTGTGTGTGTGTGTGTAGCATGTAGCACTGATGATCTTAGACAACTCAGCTTAAATAGAGACATTACCATGCTTGACGAGCCTGATCTATTAAGAATACCCAGAATGGCTGAAGGGGTTGGAGACTGTGTACTTCTCAAAGAGGATCTGTTAGCTCAGCAGCTTCATGCTCTATCAGTTGATGTCTTATCATGAGAACCGTACAGGGATTCCACAAAGCACAATGCAAAGACCCCTTGTTACAGTGTGACTCTGAACTCTCCTCACATGGTCATATTTTGAATGATTTTATTTTTCTCAGCACTGTTTTCAGTGGCACTGTTCTGGGAAATTGCCATCTTGAGGAAGATCTAGCTGGCTGGCAAGCTACTAGGAGTGAGCTTTTGAAGATCATAGCCAGGTCCCATTTTATTAACAAAAGTAATTATGGGAGCAGACACAGGAGAACTTAGTTTTCACACTAGCAAGTATTTTAGCCAAGCAGAAAGCAAAGGTGCTGATCGCTTTTGCTCACCCGAGACCCCTGTTTCTACACACAGGAAGAATGACATTAGGAATTAAAGAGGAGGGAACAAAGTAGTTAATTCTTTAGAAGGGTGTTGTTGTTGTTCAAAGTATAAAATTTATAGTGAGTTATGTAAGCAAGTTAGAAAAGCCTGGCTGTAATATAACAATAAAGCTAACTTTTGCCAGGCCCTTTGAAGTGCACCTTCATTATTTGTCAATTTACTCACTATGTGTACACGAACATTCATTTTTTCTCTTCTTGAACTGTCCAGAGATTGGGAAATCTTCATGCTCTGAAAGCACGTGTGTCTTCACGCATCAGCGCATGCTGAGTAGGGCAGTCCTTTTTCTCAATTAACATCTGCTTGCCTGTGCAATTTCCATGAGCAAATATGGGTATTTGCACACACAAATGGAAGTGCATGGAAATAAAATGTGCTTGGTCTTAGTGGGCCCACCCAGGATTTGGCTTTTTGGAGTTAAAAGCCCTCTAAATGCTTCCTGGATTTCTGAGGGAGCTTCACTGAGCAAGCAGAAGGAGCCAAGGCAAGGAGTTATAATTCCATTAACCAAATAGCCTTTGACAAGGAAGATAGATTTGTTTATTTACTTTTAACTGAAGGTATAAAATGTTTTAAAGGGTAACATTTTACTAGAATACAGTATAAGTTAACATTTGGCTCAGGATTATTTACTAATTTGTTATGGGTTTTAAATGAAGAGTTTATCCTTCAATCTTTCCTCATTGATTGCTTGATAAGCTATTTATTTATGAAAGATTAAACATGATAGCTTGGACACAAAAGCTGTGTTATCACATGATATTAAAAATATAGATGATTGCACCATTTCATTAAATTACTAAATGTTCAAATGTTTAAACACATCTATATTTGGAGAATCGACAGTTTCTTACTGTCCTAATCATTCAGTCTTGGCTTAAAAAGTGACTTTATGTCATGTAGGAACCCAGATCCTCTCAAAGCTGCTCTATAGTAGACTTATGAATCCTGATCCCTTATTTTCCATGACACAGATAGAAAATCTTAAAATATATACTCTGTTCTTTGCCACAAAATGCCCCTAGTTAACTTGCTCCTAAGCATAACGAGAACATTCACTTCCTTTCCTTATGTAATTTTGCACCAACACTCTTGTCTTCTTGCTTTTTTTTTTCCTTATTAGTTTTTTTGAGGTATCCCTGGAACTCACTTTGTAGACCAGGCTGGCCTTGAACTCAAAGATCCTCCTGCCTCTGCCTCCTGAGTCCTGGGATTAAAGGCATGTGCCACCATTGCCTGTCTTTTTGTTTTTTAATGACTAGTTTCCAAAGTAGAAATAAAAAAAAGCTATTCTTCAGAATTCCCAGTATCTGATGAAAGCCCCAAGGCCAACTCAACTAACTAGAATCACGAATGACAGATCAAATAGTTTCCCCTTGTTTACCATAGGTTGAATCAGGGGAAGATTGCGTTTTCCAAAGACAGCCACAATATGACTTTGTCTCCTACATGTTCTTCCAGAAGCTTACCAGCACTGTCTCAAGAAGTGGAGTCAAGCTCTTCTCTCCTTGGAGAGTTTGTGGGTTGATTATGATGGGCAGTGAGTGCATGGTACTTGGTAGTGTGTGATGTCAGAAGGTTTGTCAGCTCTAGAGAGCAACTGAGCTCCTGCTTTGCATGAGATATCACTTTCGGAATGCACAGCCAGTGTGAAACTGTCTAATCCTTTGGATGTTTCCACACTGTGAGGAAACCAACAGAGTCTAGGGCAAGGCATACAGTCTCTCTCCTGCCAACGCCTAAATCAACAGCCTAGCCAATGCAATAACCGGGATCATCCACCAGACAGGTGCATGAGAATGCCTCCAGATAATTTAGTCTCCAGCTCCTTCATCTCACACAACCTTTAGTCTTCTGGGGATTCATTACAGATCAAAGAACAGCCATTCTCAGAGAACCCCATTGGAATCACAGGCTCACAGAATCTATTAACATTATAAAATGCATGCCTTTACTGCTAAGTGTTGGATTTATTCACTATACAACAACAGTAGCCAGAACTATCAACAAGTTACCTGAGACAAATTATTTTAGTTTAAATAGCCAAGCAGGCTCACTGATATTGTAGCATCTATTTAGGATAACATGTAATGCTTTTTTCCAAAACCCAATGATACTTCATAATTTCCCACAGAAAAAAATTGCCATTTATTACTCATTTTAAGATTAATATTCTCTACTTAAACATAAGTTACAACTTTAATGTCTAGTTTTTGAAGATCAGAAGATCATCCTAGTAAATTGGTCAGCCTGGGAATTCACTATACAGATCCCTCTGAAACACAGATAATTTAAACTTGGCCAGATGGCCTGAGAATGTATCTATGTGTCAATCTCTCCTTTTCCCTTATTATAAGACTGGCCCTTGCACTTCCACATAGCGTGAGTGTGACAGGAAGTGAGGAGTACATCGATTTATGCTTAGTCCTCTTCACAAGCCTGATCACAGGGTAAGTTATTTATGTGTGAAATGAACACGACTCTTCATGTTGCTCATAAGTCAGAATGAGAAACAGCCAGTAAGTCCTCCTTATATTTTGAAAATAGTAAGTAGAGAAGCTCCTAGGGGAATCCTGGTGCTAGGGCTAGTAATGAAAGGCAGACTAATCGCAGAGGAAGCCTGACGCTACAACCGTGTGCAGCCACAGACGGTGTTTAATGCCACACATGTGTTCCTGTGCATTCTACACACGTTTCATGAAAAAATAAATGAAAAGGGGAATAAACAGCTTGAATAAAAAAGAGAAATGTGGGATAAAGGGACAAACTACACCCCAGCATGCTGGCTCGTGACTCTGACCCCAGCAGCCAGAGCAGAGACGAATAGTTTCCTAGGAGTTCTAGGTCAACCAAGTCTACAAAGTGAGACCGTGTTTCATGAAACCAAAGGTCAGGGAGCAGAACTCAAACTAGCCAGCCAAACAAACAAACAAAAGCTAAGCTGCTCGTGAGTAGAATTCTCCCCAATTCTGAGAAGTCTCCTCTATCCACAGGGAGACACCAGGACCCTGTCAGTTCAGGGTCATGATTATGTTAAGAGTCAAGTGAATAATGTGTAGCATTATGGGAGTCAGGAAAATACTGGAATGGTCATCAAGTTTCCTGTGACTGTAAACACAAAGTGACAAGAATCGTGCAAATGAGGGTGCAGTTGCAGAGCATAGAGAAGTCCTATTCCAGCTGTGGGGCTTTCAGCCGCTGCTTTAAAGCAGCAACCTTGACAGAAGTTTGGGACGATGTCTATGCCACATCCTCCTTGGTTATAAAGGAGGTTGTAGGAAACATTTGTTTCCTCTTTAAGGGCTTCTGTCTGTTTACCTGTATTCTTCTGTATTTCTTTAAGGGAATTATTTATGTCCTCCTTAAGGTCCTCTAGCATCTCCATGAGATGTGATTTTAGGTCAGAGTCTTGTTTTTCAGGTGTTTTAGCAAATCCAGGGCTTGCTGTGTTGGGAGTGCTGGGTTCTGATGCTGCCAAGTTTCATTGGTTTCTGTTGCTTATGTTCTTGTGCTTGCCTCTCACTGTCTGGTTGTCTCAGATGTTAACTGGTCTTGCTGTTTCTCACTGGATCCTGTTCCCCAGGATCCTTGGTTAAAAAGGATGTTTTAGGGAACTTACAGGTTGGTAGGTGCAAACCACCCATGGTGAGAGTATTTACACTACAGAAATGGTCAAATAGTACAAACCACATGGTTTAGAATTTTTTGAAAGAGGGAAAGAAAGGGAGATCCAGTTATTAGGCATTTGGCAGAGCCCCATTGCCTGGCACCCAGTTGGATGCTCTTATCCTGTGTTCAGAACATGGAAGTTACTGCGGACACACCTTATCCTGGAAGATAGGCTTGTTAGCATATAAAGCTCTACGCCGTCAGTTAAAAATCAAACTTATTTCTCTTTTCAGTACCCCGTGATACAATGCCTGGCTCACAACTGTTTGTGAGTATGCCTTCCGAAACAACAGACCTTTTGTTTAGCGAACCCTACCTTCTACACATACCACACTTAATGAAAGGGGGCAATGGGAGGGAAGGGTGTGCAGGC
This sequence comes from Mastomys coucha, assembly GCF_008632895.1. Classification (NCBI taxonomy): domain Eukaryota; kingdom Metazoa; phylum Chordata; class Mammalia; order Rodentia; family Muridae; genus Mastomys; species Mastomys coucha. Next base: position 89,595,673 of record NW_022196915.1, on the reverse strand, counting down.
TGACAGGTGGTCTGGGAAGGATGAACTTTCCAGACAGTCTCTGTTGGTCTTCACTGTTTATTAGATGAGTGACAGCAGGGTGCCGCTGCAGGGAGGGGACTACTGTTTCACTTGTCAGACGACAGGCACAGCCCCTTTCTGTGGAAAACAGACAGGTTTTGTCCAGATTTGGCTGGGTCTTTGTGGTCCCTAAGTTTGCACCTTTGTCAGGGTGTTCTAATAAATGCTCAACTAATACTTAGTCAAGTACATTTAAACTATTTCCTTTCCTTTCTGACACCTGACATTTCCCCTCCCAGACTGTCTGATTTCTCATTTTAACACAGTCAAACAAACTAGTTACATATGCCAGGACAATGGAAATGAAGATGGTTACCAGATGCAGCCAAGCTATTGGTTGCGGTGGCAGTCTCTGTTAAGTGGCTGTCAAGTCTCTGTTAAGTGGCTGTCATCTCCTAGGTCTTGTTTTAAGTATCTGACAAGCATATCCCTAATGCTTTCTCTATAAACTATGGTGGCTTAGGACCTTGCCCACGAGGAAAGGAGATCCCAAGGAGAGGGAGGAGACATGACAGGAAACTAGAAAGAGGAGAGCCATGTGGCTCATAGACAGGTTCTCTTTTTGAGGAACCAGCAGCATCTGAGCGGTTTTACTTTCTTTGGTCTTTTTTTGTTTTCTTTTATTTTCTACTTGGAATATCAAGTCTACTCTCTACTGCCAAGTGAGCCAGTTGCCCATGTTTGTTTGTGTGTAGAATGCACTGAAGCTGTTGTAATTTAGAAAATCCATTTCACCCCCAACACATCTGACTTTAAGTGTATAGTCTAGGAAAAACTGTCTAATTGGGAACTTAAAACGGAGGACTGCTTTATTTCGGGCAGCCATTGATCTGCAAGTGAGAAATGCCATCGATTCACTGAATGAGAATGTACGAGGAGACAGGATTGACAGAATATGAAAAATACATTAGAAACTATTTCAGTAAATATTGCCTCGCCTCATTAAAAGTAGAAGTGGGTAGAGGTAGTTTACTCTTCATTTCCTGCTAAATATCTGTCATTTATCAGGTAGGATGGATAGACCTTTGCCCATGTGCTCTCTGCATGTCTTGTCATTTCTCTCTGATAATTCTGTGTTTGAGATTTAAAACAAAAATGCATAAAAGCATGAACAGAACAAGAGTTTCACAGAGGGTTCATGGAATTGATATCCTACCACGTCTGTTCATTTGAGTCTGTTTTGATCTTGCATCTAGCACAGAAATGGGCCTGTAGGTTAGTTGCCATTTGTGAGAGCTGGGGCACTATACATTTGGGGTTCCCTCCCCTTAACACCCTATTATACTTCTCTGCTCACATCCCGTCCCCTCTCGTACCCCTTCCCTGTGTCTGTACTCTTGAGATTGCTTGGCCAGAGTCGCTCCTACAGCTGGAAAGCCAGCACAGCATAGGAAGGGAAAAATCAAATCTAAACATGTACAAAGTGAGAGAAAAGTCCTAGAAGAAAATAACAGTCTGTGGCCCAGGCAGGATAAGAAGAGGGAAAGCAGGGGGTGGGGGTGGGGGGGGAGGAGGAGGAAGGGAGGAGAGAGAGGAAGGAGGAGGAACGGAACGGAACGGAGGAGGAAGGGAGAGAGAGGGAGGAGGAGCAGAGGATAGGGGAGGGAGAAGTAAGGGACTATGCAGAGCAGAACAGTAGAGCGAGTGATACTAGCAGGCTGTAAGCTTATAGATTGCAAACACATGGCTAGGAAAAAGAGCTGGTTGCCGGTTAGCGGTGAAAGTCTTCTTAGTAGCGATTAAAAGTGATAAGTGAAAATGACAGGCCCCGGTGATCATTTATTTACTAACTTTTGCATGTTTGCTCTGACCTTAGCAATCTCTTGGTGTCCCAGGCTGTGGTGTGTTCTAAAGGGTAATGAATAAACAGACAACCGGCTCAGGAAGGCTCTTTCTTCGTCTCCCTGCAGTCAGTAACACTGTCTGCCGGATGCATCACTGAGTGATGATATTCATTTTTCGTGGCGATACTTTGAAGGAAAATTTGTTGTTATCGCAAAGAGAAAGATATGTCTGAGATAGGTTAAGTTGCTTATTCAGGCCACACAGTGTCAGATACATGATTTGAGACCAGTTGTACCCAGTGTCAAAGTTCACATCACATAAGTCTAAGCATCACTCCTGAATGTCTGAGCTGACCGCTTAGCAAAGATGCTCTTGAACTGAACACAGATGCCAATGGTGCCAGAATAGCCACAGTGTGTGGTCACTTGTTTGTCCGTAGTCACAAGTCTCAAAACTCAAGATACGATGCAATTTTGCTCTTGTGGATACCTTACAGCAAAAGAGAGTGATCATTATTAAAATCCTGCAAAATCACTTGGTATGAATTGTGACTTTATGTTTTAAAGAAGAAGTGATTATTTTTTACCTTAAGGTGTCAATTTGTGAATTTCCTCTTTGCTGTTAAAGTGGACACAAGAAATTTTGCCTTAAGAAGAGTTTTAATGCTTACATTTTATTCAGTTTCATTAAAAATAAAAAAGATATATACAGTTTAAAAGGAGCCGCCCTCCAACTAAGTGCACACATAAATAAAAAAAAAAAGATGCAACAAATATGCAGGGGACATCTTGCTGTGGTAACTGACATGGTTTTGTGCAAAACCGTCTCCATTTCTGAAGGTGTCAGAAGCAGTAAAAGTCTCAGCAGGTCTCTCATTCAGTAAGGAACTCTTCTTAAATACAGACCTTGTGCATTTTTGCTTGATATGCATGGAATCGAATTTTGATGAATTATAATGTTAAAAAGCCTGTGAAAGCACCCGTACATATTCAGAAATACCATTATCTCAGGAGGGAGAGAAGGAGAGAGAGAGAGAGAGAGAGAGAGAGAGAGAGAGAGAGAGAGAGAGAGAGAGAG
>NW_022196915.1:89497290-89592741 GCF_008632895.1 Mastomys coucha | reverse complement strand
GAGAGAGAGAGAGAGAGAGAGAGAGAGAGAGAGAGAGAGAGGAAAAAACCCAGCCACAAAGGATTCTCCAGTGAATCCTTTAATCATAGGCATTAAAGATGATCTGTTCAGAGATTGCAAGGCTGCTGACTCAAGTTAACGTTTTCTTGGCCTGCTTCAGAGCTGCAAGCTCTCTTTGCATGCACATGATGCTGATATAAAATGACATTTGCACCTGTTGTCCCCATCCTGTGTTAATTAGCATAGTGCCCTAAGTGGTAACCAGGCCACCACATCCAAAAAGGAGCCATTAACATACTGCAGCTGTCAGGACTAAGAAAGATAGCAGAGCTGAGAGGTGTGCACGCCCTGGCACACCTTGGCACAGTCAGCTAAGCTTTCCCAACTGGAGTCACTTGGGAGAAGATTGGAAGCCTGGGCTGGAGCCAGTCAGGAGTGAAAGAATACATTTTCCTGCAGGTTTACTTTCATGTATTATGCATAACCTTCAAGGTCACTGCGTGATCATTTATAAGATTTTAATGAGATATCAAAGTGGAAAGAATTGAATGTAATTAATGGGATCTTATTGGAAAGATAGACAGGTGTTTTAAGAGTCTCAGAATACATTGCAATGTTTTCAATTTTTAGTTGGGCACCAAGAATCCAAATCACCAAAGGGGAGTAAAAAGGCTTACAACTTCCAGGTAATACTTCGGCCAGGAAAGGCCTCTTTGGATTGGACTTTGCAGGAGTGCAGGAATTCTAAGAACTAAGGAATACTTAGAAGTAAGAGAATGGTGATAAGTATTTGAGTTAGGAAAAACTTTTACACATGCAAAGGAGAGAGAGAGGACCTATTCCAAGACTTCAAAGGAAAGAGTTTTTATTAATAATGAACTTCTATGGGTCATTGGAAAGAGACACATGCCATCAACTCTCTCATACCAGTGACTCAACCTTTCAAGGTCAATATGCAGCCTATGAGGTTAGTTCAGTTTTATGCATTTTCTTAATTTGTAAATATTGCTCAGCTTGTATAAGTACTGGTAGAAATATAGATGTAATACAGAAAAATATTAGAATATCCTTAACAAGTCAGAAAGATCACTGATGAATTGACTATTTTCTTCATTCTACTAGAAAGATACAAAATATAATAACTTTGCTGAACAATAAGAATTCATGAGTTAAAAATATCACGAAATGTGTTGTGAGACCTGATATCCATGTTTCTAAATTACAGAGACCTTGTACTCACTTTTTGTTCAAGGGGAACTGGTATAAGAAATAATAATCCCCAGGCATGAAACAATTTGTCAAAAAAATAGATCTCACATAATATACTATTGTAACCCAATCAATACTACAGATATTTACAAAGATTTCACTGCTAAAATTATTAGGGGTATGATGAAGTAGCTTAGTCACTTAACCCCACAAATCTGGATCAAGATCCCAGTGTCTTGAATATTCTCGCTAACTTTGTTAATTCCAGCTTCTTTAAAACACAAATTTCTTAGACAGAATAAAATTCCTTCCTAAATAATATTGAAGAATAAAGACCACATCAAAAATTTCTTGCATGTTGTTCCTATAAAATTATTTTGTGAATATATTTGTCAACTGAAAAATGCTTACATTTGTACTTAAAATACATAAGATTATATATGTATATATACACACACACATAAATACATACAAAATAGATATGTGATTATATGGCAAAAGGAATAGGACATCATTCAATCTACTCAACTGAAACTATACTACATGTAAGCTGGCTGAACGACTAATTTTCACGCTTTTGTAAAAGTGACATTGCAGTTGAAAATACCCAACCTTTACCTAACCTGTAAGATTTTCAGAAACCAAGGATACACACCTTTTCAGAAGCTTCTTTACCTGTCATGAAAACTTTAACAATGTTTGTAACACTGTAGTGAACGCAGCCTTACTGACAAATCAGACATTCCTACGGAATTAGAACACCATGCTTTCACAATTGTAGTCTCTCCTCTAGCTCAGGTGTAGAGAAATTATGACGTGTTTGCTAGATGCTCAATTAGCTGAGAAGAGCAGATGACCTTCACTCTGTGGAAAACAGTACTGGGATACCTGGACATACTAGAATTCATGGTCATGTACTTTAAATTCTCACCAAGGCATTTGATCTCCTTCAGTACTCTCCAGACATAAATAAATAGCTTGGTTAAAAAACGGTGACCAATTTGAGGACAGAATTTTTTTCTACTTTCCGTGGATGCTGTGGACGGGAGGGTGCTAGTCACGCCAGGTGCACTATGTACATATGTAGCTAGCAATATGACTTCTATCTGTGGCCACAGATATCAGCATGACAATTTATATATTTTTTTCCTCAGCTATTACTGAACAAAATTTGGTACTGGGGAGGGGGAAGCAAATACTCGTTTTAATCTAATCAACAATACTAGACAAAGGAGATAAAAAATAATTTAAAATTCATGAAGAAACCATCTTCCCATTTTTAAAAGGTTAAGTTCCCCTAAGCTATGAAAGAGAAACACTCTCTGAAGACCAGGGGCAGCAGTAAACACTGGTGGCAAGTGACAGGCATTGATCCTCCTTGGCTGCGCCTGTCATGTCTCTAAATTTTATTTCCACCATCCCTAGAAGGCTATGAAAGGAGAGAGTGGGTGCAGACCATGGCCCGAGGGCTCAGCGCCTGGGTCTCTGACTTTTTCTCAATTAGGAGGCCTCCCTGCCTGATGGAGAGGTGAGCATATGACTGGAGCTTGGACAGTTGTAATGTATTGATTAGCCATAATATGAAGTCAAATCTGAATAAAAAGCTCCGTGATCAAAAGTCTTTCATGGGAGACAGCTAGCCCTCTAAGTCAAGGGTCCAGCAATTTTGATGATCTTTGTGGGGGGGGAGAGAGAGAGAGAGAGAGAGAGAGAGAGAGAGAGAGAGAGAGAGAGAGAGAGAGAGAGAGAGAGAGAGAGAGGCCTCTCCTAAAGGGGGTCTCTTGATAAGAAAGTCCCTTGGACCTTCTGTCAGGAAACCCTGGGTTTTGGATTTGACAGCTGCTTGTTAGTTTTCATCCCAGATCACTCAACATTCTGCAAAGAGAAGAACTGAAGATTGCTAATATTGCACAATGCTGTGCAAGCCAGCCTGGCACACCATCTAGGAAGCTCACCTGTCTCCTCCACATTAAAGAAAACACGAGCCCCACTTACTGTAGAGAGTATCCTTTGCCACTGGCTTCATCCCAACACAATGGTGGATGGAAATTCCACCTAAATTATTATTTAGATCATGAACAACCAACACATGGATATTGACTGAATTTCTTAAAATTGTCCCACTTTCAAGTAGTTCTTTTGAACTACATATGCTGCTGAAGACATGGGTCCCCCATGTGTACTCTTCGGTTGGTGGTTTAGTCCCTGGGAGCTCTGGGGGGTCTGGTTGGTTGATATTGTTGTTCTTCCTATGGGGTTTCAAACCTGTTCAGCTCCTACAACCCTTGCCCTAACTTCTCCATTGTGGACCCCTCACTCACTTTGATGTTTGGCTACGAGCATCTGCGTTTGTATTAGCACTTTCATATGTACTGTTTTCAAGATAGGTCTATGCACCATCTACCTTAAGCTTTAACATAGTTGTGTGAATATTCTCCTCTGAGGTATGCAGGAAGAAAGGTATATGGAAAGCGAAGGAGTAATTCCAAGTTCGAGCTAGTTGCTATTAGAGTCAGGACTTGAATTCCAGGGTTTCATTTATTATGATGGTGTTGTTACCACAGAGTCAGTATAAGAACATTCTGACCGCCCAATGAGAATGTACAGTTACAGTCGTGAAACCTCCTAGAATTGCCATAGTTTTCACAACTTGCTTATTAATCACTGTTTTGTCTCTCAAGTGATAAACTGCACTTGTTGGAACGATGATGGAAGACAAGTTCAACATCAGGTAGTGGCACACACTGAATGAACAACAGACAAGCTGTCTGACACACAGACTGATGCTACTCTTCTTTCTCCAAGAATCCTGCAAAGTAGACAAGGGGATGGAAACCCAGAGACAGTGAGTCAGTGAGTCCAAGGACCTGCCAAGGATGTGGCTGTTTTTATGACTCCGATCGGAGTCTTGGGTCTTAAAAGGGAGTCTGAATCTCTCAGAAGCATTGCACTGGGTTTCTTTTAACAAGTAGCAGTAAGGAACACTTTAGTTGCATGTGCTAATTATAGTCCTAGAGTCCATTGTGTGGACCAATTAATTTAATCTTCCTACATCAACCTTTGGTGGGATTCTATTGACTTTGTGTGGATTTGACAATGGAGGACCAGAGAGGTTAAGCAATAGCTCTTAAGCCACACAGCTAATAGAAGTGGAAATTAGGGTTCTGACTCAGGCTTTTTTATCTCAGGCAGTGTGTTGTTTTTGTTGTTGTTGTTGTTGTGTTGTGTTGTTTTGCTTTTTTACAACTTCAGAACACTAATGGAGTTTCTTGATGAAATTTGGTCAGTCATTAACTTTTTCCTTAATGTGTAATATTTATTCCATAATACTCAGAATTTACTTAGTATACATAGACTATGTCTCTCATTTGCTATTGACCCCAAAATGTGGTAATATTTTTCTTGTAATGCCGAATCCCTAACTACAGTTTAAATTCCTAGAAGAAAAACATCTACCAATTTAAAGTTCTCAAACTTCAGCATGAGGCTACAAGCTTTACACAAGAGAAACTATGGCATATTCATAAGATGAGAGAACTTTTAAAAAAATGACTTGCACAGTTCATTTCAGGCACTTGGATATGTCCGTTAAGACAGCTGGAGACTATGGTGCAGAATTAAGGAAATTTTAAGTATAGTTAAGAGGCCAAAACTGTTTTAGATATAATTGGGTTATTACTTCTTAGAGACTTTGGTGTAATAAAGTTTTGGTATTCGCCATCATGAAACTTTACTGACACAAGGGATATTGCTATTTTCTCTAGACACATGTCTCATTTTATTAATTAATGATTGAGAACATGTCAAGCTGTAAAGAGTATAAAAGCAAATGTAAGGGGATAAAAATACTGTAAAGGCACATATATTAAAGTTTCTGGTATACACATGCATGTACACACATACACATACATGTACATACACACATGTACATACTTACACACACAACACGGATACACACACAGAGATACATACACACACAACACAGATACACACACAGAGATACACACACATGTACATACATGCACACACAACACACATATATACACAGAGATACACACACACACAACACAGATACATACACACAGACACACACACATGTACATACACACAGAACATAACACAGATACACACACAGAGATACACACACACACAACACAGATATACACACACACAGATACACACACATGTACATACACACAAAACAACACAAATACACACAGAGATACACACACACACACACACACACACACACACACACACACACACATGCACACGCACACTTCCTGAACATCAGAAAATATATGGTCTGATCTTTAAAAGCGCAGGAAATCCTTCCTGAATGTGTGTTGAGATATGTTTGAATTTTGGCTTTTCTTTGTCAGCCTACAATGTCAGAGCATTTTCTGGCTTGTGGGAGATGATGCAATAGCGTCATATGTTTTGTCTGTATCTGTCCATTTGTCTTTATTCACACAAAGCACCTCTTACTATAATGTTTTACAAAATTCATCTTCCAAGACATTAAACCAATGATAATGCATGGAATGTCAGTACAAATGTCAATTTACATTTGTTTCCATTTGAATTGATACCAAGAAACCCTTTCAAAAAGAAATCAGTGAGTTTTTAATGCTTCTTTGGCTGTTGTTAGCTTGACAGTCAATCAGACTTCTCAGACTACAGCGTCTGGTTGGCTTTCTCAATTGCCTAATAAGGAGGTTTCAGAAGAGGCTGACTCCGGTAACTGTTATACGACCATTCTTTGGGTTTAGTGTTTGGCTGGGGTGTTTTTGCTGTAAAAGGGATACGTAGCAGCGTCTAGGGACATTTTTCATGGTCACTACTGAGAGATGCTACTGGCCTCTAATGATTACAGGAGAGTAGACATGCTGTCACACTTTCTACAATGTGTAGGAAAGCCCCTGAAAGCAAGCCTTTGCTGTTCAGAGCGTGATAGTGCTGTGATCGGAAAAATGCTCAATTCTAAGGCCTCTGGCTCAACACCAGGAAGCCCAGCGCCATTAAAACAGATAATGCTAAGGTTTTAATATGCATTTCATTTTCATTTTACTGTGCATTCTAGTTAGAATTAACTGTCAACTTGACAGCACCTAGAGTCACCTGAAAGAGTTCTGATTGAGTAGTTGCTCTTCCCAGGTTGCTCTGTGGACATGTTTGTGAGGGGCTGGGGAATGTAGGAGGGTGGGTTCCTGTTTACTGGGTAGGTAGTCTTGAGCTGTGTAAGAAGGGTAACTGAGCATACGCCAGTGAGTGAGCCAGAGAGAGAAGCCCGCAAGCAGCACTCAGGCATGGTTTTGACTTGAATTCCTGCCCTGATGCAGCACAATGATGGATTGTGATCTGAGAGCATAAGCCAAATAAACCTTTGGCTCCACAAGTTGCTTTTGGTCAGTGTTTCATGATAGCAACAGAGACAAAAATTGAACAGTGTGATTTTTTCCCCTTATTTAAGGTTAAAAAAAAAAGCCTTTGCCCTTCGTGTTGCTACTTAACGTTATTTATTTTTCCTTTTTTGAAATGAAATATAATAGCATGATTTCCCCCTTCTTCTCTTTACTCCCAGATGCACTCTCCTTGCTATCTTTATGATTTCTGTTCTCTAAGTTTTGATATATGTACGTATCTATATATGCCTAAATATACAAAGACAACCTGATCAGTCCATAGAATATCACTTATCTGTATGTGCTTTTAGGACTGAGCAATCAACATTGTATCTAAACAACACCCAAACAAGGGCAACAGCATTAGGCATGGAAAGAGAAAATTTCATGGAGCCTTGGGCAGAGATAAAGAACTACAGACAACTAAGGAGTTTTGAGAGTGGGAGAAATAATCTTCCCCAGGGAAGAGCCCCACATTGTTTATCCAATCAATACTAAACAAGGTCTTGATAGGAAAGGAAGGAGATCATTTTTAGAGGTGCTTTATGAAAGAGTAAAATGTTATAGGAAATGATAGAATACAAAAGAAGACGTTGAAAATCCTTGTACATAACTTCAGCAACAAATAGGAAAATGAAGAATGCGGGTGCTTATAAGAGCATTACACAATTGTGGTGTTGGTTAAAACTCCACCAATCAAGTCTCATCAAAACTTTTTGAGACAGGCACAGCATTACGAGATGACTTAATTTATTCTTCTAAATTAAATAAAAAGTTTTCTTTCCAATATGGTATCTACTTCCAAACCTGAGAACAGGCTGTGATCTTGACTGTGTCTGTTCTGCCTACTCACTCTTACTCCTGCCTGAAATGTAATCAACTTGCCTTTCTGGTCCTTTGTATTAGAGACAGAAGAGAAGTTTTCCTTTCAGGTCAATTCTAACCAGTTTCTATGGATTAGCTGAGTCCTGAAAAGACTCTCAGGCTTAGTCTTGGTTCAGTGAGAGAGAAAGCCATCACTGACCAATTCTGTCTACTGTGGGTCTGGTCGAGTCCAGCTGTCTACTATCAGGTTTGATGTTTCCCTGCTTAGTTTGCTGCCTTTCATGAAGTCTTTCCTGTTGTAATCAGCTCCCTCATGAATTCCCATAGCATACGTGCCTTCTATGTCTCAATTAGCTTTTAACAGGCAGTTCAACCATGTTGGCTTTGTAAGTACTTGTTCTGTGCTTTGATTACTTCAGTTCCCATAACACCCTCTGTTTATTGTTGCACATAAAAGATTTCCCTTCTTGCTTAGGCAGAAGGCCAATCCACTATCTATTACGTAACACAATCTCTTCAGTATATACCAACTCTGAAAGTGAGGATTTGGTACTACTAATCAGCTCTCATGTGCCCACTTCTTTGAGTACATGTTGTCACCTCCCATGGCTGTTTCCTTTCATACTGACCATTCCTCAGTGACTCTAAAGTTAAAGTCACAGAGCACTAATTCCAATGTCCTTCTGCATAGCCCATGCATCCTTAGACCTCTGATGCTTAGCTGTTTCTTAAAACATATGCTGCCAGCACATATACCTTTCCAACACCATAACATGTGGATATCTGTAAGTAAATGATTTTCAGTCTTCCCAGACTCACTGTGTGATATCCCTTTGTGAAATCCCCTCTTCCTTTACTTCATTAGAGGAAACTATCAGGAGAGTAGAGCAGGTAAAAACCTGTTTTATTTAATTCCAAATTCTTGACATAAGAGGTTTAGTATATAGTAGGTGATTATGAAATGCTGTTTAAATGGTATTGGATAGACTCTAGTATACAGATTTTTATGTGAGAGAAAATCAGACATTGTACAGTTTAGGGAATATCATGAAGTAATCCTAATTAATTCCCCCAACTTTTAGCCTCATAGACAGCAGGAGGAAAGGATCATAGCAGTGTGAGTAATGGTCTTTTTGACCTTGGGTCAACAAGCCTCACAGAACCTACTAACCTAAAGATTACCCACCTGCTAATGGAAGATGTGGGATTTGGAGTATAAGTTAGGCAAGGGGTAAACTTGAACACTTGCAACGTGCAGATCTTTCAAAATTATGTGAGGATTAAGAGACAACGATAGAAGTGGGAATAGTTTATGTGATGGCCTATGAACTGTGGATCTACTCCAGGTTCTGTACACTCTTCTAATGCTCAAGAAATATGGCACCTTGCTCTCCTAATTATCTAGATAATAAAAGTGACCATCTTACCATAACAAATATCTCAGCAACTTAAGTTTTACTCCTTTTACAGTTAACAAGGTTGGGGAAAGAAGGTAACTGGATGGTGTAACAGTAAGCAAAGAGATAATATAATTCAAATTAATTATGCTGGTGATGGTTGGAGTAGCAAAGAGCTTGCTGATAAATCCAACAGAATAGCTTCTAAAGTGGCCATGTTCATGACATCCAGAATTTTCTAAAGAACACACATAAACAGCCAACTTTTATCTGAAAAGGCATTAAATATTGTGAATTTTCAAGGAAATGCAAATAAAAACCATATCAAATATAATCATGTTTGTCAGAGTCAACAAACCAAATAAAAGATATGCAGATCTACCAGGTTCATAAAGGACATCAGAACCTTCATACACTGAAGAATGTGGAATGGGGTGTATGCTATAGACAATAGTATGAATGTTTCTCTAAAAAATAAAGATACAACATGGCTCAGCTACTCCACTTCTAAGTATACAGACAAGGAAATTAAAGTTTTTATTTCAAAGAGGATTATCACTTACATCATCATTGTAGTGTCATTCACAATAGCTAAGACATAGTTTAAGTGCCCAGAAAGATATGAAGGAATAATCATGACATGGTATAACCTTACAATAGGACAGCAGTTAGTCTTTAAGGGAGACGTAAATACTGCAATGTTAGTAGCATGGAGGAGCACAGGGCTTTCTTCTGAGTGAAACAGTCCAGTTATGAAAGTACAAGGACTTTGTAATTTTTCTCATATTAGGTACTAAAAGTCACTAAATACAATGAAACAGAGATTAGATTGGTGGGACCCATGAAATGGAGACAGCAGGAATAGGGATTTCTTCTCAATGCATATTAAGTTTGTGTCATGCAAGGTAACTTTTAGAGGCCTTCTGAGCATTATTAGGGCTTGTTGGAAGTCAAATGTGCACTTTAAAATGTGGCAGGAGAAGAGATTTTACATTGTTCTTGGAAAAACACATGATATACCAACTTGCAACAGGCTACAATACAAATTACAGAGGTGATGGATACATTTAGTACCTTCATTCTAGTAAAATTATCATGGAAATATGTGTATTTCCTAGCTATGATGTGCACGAAATATGTGCATTTTTGCATATCATGTATACCTGAAGAAAGCTTAAAAGACAAAACAAAATAGTATTTTCTAAACCAACCTCAGTGGCTTTGGCAAACCCTCTTAGTATCTGGACTGATCAGGAAAATGAAACGAGTGTTTTTCATACCAGTACTGGATTATATATTTGGTGTAATGACAAGATTAGATGGGAAACTTTATCCAAGAGGAATACATTGTAAACATTTCACCATAAGGAAAATAAATGGTCTCAATAGGATATGTTGGAGCTTCCACACCTCTGATGCTGGAAACCTGCTGCCCCCACACTTTCCATACCCCTTTCCTTAGCAAAATGTCACACATACTGAGGACACTCGTGGCCTCTAATGGTCAGATAATGGACGACAATAAAAGTTATGGGTCCCTAGCTGGGGTGTAGCTCATAATGGTTGGCAAGATCCATTATTAGACCATTAAGATCTACAGAGAAGCAAGACTATTGTCAATCAAAAACCTGCAACTGCATGTATCTCTCTTATTTGAGAAAAATTCAATTTACTCAGAGTGAGTGACAATATTTCTATGTATATGAATTGCAATCTGTGCATTCTGTATGTGTTTATAGAAATATTTCAATGCGCAACTGTATTTTGTCAATGAATGTTGATGGTCTGTAATTAGAGAGCCACATTGGATTTCAAAGTAATTAATTACAATTTTCATCATTTCAAAAGAAATAAGAGAACCATTAGGGAAAGTAGAAAGAATAGAGTCAGCTTGAAAGTCTAAATGGTTCTTTTATCTCCCCAGTTTACTAGACATGCACACTCCACAAGGCAACACTTAGTAGCTTGCATGTGTCATTCTTTAGGAAGATCTAAAACCCTTTCAATTACAGAGGTGGTGAGTTATTAGATGACTGTCATAGAAATATTTCTTTAGAAATCAATACCTCCATCTTTAGCAATTTGTTTATCCTTTAGAGACTCTTGGTATTTTAGCCGTGGCTTCTAGAGAATTTAACAGCAGCTTGGTATCAGTAGCCCTTTTAAAGAATAGAAAGTGTATGTTTTTGTGTCCAGCCTACATCTAAGTGAGAGTCAATGTAGTAATCCATTATCGATTGTGTGTATTAGGAGTGTGAGAAGGGATGGGTTAACTGCATGCTAGTCATACATTGGATTCATAGGCTCTATTAAAATACTAATATTGTCCCTTTTGAGTGATTGGGAAGATAATTTATACAAAAGTATTCCATATTAATGGAAAGTTAAAGTCCTAATTTGAGATAGTTACTTTTGCTTTTACTTTCTTTTGTTTTTCTTTTTTTTTTTCCTTAGATGTTTTCTTTATTCCCAGGTTCCCCTCCAAAATAAAAATAAAAATAAAATTAGGAAAAAAAAACAAAACTAAAACAATCACCTGTTCCCTCCTCCCTCCCCCTGCTAACCACCCCACCCTCTCCCACTTCCTGGCCCTGGAATTCCTCTACACTGGGACATAAAACCTTCACAGGGCCAACCAAGGTCCTCTTGTCCCACTGATGACCGACTTGGCCATCCTCTGCTATACACATGCTGCTGGAGCCACGAGTCCCCCCATGTGTACTCTTTGGTTGGAGTTTTAGTCCCTGGGAGCTCTGAGGGTACTAGTTAGTTCATATTGTTGTTCGTGCTTAGGGGCTGCAGACCCTTCAGCTTCTTGGGTCCTTTCTTTGGCTCCTTCATTGGGGACCCTGTACTCAGTGCAATGGATGGCTGTGAACCTCTACTTCTGTATTAGTAGGGCACTGTAAGAGCCTCTCAGGAGACATCCATCTCAGGCCCCATCATCCAGCACTTGTTGGCATCCACAATAGTGTCCAGACCCGATGATTAAATATGGGAAGGATTCCCAGGTGGAATAGTCTCTGAATTGTCCTTCCTTTAGTCTCTGCCCCATAGTTAGCCTCTACAACTCCTTCCATGGGTATTTTGTTCCCCCTTTTAAGAAGGAACTAATTATCCTCACTTTGGGCTTCCTTCTTCTTGAGTTTCTTATGGTTTGTGGTTTGTACTTTGTGTATTCCGATCTTCTGGGCTAATATCCACTTATCAGAGAGTGTATACCATGTGTGTTCTTTTGTTATTGGCTTACTTCACTCAGGATGATATTCTCCAGGTCCATCCATTTCCCCAAGAATTTCATAAATTCATTGTTTTTAATAGCTGAGTATTCCATTGTGTAAATGTACCACATTTTCAGTATCCATTCCTCTGTTGAGGAACATCTGGGTTGTTTTCAGTTTCTGGCTATAAGGCTGATATGAACATGGTGGAGCATGTGTCCTTGTTACATGTTGGAGCATCTTCTGGGTATATGAGAGGGCTAATATCCAATGTATACAAAGAACTCAAGAAGTTAGACTCCAGAGAACCAAATAACCCTATTAAAAATGGGGTACAGAGATAAACAAAGAATTCTCAACTGATGAACACCAAATGGCTGAGAAGCACCTAAAGAAATGTTCACATCTTTAGTCATCAGGGAAATGTAAATCAAAACAACCCTGAGATTCTACCTCACACCAGTCAGAATGGCTAGGATAAAAAACTCAGGTGACAGCAGATGCTGGAGAGGTTGTGGGGAAAGAGGAACATTACTTCATTGCTGGTGGGATTGCAAGCTGGTAAAACCACTCTGCTTTTACTTTCAATTAACTTATTAAGAAAATAAATGCTTGATGCAACTTATTAGGAAATTTATGTATATTATTTTAAATAATACTGTCTAACACAATAAACAAGATGGCAGAAGAATTTTAATACATTTCTAAGGAAGTCCCTATGAGATTTTCTCTGGTAGTTCAATACCCAAGGTGCTTAATACTATATTATTGAGTTGTTGTAGTATGGATTATTTATATTTAAATGAATTTTTGATATATTTATTTCTTGTTGACTAAAACAGAAGTATTCTTTGCCCAAAGTTTCTAGAGGATTTCATCATTTTATGCTCTGAAGATACAACTGAAGTTCCATAGAATGTTGCTCATTATTTTAGATGTACAATAAAAAAGTATACAATTTTTAAAAATTATTTGAAGGACATAAATCATAGGGGAGAATGAAACAATATGGTCAGTCTAACTCTTCTTAGAAGTTGCTTTTTTAAGCTTCAAGTTACTGAATCATGATATGTGTTTAATCATGGTAAAATGTGAAAGTATTATGTACTTGAATAACAGACTGTAGGCTTCTAGAACATTACAGTATAGAGTCATCATGCTTTGCTAATTACAGCAAAACAGCACGCAAACCTCTTGTCACCCAGCACACCATTCTGTATTCACATTTTAACTTGTGAGAACTCAAAATTGTAGAACTAGAGGGCTAATTTTCCTTTGCAGCAACTAGTTTGAATTGTCTCTGAGAATCTGGATTGTCCATACTGGGCATCATACCAGTAAGATATGCTTTTTTATTTTCTCTTGGCAGCTAGGAAGTTTGTAGATAGAGCCAAGCATGGTGACTCCTGCTTGTCAAGTTAGTACTAGCCTGAAGTAGCAGGATTGCCTTGAGTTTAAGGCAATCTGAACTATAGGATGACACCAAGTTAGACCTATATAGGAGAAAAGAAAGACTTCACACTGAAGAAGGGGTTAAATGTATCCAAGAGGAGATAGTGAAGACTGACAATGTGAGGTGATTAAACAAATGAAGATGAAGAAAATCATGAATCAGCAAAATGACAGGAATCAATACACAGCTTTCAATAATAACTTTTCAATTAGCAGCTTCAGTTCCCAAACCAAATGACACAGTCTATTAGACTGCATTAAAAATAAGCCATTTAAGGTGGAAGTGTGGGTAAGGGTAGTCCAAACAAACGGGACACAGAGTTGCTATGGTAATGTCACATAAAACAGACTTTCTACCAAAACTAACCAGAGGACATAAAGGAGGTTGGTATGGATTAAAGGCTTCATATGGATTAAAGTAATTCTCAGTGTGTATGTGCCAAACTTAGGTGTACCCCAATTTTATAAAACAAATACTTCTAGTAGTAAAACAACAGGTTAACCCCTCATGATAACAGTCGCTGACTTCAGAACTCTACTTTCACCATTGAGCAGATCATCCAGATAAAAATATGAACAGAGAAATAGTAAAGCTAAATAACATCGCAGGTCAAATGGACTTAGCATACCTACAGAGCATTCCATCCATGCATGGAGTTCCCACTCTTCCGAGTATCCCATGGAGCCTGCATTCCAATAAGCTACATGTCATATACTAATAACACGTACTAAGAAAATCAAGGAAAGGTACCTTCAAAACAACATCAAATATCCTGGAATAAGTATAACCAAAAATGTGAAAGACTTATACAGTGAAAATGTTAGAATTCTGAAGAAAGGAACTGAGGCACTGTTTTAGGACATGAAACAGTTTTCAAAAATACAAGGAAACTGAAATAATTCCTTGTAACTTATCTGATCACAGTGGAATAAAATATCCACAGCATCAGAAATCACACACAGTCCTAGAAATTGAAAAGTCCTAGAAAAAATACACAGTCTTAGAGATTGAAAAGCAATACGGAATGAATAAATGAGTGAAGGTTTTTTTTTTTTTTTTAAATTAAGGTTTCCTATAATTGGATGAAAATAAAAACACAGCATACCAAAATCTATGGATACAATGCAGCTGGTTCTAAAAGGAAAGTTTATAGTTCTAAGTGATGCATAAAAATATCAACAACAGTGCAAATAAACAAAGCTAATCTGAGCAAAGATAAAAATTTAAATAGATATATCACAAGCAGTAGACTGAAATAATAACAGCTTTTAAATAATAACTTTTAAAGAAAAAATGAGATATGTGTTTCTCAAAATATTCTGTGAAATAGAAAAGGAAATAAATGCTTCCAAATTCATGGAGCCAGCATTACACTGACACCTACAGATAAAGGTAAGAGATGATATCATAGGTCAATCTTCCTGATGAACATTGATGCAAACATTCTTAACTAAATGCTTGTAAATGGAATTCAAAGCCACATCCAATCACTACAACCAAGCCAACACCATCATAGAGATTCAGGGATGGCTCAATGTACAAACATTAAAAATGGTAATCTATCACATGAATATACTTAAGGACAAAAATCATATGATCATCTTATTTAATGAAAAACAATGTCCATAATAAAATCAAATATCTCTTCATGGTATAAATTCTGGAGAGTCTAGGGATATGAGAGGCATACTCTAACATAATAATAACATAACATAATAACATAAATAAATATTTATTTGTAAATAAATATTTACAAGCCCACAGCCAACATCATTCTAAATTGGAAAAAAAGCATTTCTGCTAAAATTAGAAACAAGGGAAATATGTCAACTCTTCATTTTCCTTTTCTGTATAGTGTTTGAAATCTTACCTAAAGAAATAAGACAAGAGAAGAAGAAAAGGGGATAGGAATAGAAGAGAAGTCAGTGTCCACCTTTACAGATGATAGGATTCTATACATAGAGGGCTATAAAGACTGCACCAGAAATCTCCTTTGGCTGATAGACACCGTCAGCAAAAGGAAAAGTTTCAACTTATCACACAGAATCAGTAGACTTTTTACATACTAACAACACATTCTAAGAAAATGAAGGAAATATACCTTCAAAACAACAGCAAATATCCTGGAAGAAGTCTAACAAAAAATGGGAAAGCCTTGTACCATGAAAATGTTTGGATTCTGAAGGAAGAAACTGAAGAGGACCTCAGAAGACGGGATTTACTGCACAGATTATTCATATACTGGGAGGATTGATAATGTGAAAGTGCTTACACTACACGAGCAATCTAAGAGTCAGTGCAACCCGCATTAAAATCCCAATGCAGTTTTTCACAGAAGTAGACAAAAGTCTTAAAATTTACATGGAACACAAAAGATCCTAGCCAAAACAACCCTGAATGATAAAAATATGGTTGTAGGAGTTACCATTCCTAATTTCAAGTTTTATTAAAGAGTCATACTAATAAAACCATAATAAAAACATTCATAAATGTACACATTTATTAATAGAATAGAATTGAGGATCCCCATGTAAGCCTACACTCTGCAACAATTCAATTTTTAATAGAGCCACAAAATGAACATGAGAAAAAGATAGCACCTTTAACAAAGAGTTCTGGTCAAATTGGGTAGCTATACATATAATGAGTGTAGATGCTTATCTCTCACCCTCAACAAATCTCAACTCCAAGTGGATCAAGGAATTAATTTCAGCCTGCATAACCCAAATCTGATAGAGAATAAAGTAGGAAATATACCTTAACTTAAATGTACAGGAAAGGACTTTCTGAATTAGACTCCAGAAATAGGAATTGCTACCAACAGTTGACCAATGGGACTTCATGATGTTAGTCTTTTAGAATGGCAAAGGACAATGCCAACTGAGTGAATCTGCAGAGTGCAGAATGGGAAAACTTTTTCACCTGCCATACACCTGACAGAAGGCTGGTGTATAGAATGTACAGAGAACTAAAAATTCAATACTAATAATGTAAACCACCCATTTAAAAAGTGGGAATAGAAATTCAGTTCTTAAAAGAAAAGCACAAATGATCTGGAAGGATATTTTGAAATGCTCAACATCTTTAGTATCCATAAAATGCAAATCAAACCTACTTTGCAATTTCATTTTGCTTCAGTCAGAATGGCTAAGACCAAAAATCAAACCAAACCAAACAAACCAATCAAACAAATCAAACAAACAAACAAACTCCACAAACTAAAGTTCTACAAATGCTAGTGTGATTGTGGGGAAGGGTAGGCACTAATTCACTCTTGATGGGCATGTAAATTGGTAAAGCCATTATGGAAACCAGTGTCGGGATGCTTCAAAATGCTAAAGCAAATCTACAATATGATCTAGAAATACTGCTCTTGTGCATGGTCCCAAAGGACTCTATAGCCGGCTACAAAGATACTTGTTTCTGCTCTAATCACAACATCTAGGAAACTACCTAGATGTTATGTTCATCAATGAATACAGGTAAAAAGAATGTTGTACATGTACAAATATAATATTGTTCAGCAGAAAAGAAAAATATTATGACATTTGAAGGTAAATAGATGGGGCTGGAAATTGAGTTAGGTAACCTAGACCCATTAGGCAAGTTCCACATGCTCTTGATAAGTGGATGATAGCTTTAAATATTGAGACACCCACAACCTAAAGAAAGAAGTAAGCTCCATGTGGGGGGACCTTGAAGGTAGATGAGATCGAATACAAATGATATGAATGAGGAGTTATGAGGTGAGATGTGGGATATGGAAGAACAGAGCAGAGGAGGATGTAATGGACAGCTAACATGAAAGATCTTTGAAAAAATCTCCTACTCTAGAAGCTTCTTAAAACTATTTAAACAAAACCAAAAAGAGTTTAAATGGAGCTACCTTGTAACCAGGAGACATTACTTCTCTCAGGCAGCATTCAGTGTCAAATAAAAAGCCCAGCACTAGGTGGGAATGTAAAGCTTTTAGCCAGTGAGGGCCCATAGACAGACATCAAAACATGACACTCTAGTGTGATTGCTCTTGGTTATCCTCTATTACTTCATTGAAGACCCCATTTTTGAATATGTCAAATGCTTGAATCATAGACAGTAGAGACTTGTATTGACCTAGTTACTTCATCCCTCCTGGATAGCCTTCACAGTGCTGGAAGAAGTTTTGTTCATGATACTGGGGGAATAAATCAATCATGAATCTAACCTATCTGTAGACTATGGATACTATAATAGCAAGTGGATGAGAAGACATGTAGTAGTGGCATAGATGTTATGGAAGTAATTATGCACTTTCTGAATGGATTTAAGTGTTGCTACATAAAGCAGAACTCATGGCTGGCAAGGCTAATGGAACTAAGAACCATTAGCCTTATAGATCATTGACGCTATGGTAGAACCTGTTATGATTATTCTGCTAAAGATACCTAGTATTAAACTACTTCCTAAGTACTTATCTTTATATCCATAGATGAATTCATCTCATCACCTCATCAGAGAAGCATTCTGTCTTTGTTCCTTTCTTTGTTTGTTTGTTTCTTTTTTTCAGTTGATGACAACAATCTTAGCATGAACAGGAGAGGAGACATGTCATAAAGTCCCCGTCTTTAGCTATGGAGCAGTTGGGTACTGCTGGCTGCTGGGATAGCCAGTTTTCTTCAGGGATGCTATTCAGCCTGCATGCTCTAGCAGATGTACTACGTCCATGCACATGCCTGGCAGCACCAAGTGGATGTGGTGAGTTTTATAAAGAGAACAGATGCAATTAGAAGAGTAGCTGTGGGAAGAACAGGGCAGGGATTTTGAGGGAGGGAATAAGGATGATTTAATCAAAACACACTATATGTATACATAAAAGTTCCAAACAATAAAAATAACTAAAAATCTATTTTTTACATTTTATATAGTATCTCTGCACTTCAAATTGGAAGTATGACATATATATTATGTATCATATTTCCCTTGGCCAGCAGCACAATATTCTACAATATCATAATACAGTAGAATTGCTTTAGCAACTTGTTGGAGCAAATTTTCCTTCAGCATTATATTTTCTGTGTTAGCCTATTAGAAAACTGACTATTTGGTATACTACTACTTTTAGAATTCTTAGACCTTCTAATTTTAGTGATATTAATTATCAATATAATCACAAAAGCTTTTACATTCTCCACCGATATCAGACATAGCTTGCTATCCCCCCCACCCCAAGGAGTTTGGGCACATGGTTCTTGTGTATTGGATAGACTTGCTGCTCTATTAATGCACATGTGAACTTAGAGTTTCACACACTGAAGAAAAGGGGATACAATGTCTGTGCCTACCGTAAAGTATCAGAGTACAAAAGACTATTCTCTTGCTTAGAAAACAAGACACATCGTCTTCCATTGAACTTCTCAAGATTGTGGATAACTTGCTACTGTAGAAATTTTTGAAATGTAAACATCTATATAAAAATGTTTTATGAGTTGGTCTCTATAACAAGGTTATTTGATTGCATTTTCCATTAACTGGGAGACCACCAGTGTCAATGTATTGATCTGCAGACTTAAACATACAATGGTGACCATAGCAGCTTGATAACTCAGCCTTCTTCCCCAACTTCAACCATTTCATTTTCATAGTCATTTAGATGAAAGTGAAGGATTTCTGGTGACAGTTTGAGTATGGATCATGAGAAGGTCTCAACATAGTTTGTTCCTATAATATATTTCACCTTGGGGTCTCATCTTCTCTGTCCTGGCCCCTTCAAATGACAGTGAAAGTGGTTTCCTGTGGGAGAAAGCAAAACACTTCAAAGCCCTTCTATCTTTCTGACAGAGCCCATTGCCAATGTCAAGGCATAGAATTATCATCATTCATGCAATTCCTTGGGGTTAATTCCTTGTGTGCAGAGGGTGCAGCTAAATTCTTTCTGTTAGGGAATGAAACTGCTGTCTTTGGTCTTGGGGGAGATAGAGCACAGACAGCTAGCTGAAGGACAATAATTATAAGGAGCTGGAAAAATACCTTTCCATTTCAGAATAAATTGTAAGGTATAAAGTATTTTGCTAGTCATATAATATTTAAAGTTTTCATGAATAAAATGTTGATTTGTATTAGAAAAAAATGAACACAGTGACCAGTTTAAAATTCATGCATCTATCTTCCTCTGCATTGACCAGTGCCTTCCTATTAGAGTGAGAAAGATGGGTGATAAGCCATGAGTCTCTCTGCTGAACTGCTGTATATTAGAGGCCAACAAAATTAGATTAAGGTGAAGGGAGGAATGTAAATTCTGTTAATAAGATTTCTATATTTAATTCAAATCCAAACACCCCGTGGGCCTACTGATGATAATCCCAGTTAATCTTGAAAAAGCTTTCCTGGTATCAAGGGATCCACCTCTGTGCTGCCTTTTATTACCTAGTAAATGAAGAATTTTTGTAAAGCTTTTCCTTAAGGTAGTATAAATGTAGTAACATAGCTTTAATTCTTTTACTTTTGCAAAATAAAAAAGTCACTGTATTGTAGCACACTCACAAATAAAAATACTGCCCAATTTTGTAGGCAAATGGACACGTAATGATTAAAAAACCCAAATATTAAAAGGGCTATGAATAAATTTAAGCGAGATGTTCTATATGAGTGTTACATATAAATACCTAGCACCAACATATAAGTTGTTGTGGGAGGAGCTCAGAATCTCTTAAAAGGATTTGCTTTAAAAAAAAAAAAAAAAAAAAGAACTTGGCTGAAGCTCCCGGCATCCTTAAGGCTCCTCACTGCTTCCTTTCCCCAAGCTTCGACATGCAGGCCCTTTGCCTTGGGTCTCATGCTTTCTCTGCTTTCTTCTAATGGCCTCTCTTTATTCCACAGCTCCTTCTGGACCCCCATCACAGTTCATTTTAAAATTTACATAAACTTGTTCTCTTTTTGTGTGTACTTACTGTATCCATCTTGACTACATGCCTAGCAAGTCTGTAATCAACCTACTTGGCATGCTAGACATGTGTGCACATGCCTGTGTATATGTATACACACATACTAAAGCTTCACATACTTAATTCTCTTACAGGTTGTTATAATAAAGTGTAAGGGATGTACATTTGAGAACCAGATGAATGTACACACACTGTAACTTTCTCCTTTCTCACCAAACCAATGCACCTACATAGAAATTGCTTGTCTTCTTCACTGTGATCATAATTTCATCTATCATTGTCATCAGCACAAAGTATGTAATACTGAGTCAAATCTTTTAAAAAGTTCTGGCAGTAAAAATGCCTGTCTTTTTTGCTACATAGGAGCCTTAGTGACCACAGATATTTGCTTGTCTTAGTCAGTATACATATAGCACTTAGAACACTGCCAGTCTTCTGTCATAGTTTTCAGCAGATATTTGCTGAATAAATGAATGAATGAATGAGGAAACAAATTAGTGAGTGAATGAATGAATGAATGAATGAATGATATTTGGGTCATATCATATACTCAGTCAATATTGGGTCTTATGATGAAAGTGAAAATCTTTTGACAGGTTTTTTATTTATTAATTGATAAAATTATTTTCAATAATTATAAGCATGCCAAAAACTTACATATATATATATATATATATATATATATATATATATATATATCATTGAAAGTTGGAAGACTTAACATGTATAGGTAGAGTTTGGAAGATGAGTGTTAGCAGGTTTAGTGTGTTTGACAGTCTACCTATGTATTACTCTTTGAATATGGTACTCAGCTTCTGTCTCTATGATCACTACACATAGAATAGTAGACACAAACTTATACAAAACTTTTATTGTAACCCAGAATATGTTAATACTTTTGCTTCACTTAAAAATCTTGGCTTAGTACATATAGTAAAGACTAGAGTTGATTGAAACTACAGAACATATGAACAGATGAGCCCAATTTTTTCTAACAATAAATGAATTTTGAAGTGCTCCATCATTTAAATTTCATCTAAAAGAAGACTAACAATAAACAGTGTGGAAATTCTTTGATTCTGTTAGTTCAGTGCAGTAGCCATGTGATCTTTGAAGTGAAAAAAAAAAACCCTAGTCTTAGGACAAACACAGTGCTTCTTCCCCAAGCACAGGACTCTGAGGAGCAATTCCCTAGTAATATCTTATTATTAATAAGCTAACATTTCAATATATGCTATTTTATGGCCATGACTAATGTCTAGTCAGGTCATGAAAGTAAAGAAGATGTACTTCCATTTTAGCAAATTCTACATGAGGCAGAATTTCATCTTTTCAACTGCTCGCATTAGTACTCAAAAAAAAAAAAAATCACCGACTACGAAATCATATCCACCATGGTTGTAGATACATAGTCAAGTCAATTTGGTTAAACTAGTTTGAAGGGTAAGCTTTTTTATCACTTTGAAAAATTAATTGAAGGCCTCAATACTCCTACATATATATATGTATATATATATATTTCAAGAATAACTATAATTAGATGTTATTAAATGGAGAATAAACAAAGTGACAAAAAAATAGATAACCCAAACAGCTAATTCAAAGTCTATTATTTTGGTTTCCTGGGTTTTAAGACAAGGAGATATTTATTGTAAGTGAATGATATTATTCTTAGTCACCACTCCACCTTTTATGGGTCTAGGAAATCTGGTTCTTTCTGGTTTCGATTTCTCTTTAATCTACTGAGTCTGTCTCTGCCACCCTTGCACAGTGGGAGCAGAGTCCTTCCATCATTTCATTATGTGAGAACTACTTTATGGCTGCAATTTTAGGCTGTGTTTTTGTCGCAGTCAGAAGTAGCGTCTGAGGTAGATCATCCCTTATTCAGGCAGATGCTTAATGTACATTTATTGTGTTTTGTGTTTTAGATACTTAGGCAATTCTTATATCTCTTGCCCAAGCTTGATTTAGAGGTCTGTGTTCATCCCTTAGGCTATAAACATGTCAAATTCCTATAGAAAGGTCACCAACTCTGCATGGTATTGTAGATATAGAAAACCTAATTTTCACCCTTATGTAAAGAAAGGACTTTCTTTCCCTGATTTTGATCAGAGAACCCGACTTATTACCAACACAATTTTTATTGTTTCTTAAACAGATGTGGCTGAGTGACTCTTGTAATGTTTCTATTAATAAATCTATCTCGAGTCACTTACAATATACTATCATGGGAACCCTTGTGTTAGGTGTTAGTCCTATTAGCCTGACACCCAAGGCAACTCCTTATGCAGAAATGATCGACAATGCCCCAGGGAAAGCACCTTGTGGCAAAAATAGCCTTAGCCCTCCAGTCATGGAGCCTCAAGCTGCTGTCTCCTTACCTAAGCAATGAATCCATCCATCATTCCAAAGCACTGGACTTGCATTTTCAACATTTGTGATGCAAAACGGGCATTTAGTTTAATACTGACCCCTCCTGACACGTGAATGGTCATGGTGCAAGTTTGCTGCAAGCCTTCATTTCTGAGACAGTGAAGATATCACAAGACTTTGTGGACCTCTATTATTTTTGTTGATTATTAATTAAAAAGCACCAACTCATTGAGATCTGGCTCTGAAGAACCTGGTTAGAAATTTGAATTGCACTGTATTTATGATAAGTCACCACCAAAGAATCACCATCTACCACAGGAGAAAGTATGCTGTGCTCCTCCGCACTCCTCTGCTTGCTTCTCCTTGTTAACATGGTTTTAATTCTTTGCTGGCAGTTAAATCAATGCAGCTGGCTGATGAGGCCAAGGCAGCACCTTTGTTTTTCTTTGTAGGCAGACCATCTTTGCTGTGTTTTCAGGCTGGAGGAGAGCGCCTAACGGGAAACCAACAACAAAGCAAATGCTCTCAACTGTAGGCCTAAGCAGAAGCCACAGGGGAAGTCTGGGTGTGCGATCAAAATATAACCACCCCTTCTATTCAGAATAGTGACAGCAACACACGTGTGTTTACAGATTGTAGATAAGTGGAATTTTAGTTTTGTACCCAGGATTGACATTGTATCAAACCAGATCTTTGTGAAAGCTCCTTCAGTTCACCAAAGTATATCTAATTTTGCAGCACCTGTTTTACAGATATGGCAAGACAAAATTGTATGCACTATCATAAAACACCCATTAAGAAATATATGAACTTGTTATCAGCAAAACTTAGCTGCTTTTCTAGCAAATGTGTCAAGGGAAGTATTAATCTCTTTTCACCAGAGATTATTCAAAGCATAGCAATGAGGCTCTTTTCTCATTGGCTGTTTAAAACAATATTTATTTTATATGAGTGTAAGTGTATATGTGTATGAACGACATCCATGCTTAGCATACACAGAGGCAAAAAGAAGGTCCTAGATCCACTGGAAATGGAGTTCCAGATGTTTGTGAGCCTCTTTGGGGTTGTTGGGAATCAAGCCCAGGTCCTTTGCAAGGTCAGCAAGTGCTCCTAGATGCCACACCATTTCTCAAACTTTATTGGGTTGTTTAAAGAGTAAATGAGGTAGCATGTATAAAAAGCTTATGAATCTACTTGGCATATTCCATATTACATATTTTACCCATTGTGATGGTTTGTATATGCTCGACCCACGGAGTGGCAGGATTAGAAGGTGTGGCCCTGTTGGAGTAGGTGTGTCACTGTGGGTGTGGGTTATAAGACTCATTCTAGCTGCCTAGAAGTCAGTATTCTGCTAGCAGGGTTCAGTTGAAGATGTAGAACTCTCAGCTCTGCCTGTACCATGCCTACCTGGATGCTGCCATGTTCCTGCCTTGATGAAACTGTACTGAGCCTCTGAACCTGTAAGCCAGCTCCAATTAAATGTTGTCCTTTATAAGACTTGCCTTGGTCATGGTGTCTGTTCACAGCAGTTAAACCCTAAGACACTCATCATTAAAGATTTCACTAAACCAGAAGTCCTCTGCTGGAATATGTGTCAGGGGCCTCATATCAGCTAGTGTGTGTTGACTGACTGGTAGCTCAGTGTCTGAGAGACCTCAGGGGTCCTGGTTAGTTGAGACCATTGGTCTTTTTCCTCAGCTTCTTCCAGCCTTTCCCTAAACAATGGCTCCTCATCAGGATAACTTTGGATCCAGACTACCTTTGGCAATGTCTAGAGGCATTTGTGATTGTTGAGACTTGATCCAGAGGGCACAGGGCAGTGCTACTGGGTTTTAGTGGGCAGAGACCAGGGCAGTGCTAAAGATGTATAAAACAGCCCTTCATAATAAATTGTTGGCACAATCCACCCAAAAGTATTAATACTTCTAAGAAATTATCTTCAAAAATGACTATCTCAGCTCATAGTATAGATTTCAAATATTCACATGAGACTACTTAACCTCTATTTTAAAAATATTTATTTTCATTATTTTAAGATTATGTGGAAATGTGTATGTTTGCATGGGGTTATGTGGACCTGAGTTCAGATGACCTCAGAGGCTAGGGGAATAAGATCTCCTGGAGCTGGTTCTGGGTTCTGGGAATTGGACTTGAGCCTTCTGAAAGGGCATCAAGTGTTCTTAACTGATGAGCCATTTCTCTAGCCTTATCTCTACTCTTTTAGCAACAAAGAACTGAGAATAATTTTCTAAGTTATTTTGACCAAATGTTATAGCATTGTTTGAGAATATTGTTTGAAACAAAATAGTCTGTGTGTGTGTGTGTGTGTGTGTGTGTGTGTGTTTGTGTGTGTGTGTGTGTTTGTGTGTGTGTGTGTGTGTGTGTGTGTGTTGGCATGCTCTTTCCTCAAAACAGTTTTTAAATTATGAAAATGAAAGATGGACTATCTAAAAATTCATGTTCATAAATTGTTTTCATAGAAATAATCTAGAGAATTATTTACTTTAGGACCTACTGAGTCAGTAGGATCAGGCACTTTACAGAATTGATTTCCTGGTTCTTTTTGAGTTTTCAAGACAGGGTTTCTCTGTGTAGCCCTGGCTGTCCTGGAACTCACTCTGTAGACCAGGCTAGCCTCAAACTCAGAAATCCACCTCCCTCTGCCTCCAAAGTGCTGGGATTAAAGGTGTGCTCCAGCACTGCCTGGCTGATTTCCTGGTTCTTTTTAAGTGCACTGCTTATACCTCGTTAAATGGATGAGTACATTTTAGAGATGAACAATCCTTCTAACTGATCACTGACCAAGATTACATGCTATGTAAGAAAATGAAAAACATACTGACTCATAGAGAAAGGCACATATCACAGACACATACAGATATACAAACAGACACAAAGAAACAATGTTTATATTCAAGCTAGGCCTTTTTGAAAGTGTGTGTGTGTATATATGTGTGTGTGTAAGTGCTTGTGTGTGCATGTGTGTTTATGTGTGTGTATGTATGTGTGCAAACCAAACATAAAATATTCTCTTAAACAATTTTCATTGAGCACCCAAGTTGTGTGGAACATTCCATTTCTAACTCTTAAGTCAATTTATGGGAGGGGTGTGTAAAAGCACTTTACAGGAGAGAACCTGTGATTGCAATGCATCAAAGTTAAGCGGTAGCAGGGTTGCCGCTCTTGAAAAATCACATAAACATTTCACATAAAAAATATTATTCATCAAAGCAATACCCTCTAAGGGGTTGAAAGATAACAACAGGGTCATGAAACTCTGCAGTTCGGTTTTCTTTCTTTCTTTCTTTTCCCCCTTTTCCCTTGAAGAAAGAAAGCTGCCCCTGAAATGGAATCCAGAGTCATGCGGTAGATTGACAGTACGATGGTATGCGTGGGAGGGAAATGAGGCAGCCTCCTCCGTCCACCTCTGCAATATCATTACCCAGCAACTTGCCCTTTTCCCACCCTCTTTTCCCCAAAGACCGATGTCCCACATATGAACCGAGGGAGATGTGTGCTCTCTAACAGCTAAATCAACAAGGTCTCACATGAGTAGTGCTGTGCAGTGTGGTTGACTGATTTCATGAAAAACTAATCATGTATTCATCATTGAGATCAAACACTTCCTAAGTAATTATCATCTGAAGCCAGTTGGAGAGGACCTGAGAAAGTGGCACTGCTGATGGAATCAGCTGCTGAGCAGAGCAGTTCCCTTAGCTTCTGTAAACCTTGCATTGGAAGGCTCAGAAAGGAAATTGTATTTTATAATTAAGAAAGGCAGAGTTGGCAGGCTGCAATCTTGTTTTGCTATCAATCATAACTAGTTGAGATTGCCTGAGTGTTTACTGGGACACATTTAAAATCCACTTTCCAGGCCCGGTCTCTGAAACTTTATTTATTTATTTTTTTTATCTCAAAAGAAAGGGAAATGTGATGACTTTCAAAATCACAATATGATACTTACACGTGTTATCTCTAGACTCAAATCGTACCTTTTCCCCAGCCTCCATATTTGAACTATGGCAATTATTTATCTGATAAAGGGCCATTGCTATACTAACATATGTACCATTACAGAAGGATTGTTTACAAAATACCTTATTGTAGCTTTTTGTCTGATTATAAATTGAGATGAAGACAAATGATGCAGCACATCAAATACTTTACAGGGTTCTGTACTCTGCTTCTTACGTGCCTGCCATATGCTTTTATTCCTTGATTCTATCTGAAATATCGTAATGAAGAAGTTAGAAAT
This sequence comes from Mastomys coucha, assembly GCF_008632895.1. Lineage (NCBI taxonomy): Eukaryota > Metazoa > Chordata > Mammalia > Rodentia > Muridae > Mastomys > Mastomys coucha. Next base: position 89,565,680 of record NW_022196915.1, on the reverse strand, counting down.
ATAATCTCCATTTCCAAATGGAGAAAGCAAACTGTGGAAGTGTGGAGTATCTTGCTTATGATCAGAGATGATAAGAGACATACGAAAGGACTCAATTACAGTGAGACTAGATGAATATAGTCCCTTAACCATTTTCCTTTAGCATTTATTTGGCAGTTCTTTGGTTTTGGACAATGAAGAAGTTTTGAAATAGCTATATGCAACAGACTGTGAAGAAAAGCTGAAAGCCAGAAAGGGATTGTGAGTTAGGCCAGTTTCAAAGCACAGCTTCGGCTGGTGTTCTCAGATCTCTCCAAGGTACAGGTGGGCGATTTATGAGACTCAGTCCCTGGTGTCAGTTGTCAAAAGGAGAGCTAACATAGGTTTTGACCCCAACCCTGCACATTGAAGAGGGAGGGGCTTTAACAATGTTCTTGAATGGGTTCCAGCAGCCAGCCGAGAACACATGACCTGCTTTATATGTCCAGTAGACTTCAGGTATTAGCCAGAGAGGTCCACTGAGTCTGTGCCCCAGTTGTTTCATAGCTGGAGTTGTGTTGAACACCCCAGGTAGCAGGAGAAATCTCTTTCCAGTAGAGCATGCAACTATGGGAACATACACATCACGTAAAGTTTAGCCCATCACAATTTTCCTAATCACATGCTACTTCTTCATGCTTCATGTAATTGATTATTGATTTTTAAATCTCAGTATATTAGACTTACTTTTTTATCAGTCTTTCCATCTTCACCTTTTCCTTAGTTAACAATTCATGGAAAAAGCACGCTAATAATATCTTTGCAGAACGTTTATAAGATAGCTTGACTATAATTTTTAAAATACAGATGTGTCCCATGATATAAGTTATAGATTTTATAAACCTGAAAATTCACATTTTGTTAATTCCTTAAAGGTGAGACCATCTTAATTCTTTATTCACATTTTATGAATTTATTTTTATTGTTAATTTTTTTAATTGAGAAAATTTGCCAAATTATCCAAGTTTACTTGCATTTACTGTTAACAATAATGAAACTCTATTCCATGTAGCCACACTAGAGACTTTTATCAGCATTAACAACATATCAGCAATCTGCCATCCATATGGAAGCTATGATATATACTTTTACTTTTAAAAATTGGTTCTTTAGCCGGGCATGGTGGCACACGCCTTTAATCCCAGCACTTGGGAGGCAGAGACAGGCAGATTTCTGAGTTCAAGGCCAGCCTGGTCTACCTACAGAGTGAGTCCAGGACAGCCAGGGCTATACAGAGAAACCCTGTCTCAAAAAAACAAAACAAAACAAAAAAATTGGTTCTTTGATAATTTTGTAAGTCCATTCTGATCATATGCATCCTGTGCCCAAACTCAGGCCAGATTGACCCCCTTCCATACCCACTCAATTTTATTTCCTTGTTGTTTTGTTTTGTTTTTATGCTTAGCATGTCCAATTTTTGCTGTCTACCTACTCTCAGTTGTGTGGCTTTCCACCGGACTGTAGTTTCCTTCTGGGATTACATCGTCCTTAAATAAAACTGACTTCCCTTCTCCTAGTAGCTAACTAACAGTAGCTCCCTAGTTTGGGCTGAGACTTCATGCCTACCTGCCCTTACCATGCTGGAATTTTGTCTGTCTCAAACTCACCCAGTTTCTACGAACTCTGTCACAGCCACTGTGAGTTTGTATGTACAGCTGCCCTGCTGTGTCCAGAGAACACTGTTTTCTTGTAGTCATCCTCTGGCTATGGCAATATTGCTACGCCCCCTTCCACAGTGATCCCTGAGCCTAGGGAAGAGAGCATGTGGTATAAAATTCCCGTTTAGAGCTGAGCATTCCACAGTCTCTTATCTTCACCTTGAGTAGTTGGGGGTCTCTGTTAACTGCTGCATGCTGCAGAAGAAGTTTATCTGATATGAGGTGAGAGATGTCCTAACCTATGGATATGGTGATATATTATTAGGAATTGATTTATCAGAATAGTAGTAATAGGCTTTCCTTTGTGACCTATGGATGTCTAGTCATGGCTTCTTCGACATGATAATAGTACCAGGTATGGTTTCATCTTGTAGAGAAGGCTTTAAATCTAATGAGAAAGTGGTTAATTACTCCCATCCTGTTCATGCTGTTGTTGCAAGGTCTCCAGGCGATTGTTGTATGTCTTCCCAGCCTAGTTGATATGTAGCTTTCATAATCCACAGCTGGGTTATGACTTTATGATTGCTTTTTCACCCAGGGAAGTATCCATAACATATCATAACACCTAGCTACTAGGGATGCAGCTTCCAGGTGAGTACCAGCTTGATTTCTCCATGTTCATGCGTGTCTGCATGACTTCAACAACAGAGTCTTACTGTCAAGTTCTAGACAATAACCAAGAGGACTGAGGATAGCTTGTGATGTTTGAGGCTTGTTGGGAACTCCCTGACCAACAACTCCAAACGGGTAACACATTTGTGGACATGCATGTTTGTGCTTTTGTTTGTTAGATGTTTTTGGGCAATTAAGGAGTTTAAAATTGAGTTTTTAAGAATAAATCTTTTTAACCACCAGCCTGGCACCAGTGCCCAGGTGAGCAGATGGCCCCAGCCCAGTGCCACACTGCATGGGTGAGCCTTAGCAATCCTGAGAGAACCCTCAATCCTTGAGATCCAGAGTGTCACTAAGATGAGCAAGTAAGTGGTGAGAGAGGAGAGAGAGAGAGAGAAGAGGGGTGTGTGCAAAATGATGAGAGGTGTAGCTAGAGACTTGAGGGTAGTGAGGAGTAGCCTGATGTAGGTAGCCAGCTATACCACCTAAGGCCATGCTGAGGGCCAGGTCCACGGCCCTGCAGCAGCAAGGTTTGTTATCACCAAAGGACAGGTAGATGTCCCTGGTCTGGGCTGCTACCTGGGGCCAGGTGGATGTCTGAAGGCTGAGCAGAGCTGGCTGGCCCCACCTATCAACAGCTGCAACACCTTGCTCTGGAAACACAGGAGTGCTGGTCTTGGTTGCACGGAGGAGGGGGGTGTTGCAGGTGAGCCAGCCCCAAAAACATGAGTTCAGGATTTGCTGGCCCTGTCACTCACCGAGGCAAGCAGGCTGAAGAGCCCCATACCTTGCCTGGGCAGCACAATGGAGCTGTTCTGGAGTGAGCCAGCCCAGAGTGCACAAGAACTGGAAAGCTGAAAATGCTGTCTTTAAAACCACTGGATGGTTTTAGCTCCTTTGTCAAAGGTCAAGTGACCATAGGTGTGTGGGTCCATTTCTGGGTCTTCAGTTCTACTCCATTGCTCTACCTGCCTGTCATTGTACCAATACCATGCAGTTTTTAATCACAATTGCTCTATAGTACAGCCTGAGGTCAGGGATGGTGATTCCACCAGAGGTTCTTTTATTGTTGAGAATAGTTTTCACTATCTTAGGATTTTTTTTTGTAATTTCAGATGAATTTGGAAATTGTTCTTTCTATTTGGAATTTTGATGGGGATTGCATTGAATCTGTAGATTTCTTTGGGCAAGATGGCCATTTTTACTACATTAATCCTACCAATCCATGAGCATGGGAGATCTTTCCATCTTCTGAGATCTTCTTTGATTTCTGTTCAACAGAAGAATAGATACAGAAAATGTGGTACATTTACACAATGGAGTACTACTCAGCTACTAAAAATGATGAATTCATGAAGTGCTTAGGCAAATGGATGGAACTAGAAAATATCATCCTGAGTGAGGTAACCCAATCACATAAAGAACACACATGGCATGCACTCACTGATAAGTGGATATTAGCCGAGAAGTTCAGAATACCCAAGATACAACTCACAAAACACATGAAGCTCAAGAAAAAGGAAGACCACAATGTGGATACTTCAGTCCTTCTTAGAAGGGGGATCAAAATACCCATGGTAGGAAATACAGAGACAAAGTTTGGGGCAGAAACTGAAGGAAAGGCCATCCATTGACTGTCCCACCTAGGGATTCATTCCATATACAGTTACCAAACTCAGACACTATTGTGGATGCCAACAAGTGCTTACTGACAGAAGCCTGATATAGCTGTCTCCTGAGAGGCTCTACCAGTGCTTGACTAATACAGAAGTGGATGCTCACAGCCATCCATTGGACTGAGCACAAAGTCCCCAATGGAGGAGCTAGAGAAAGAACCCAAGGAGCTGAAGGGGCTTGCAGTCCTGTAGGAGGAACAACAATATGAACCAACCAGTACCCCCAGAGCTCTCATGGTCTAAACCACCAAGCAAAGAGTACACACGGAGGGACTCATGGCTCTAGTCACATATGTAGCAGTGGATGACTTTGTGGGACATCAATGAGAGGAGAGGCCTTTGGTCCTATGAAGGATTGATGACCCAGTGTAGGGGAATGCCAGGATAGGGAAGTAGGAGTAGATGGGTTAGTGAGCAGGGAGAGGGGGGATGGGTTAGGGGGATTTTCAGAGGAGATATAATTTGCAATGTAAATAAAGAAAACATCTTAAAACAAACAAAAAAAAAAGAATTGGAGAGCTGACCCTACCCCTTACTGGTTGTGACTTTAGGTAAGCTAGCCAGGGCAGTACTGGAGAGCTCACCCTATTGGCTTGGGTATGGATGAGTGAATGAGCTGACCAGATCAGCTACCAACCAGTCCCAGATGCAGGACTCTGAGTTGGTCCATCCCAACATCTACCCCATCTATGAACTGCTGGAGCATGTCAAGGGTTGGTCCTGCAGATCCAAGACAGAAGAATCTCCATGACACAGGGCAACAATAGTATATCTCAATGGAGTCCAGAGAAGGCTATTGTTTTGATAATTGGTGCTTAGCAGAGGCCAGAGGTCTCTGGCGAGACCAATGACTCATTGCAATGGACATTTGCAAGTAAAGATGTGTGGACAAAAGGGGACTTTTTGGGACACACTTTTACATACTATAGCTTCCACAACAACATTCATTCTTCTTTTTTTTTTTAAGAGAAGGTTGCAAGGGCAGATATTAGGGAGAGGGAAATGAGTGGAGTTGGAGTGCATGATGGGAAGTCACAAAGAATCAATAAAAAGGTATTTATTTTTAAAGCAAAATTAAAATATACAATAAAAATGGGAATAAGCCTACCAAACCAAAAACAGTTGATGGATATCTAGTGTATTTGTGTTGAAAATTACATGAATTGATTGCTTTTGATTTAGCTTTAGAATGGTAGTGGTTGTTTGTGTATCTCTTCTCTATACTATTTTGGCGGTGGTGGTGGTGGTGGTGGTGGTGGTAGTGGTGTGTGTGTGTGTGTGTGTGTGTGTGTGTGTGTGAGTCTGCTCTTGTGTGAACCATCAGACAACATTCACTATCAAATGGAGATTAAAATGTTGTTATAAACCTTGTCTTCATTATGTAAAGAGATTGTGTATATATTAAAGATTTATTTATTTTATGTATATGAGAACACTGTCATTGTCTTTAGACACCCCAGAAGAGGCCATCAGATCCCATTACAGATGGTTGTGAGCCACCACATGGTTGCTAAAGAATTGAACCCAGGACCTCAGGAAGAACAGTTCGTGCTCTTAACCACTGAGTCATCTCTCTAGCCCAAAGAATATTATGAAGCATATTCATAGGGAGAAGTAATGTATAATGTACAAACACAGATGGAATGGGGATATCAGTATTTACTCTTGAGCACATACAGCCTTGGAAATTTCTTATCTACTTGGTTGTATGAATTACAGAGCAAGGCACTGGATTCTCTCTATGTTCTTTCCAGAGTTTATTTCGTACTCAGTGTTATCTCACACTGTGGCCTTCCTGGTAGAATAGCTTACTTTTTTCTCAGATGTCCCCAGATCCCTATCATTACAACATTTGCAAACTCCTGAGTAGTCAAGAGTTTGGGTCTGAGACTACTAGGACCAATGAAAAGTGAAACTTAAATAAACAACTAGAAAAAGGTTAAATAGCTTATCAGTCAAAAGTATTGTAACACCAGTAGAAGATTATATACTAGGTTCAGGGAGAGTATTCAAGAACTGTACTGGGAAAAATTGGGAGTCCTATGGTTATTGTGTCACTTGGAGAAACTCTAAAGCAAACAAGAACAACAAAACAGGATTGTTTTATAAGGAAAGCATCCACAGGACAAGGGAGAGGAAATGGTTCTGTTACAATAAAAGGCTAAGAACCTCATGTCAGCTTGAAGGAGCTTTAGGAAGACTGAGGTGGAGATGCAGTGAGTGAAGAAGACAACAGAGATGTCCAGATGCTTGTGTCTGCTTTGAGCTTTAGCCTAGACCACCACCAAAACACAGAGCAATAGCCAGGGGTAGAATTCTACTTGCGTTTCATATGAGCAGGTTTTGCTTGATCAGTTAATTGGTTAAATTCTATTTTCTACAAATTTCATGTGCAATAAAGCCCAAACCCTCTTCTTGGGCAGTCCTGGTGGTCAAGCCATGATGCTTTGTATTTCTCGAGCCATCTTCTTTTTGAAGCTCCATTTCAGGCTTCTGTGCTATGCTAACCCTGTAGTTTATCCACAGGGACTAAAATAAGAAGAGTGCAAACAAGGTTCTGTGTCTAATGGGGGGGAAGTAACATTTATTTTTCTCTAGCCAGTGGCAAGTGAATTTGCAGCCAGTGGCTGTCACCTTAATAATCTGACAACCTTTTGGTTGACACGGGATAGAACGTTTGACTTTTAGTAGGTAATGTTCACGTCAACCCATTTCCAAGATCATTCCTTTACATTACGTTCTGGCCAAGGGGATATAGAAGGAAGGGGGACTTGAAAGTTTAGGCCTTATTGACTTTGCGGAACTGTTTAGGTTAGGCCTTTCCTGGTAGGATGCTGAATAACATTACTGCTGTCAATTGGGGTTCCTCATACATATATTTACCACCTTTTAAAAGCGTGTCTTAATTCAAAAGCTGTCATTACAGATGGTGAAGCAAGATGAGTTAATCAGTGCATCCACATGTTACCAGACACAGCAGAACATTTGAAGATCTCTGTAAAATAAATATGAACAGGGGAGTCCACATGACACTAGGGAAGGGTCGTTATTCTTTGGATTGTTCAAAAAAAATCAATATAAATCACTTATATTCATGGTAAAACCACTGAATGGCATTTAATACTCAAAAGAACTTAGCTCTGACAGTTTAACAGAGTTGCTTTTACATTTTATTCTAGCCTAGGCTTTGCAAAAGACACACACATACACACACAGATAGATAGATAGATAGATAGATAGATAGATAGATAGATAGATAGATAGATAGGTAGATAGATAAGTAAACAGATAGATAGATAAGTAAACAGATAGATAGATAGAAAGAGAGAACTAGATCTGCATATTATCTGTCTTAAATCTATCTGTGCATCTGCCTCTTTTAAATTGTAGGTGCCAAATGTATGTCCACTGTACTTCCAAACAATAGAATGTCATCCATTTAGATGCTATGCGCTCTGGCTTCCACAGTTTTATAAACTCGGTCTTTAAATAATAGCTCAAGGACTCTCAGCTTAAGATTGTCAGTACTTTAATATTCTTCTCTCAATACAAGGCTTCTTCATTGGTGTGCATGGAATATGTATCAGCAAGTAGGCAGCTTAGAAATGAACTTGTTTGCTCCCTTAACTTTGGACATTCATGCCAGCTCCATCTTCTGTTCCATATTTTAATGAAGATAAAAAGATATAGACTTGAGTATGATGATGCTAAGACATCCTCTCTGGCCTGCTTTTCCTATTATTGCATTCTTGTAAGGAGGAGAAAGGACCGGTTTTCAGGCCTGCATTTTGTGAAACACAGTTTTCATTTTATTGAGATTTACATAGCTCTTAGTTTTACAATGTATGTTACCACTGTCTTGAAAATTAGTTACATACTTACATCCTAAGGATGTAAATAATTTTTTCCCCAGGGAGTCACTCTGATTCCCAAACAATAATTCCTGAAAAGATGGCATTTGAAACATAGATAACATCAAGTTCTTTAATTCTTATGTAAGTACAAGGAAAGCAGACTCAAAAAACCAACATTTTGCTTTTATCACTGCTGGCCACTTCATTATTTATATATTTTTGCAGCTAGAACTTTGACAGTTGCTGGTTAGCTCTCATATATGCACACTAATTATAGAGTTTGGAGCCTTGACACGTACAGAGATGACCAATATTTAAGCTTTGTCAGAGCCTCTTTCTCACTGCATATTGTGGATACATGTGTATAATATGGACTACCTTTTCAAAGAGTCATGTTGAGGCTGGGTCTGCACATCTCTGGGTTACTCTTCTCATTCATGGACATTTTCCATAACTTTCAGGCATATTCCCAAAGCTCAGTTTATCACATCCCTATGAATGCTTATTATAGTCTGGGGTTCCCATCTCCCAAATGTAGCCAGTCATTTGCTTAGACACCTGTACTTGGGGAAAACAATCTGCCAGTCCAAGTTAGAAAAGACAAGTACTGTGGGTAATGGCTTCCTTACTACTATGACCAGACATCTTCCTTTCTTATTCCCAACATTTGTAAGACAGAAGTTGTCAGGGCTGTTATTCGCTTCCTTGAGTTTCTTCCTTGCCGCTCTGGGTTGAACTTTTCTATATGAAGTCCTGGAGAGATGACCTGGTCAACTCAATATCCTCAGAGTCACTAGAGGTGAGGCTGATACAGCAATCATGATACCAGCACAGCTGTTAGGCTGGTTTCCCATGGAAACACTGTTTCACCTCTGTGCTGTCCTCCTGGTACATCAGGAGGTACCTGGATGTGAACATGCTGCTTTTGTATTGTATACCTCAGAGAAGGTGTGTGTGTGAGTATATGTGTGTGTGTGTGAGTGTGTGTGTGTATGTGTGTGTGTGAGTGTGTGTGAGTGAGTGTGTGTGAGTGTGTGTATGAGTGTGAGTATGAGTGTGTGTGAGAGTGTGAGTGTGTGTGAGTGTGAGTGTATGTGAGTGTGTGTGAGTGTGAGTGTGTGTGAGAGTGTGTGTGAGAGTGTATGTGAGTGTGTGTGATTGTGTGTGTGATTGTTTGTGTGAGTGTGTGTGTGAGTGTGTGTGAGTGAGTGTGTGTGTGTATGAGTGTGAGTGTGAGTGTGTGTGAGAGTGTGAGTGTGTGTGAGTGTGAGTGTATGTGAGTGTGTGAGTGTGAGTGTGTGTGAGAGTGTGTGTGAGAGTGTGTGTGATTGTTTGTGTGAGTGTGTGTGTGAGTGTGTGTGAGTGTGTGTGTGTGTGTGTGTGAGTGTGTGTGTGTGTTTTCTATTTTCGTCTTAGATTGTGGAATCTTTCAACATAGGGACAAAGATTGGACCTCAATTTCTCTTAATGTGTCTGACAAGTTAGGAGCAGAAAGAATATCTGATAAATATTTTACAATGCAAACAAGTGAAGTTGAGGCCAGCCAAGCTTGGCTCATGAGGCACATAAGAAGCTAAGAATTTTTCACTCTAAAGTGGCTTTTTATCTTGTTCTGTGGGGGAATTTTGCAGAACTAGATATTCCCATTTACCCATTTATCATGTTTTTATCAACTGTTTATGTTCTCTTTTGTCACAGAATGTGAAAGAAAGTATGTATCATAAGCTCCCACACTTACATTGTGCTTTGTAGAATGGATATTTCTTTTATATATTTGTGTTTTAGCAGGGTGTGATGGTACACATCTTTAATGTCAGTACTTGGAGGCAGATGCAGGTGGATCTTTATAAACTTAAGGGCAGCCTAGTCTACAGAGTGAGTTCCAGGGTTATGTGGAACACACTCTGTCTCTCTCCATGCCCCCAAAACCTAAAATAAGATTTGTTTAACTTCAATGTTATGTACTTTGTGTGTCTTTTGTGTAGCTATGTGAATGCAGGTGCCTGCAGAGGATAGACGATGTTACTGTATACCAATCCTCACCCTAGGTGAGGTGGTGAGCTTCTAAATGTGGGTATTAGGAACTGAGCGTGGGTCCTCTGAAGAAAGTAGCCTGGGATTTAACTTGTGCTCCATTTTGTCTTTAAAGTGACAAGCTTATTAAGGAAAATGTGAAGTGGAGAGGAACTTTATCTTCAAGATTTTCAAAGTGTATGTAATGGGAGACAAACGCACATATAGACATTATCTTCTGGCATCTCAGAGTAGCAAAAACTGGGCTCAAGATGCAGAAATTTCCCATAGTGTATCTCATCATCAAGGGTGAACTAATGTGGACACATGCACACACAGACATACAGACTCACAGAGAGACATACACAGAGGCATACATGCACATACAGGATCTGTTATTGTCATGCTATTGAATAAAAAATTCATTGTGTTTTATTGAAGTATACAATTGGGTTTGAGGATGGTCAGAATATTACTACTATATCCAGAATAATTTGTTTTATTTTTGTGGTAGAAACATTATTTATAAGGAAAAAGAGGAGATGTCATACACTTAAGATGAGGTGCTTAGTAATAACTGATTAAATATAAGAAATGAGTCAGTAAGGCAATGGAAAATTTAAGAACCAAAGCAGGCTGCTTTCTTTGGCAGGTAAATCAGCAAACATGCAGGATTTTCTGGAATCCATCTTTGACACATTTTATGGCTGATTGACATAGTTTTGCTTCATGGATGAGCAAGTAACGCTAAACCAGACTTTTCTAATGTGAGCATCTCTTTTGCTAAGAGGAAGGCTGTCCCTCCAATGGGAGAAGGATAGTGCAGTGCTAGACTCCAGTGGTTGCAGCATAGTCGGGGGAGACAGGCTTGTAATGCCTGGCTATAGCATTCAACTATGAGGAAGTCCTATGCCGCAGCCATGACTAGAGTGTATACCCACTGAAACATCAGCGACTGCACCTCCACTGTCTGCCATAAAGCCAGCAGGTGACTGGAAGGGAGAGCATACCCTGCTGAAAGTGCCACTGGATTCACAAGTTGTACAGAGGATGGGTTGAACAACTTTGGCAAGGGCGGGGCAGCTTCTGGAGAATGAGGTTTGGAGGGAAGGCATTATAATCACATAGACAGGAAAGCTACTACAGTCATTAGCGACACTGAGCACAATACATGTCCTCAAGGGGTACTTGTTATACTCGGGGTAGAAGCTCTGGTTAGAAGGCAGTGAAAGAAGCACTAGCTTGTTGAATGAGTTTATGTTCTAGGTTCTTACACTGTGATATGTCCTGCCACACTGCAGAAGTGAAGAGCCTTGAAGGGCAAGGTTCAGAAGGAGATCATATCAATCTGAATGGTTCAAGTTATTTTCCTAATATGGCTGCTCATTGTTTTTATACACATTGTAGGCCAGTGTTGTGACCTACACAGATGAATAACACAAAATGCACTCATGGGTTCACTGTGAAACATGATTCACAACTTAGATTTCGACACTGAGGATGGGTGAGGGACATGTCTCATTGCTGCGACAATGAGTCCACAGAAATCAAGATGACCTGGAAGAGGGGTGATCCAAGAAGAGCTTAGGTGTTGTGGTCCAAGATTGCCTTGCTTTCTGCTCCAACTTCCAGTGAGAGAGAGAGAGAGAGAGAGAGATCGAGAGAGAGAGAGAGAGAGAGAGAGAGAGAGAGAGAGAGAGAGAGAGAGAGAGAGAGAGAGAGAGAGAGAGAGAGAGAGAAAGAGAAAGAGAGAGAGAGAGGATATGTGGGATTTAAGGACACTTCACAGGTCTGTTTCCTTTAGCTAAGAAATGAAGATAAAAACTTTACAGAATATTGCATGGTGAGTGCCCCATGTGCCCAATGCATGCCCGCTGTTTAGCACAGTACTTGTCTCACTTCACGTACTCAAAGAAATATCTCAGTTGAAATTTTGTAAGAGGGAGCCAGAAGCTTGGAGACAGAGAAACCACAATTGCAGCTCTTCTTCTGCTGTTCAGATGCTGCAAGCTCTGCCTACTTATCTATGGAAGCATTGGCTCTATGATCTATAACATGAAGACTGTAGTTATCTTGCAGGAGTACAAAAGGGTTAAGTAGCTATAACAGGATCAACAAATGAGCATATATCACTTTGTGTGATTTTCATGTTAGAAAGCATAAAATCCCAAAAGGTCCTTTATAAAAATCCCCAAATATTAGCCACCATGAACTCTCAACAGAAACTTGCCCCTAAATCACTCACAGATGAGCTACTGCTTAAGGAGGCCCTGTCCTGTAGGGCAGTCATAACACTTCTTGCAGTAATTAGCATTTGTCTGTATGACTGCAAATGGTGTAGAAGATGAAGGTTTAAGACTTTTCATTGCTAGTTTGATCACAAAGATATATCTTCTGTGTGACCATAAGGGCATTGGTTGACCTTCCTGTGCCTTAAGGCGTGTAGACATACGCCTTCTGCCTGGCTTCAAAAGCCTATCGCTTACATGGCCCCTTTGAAGTCGGGTGTATGTTCTACAGAGTGCAGAGTGTGGCCAGAGGCAAATCTAGCTCTTTGTGTAAAACAGAAGAAAGGCCAAGATAGTAACATATTGGTTGTTGATCACATGAACACAATAAAGTACTCATATGAGTCCAAATTTGTCTGTAAGCCCATGTGTGTTTGTAGATGTATATTGTGTGCATTTGTACAAATTACAGAAACATTTGTATTACTGTGTACATGCATACACTGCAATGTATTTACAGTTATATAGAGACATTTATGTGCATGGAAACTACACATTAAATACAATTAACATGGACTTTCTTATTTTTCAACTTTCAAGAATAACATATAATAGCATTTGAAAATGCAAACTGTAATATGATATTTCTTTACATATATTTACAGTGGCATATATAATAAGAAAAGAAGCATTCTAAAATAGTTTAAGTCTTTGGAGTCCAAACCTTCAAAACCTTTGAACAGCCTTAAGGTTTTAATTCATGTGTGTTCATGCAAAATAAGATGCAGAAATGACTTATCACCAGTATTGTAGGGACCTATGTTCACCCCTTACCATTGCTCCCACCCAGTGGGAGATGTCCCAAGAGTGTACTTTAGGACAACTTATCCTAGAGTGTAATATTTTCTTTAATAATAGCTGCATGGTAAAACCTGTTTGAAGAGAAAGTGGTACTTTGCTTTATGGATGTCAGATTCTCACACCATTTGCAGACCAACCATTGTGCAATTGTAAGACTGACTCTTTCCTTCAAGTATTTCTCTGTTTAGTAGTTGTCCCACAGTATAGATACACGTAGGCCTAGTAAGCATGACAAAGAATAGATTTACAGTCCTCAGTTTTAGATAGATGTGGCAAGAATGAATAAAGAAACATCTGTTCACTGACATTCAGAAACAGTAAGAATCTTCTATCTTATACCAGCACAGAGAAACTTCCTTCATTACAATGTTTTCAACTATTTTCCACCTTAGAGCTAGGTAGGAAATGTGAATGAGTGTGTAGTTAGCAGCCTGTAACATCTTCATTGAAGTACCTATGGCTGAAATATACCTCTGACTTACATGCCCTTGTCATTCATCTATAGGACACGTATACTAACCATCTTTATTTCAGGCTTTAATTTTTGAGAGCAGTGCAGTATCTTAAGAATTCACATGGTGTTAATTTAATCCTTTTAGAAGGACCTCATAGCAGTGAAAAATCTGTCCAGCTCTTGACACACAAAGCAGAAGAGTGTTTCCTCACAATGGCGTTATGAAAAATGGAATGCTGCTATAATTTATTAAGGCTCAGCTTCAGAATGGGCAGTTTCTTTCATGTCCAAAGCTAACATTTCACAAGTTCCAGCTAAAATGTGTTGGTTTTGGGGGGATGCTTCAAAAATAAAGCATTTGGAAATTCCTTAATTAGATCTAAGATGTTAGTCACATAGAGATCTTGTTTTGTAAATAGACCATATTTTCTTAGCAGTTGTTTTATTTAGTGATGCTGAATTTACACCATAAATATCAACAAAATTCCACCATGCTAACACTCCAGTATCTTTTTCTTTCCTTTGAAAAACAGAAAGCAAAGAAATCAGAGGAGATTTATAGAGAGTGGACCAAATTGAAACCTCTTTGGAAACATCTTTCCTGTGCTTTCTTTTAAATGAAGGAGAATGTGGATGGGTAATGTCAAGCTTGAAGTGCACATTAGAATATATTTCTATAAAAACATATCACACAATCAGCATTCATAAAGCACTGTGGCTCGGGTCTGGAAGACTTGTGTGCCCAAGGGTCGTCCTTAGGGAATAGACTATGTATAAATACCAACTGCCAGTAGTTCACAGACAGTGCGAATATGAAGTCCTGTAGGTCAAGATAACATGCACAGAGTGTGACCCAGCAGTACCAGGCTGCATTAGTGCAGATCCCAGTATATTTCATATTTGATGGTTTTTTCCTTCCTACGAAAGCAGCATGCTGTTTTCAGACAGTGGTTAAAGGACAATAGCTGTAAGACGTAGGGGGTAAAATAATGGAAGAGTAACACTGTTCTAATAGCAGTGGTACGGAAAGTCACGCAGGGAACAAGCTGTATGGGGTATGCATCATTGACGTGTTCTCATTCTCAAGCACCAATGTCAACATCTGATGGTTGTGCTAATAGTAGGTCCTCAATAAATACTTATGGTAAAAGTGAAAACTTCTGCAGTGTCTAGCTTCTCCAACTCAATATATCACTCCCTTGCTTCATGGCTGTTGCTGATTAAATGCACACACCACTTCCGTGAGACAATTGCCTGAAGTCTACCATCTTCACTCTTATCTAGTCATTAAGTGTCTGATCTAAACAATCTTTATGACTGATCACCTACCTTCTCTACCTCTAGAAGATTTGAGTAAAATTATTGCTTAAATGTTTTTTACTACTGTTCCAACTTCAAGTTCTGCTTTGAAGGCAGAATATCAAGACCAGTGTTTTCCAAGGAGGAAGGTTTCTCCCCCCCCAAAATCTGTTCCTCTTAAGGCTCAAAAAAACCTTTTGCATATCTTTTTGTCTTTTTGTTCTTTAATGTAATTGCTTTCTATGAAATTCTTATAAACCATATCCCATCAGCTATTGCTTTGCAGGCAAGAGTTAATAACTTACTTATCTCAGTGGGTCTCATTAAACACTTCTCTAAGATTCCTTTGTTCTCAAATCCAGCTAGTTTTTCTTCCATACTGTAATCCCATCCCATACTCCTGACAGTTCTTTTTTATTGTAATTAAAGTTATATGAATAATTTGTTTTTTTTTAATCCCGTCTCTCTTACAAGAACTATATGGTGTGTGCATCACTGAGATTTCTTTTTCTATAAGTATGAATGACATTCTCAATAACAGCATTTAATAATTGTGCTCATAATACATCCTTAATAAATACTTATGGGAAAAGCAAAACCTTAAAAACCACACAAGGATTTATAGGCATAGTCTCTAACATATATACATACATACACACAACATATATATGTTATATTATATATCATATATCATATATCATATATCATATATCATATATCACATATCATATATCACATATCATGTATCATGTATCATGTATCATGTATTATATATTATATATTATATATTTCATTATATATTTCATTATATATTTTATTATATATTTTATATTTTATATATATATATAATTTTTGTCAGGTATTCAATACAAACACACACACACACAAAACATACATGAATAGATAGATGGTAGATTATAGATAGATCAAGAGATATGTGGATAGATATATAGATGATAGATAGATAGATAGATAGATAGATAGGTAGATAGATAGATAGAGCCGAAAACTATAAATTCATACATATTCATCCTCATATGGCCATATTGTCTTGCTCTCCAAAGTATTATGATCCAGAAAAAAATGGATGAGCACTGCCCAGCACAAGTCTACCAAACTCTTACACCTTGTCCCTATGAACAGAAACCTTTACTTACTATCTTCTTTTCCCAGGATTTTCTATTATCTCATAGTACAATATATATTTAATGGATAGTTTTCTGGGTGTCTTGGACTGACACTTTGTAACATTTATTGACCTTTAGTAACCTAGATTACATTAGATTATAAACTTCATTTTCCTCATTACTCCCATGTGTTAATAGCAATTTGGTTTCATGCCATTGGTTGCATCTGAAACTGTCTAGTCTCATCAGACTCAGATGAGTGAGTAATCAATCAGCATACAGTGAACTGATTAGTGTTATTCCATAACCATAATAATGGTTTCCGAATATTTGTCTCCATCAGAACATCTCTTGATTCTAGAAGTCTACATTTTTTCCTAGATATCTTCTTTTAGATGTCCTTCCTATGTTAGAGATTATTTATTTATTTATTTATTTATTTCCTCCTTGAGGTGTTTCTTACAGATAGTTAGTCACAGTGACAAGGAAAATGACTAACACACTGTAGAACTTTCTTACATTCCTGACACAGAGCTATTGGGGATTTCTGAACAATAGACATACAAGTATTTCAATTATGCAAGGTGAATGAGTTCTAGAAGCCTACTAAGAAACAGTGTGTCTATAGTTACTAAGAGTTGGCCTCAAGCTAACTGTTCTCACATCTAATCCCAAAGTTCATATTTCCTTAACATATCTAACCTGCTTTATAATCTATACATTTCCTCATCCTTTATCAGCATTTCCAGTAATAATAGTCATGGTTTTTACAAACAGCCACAAAGAAGCCTACAAAACAAAACCTAATCCTACCAACCAACCAACTAACCTACCAGCCAGCCAGCCAACCAACCAACCCACCAACCAACCACCAACCATTCAACCAACCAACCAACCAACCAACCAACCTACAGCCAGTCAGGCAACCAGTCTACCAGCCATCCAGCCAACCAATCAATCAACCAACCAACCAACCAATCAACCAACCAACTGCTTGACCAAACAAACTACCCCCCCCCAAAAAAACCAAAACAAACAAACAAAAAAACACACTGAAATAAAAACAAAACCATGTCAATCAAACAAGAGATATAATTTTCCCATAGTAGAGTGCATTTTTCACATTTTCATTTCCTGCATGTGATATCTAAAATGCCCATTTCTTCTGATTTTCATTTGACTCAATTTCATTGTTGAAATAAGACCCAATTAGTAATTACCTTCCTGCCTTTCCTAACCTTCCATAATGTGTTAATTGCTTTCTGCCCTGCACTCATGCACTACTGGATTCCTCTTAGGTATATCCCAGTTGACTATGGGATGCTAGGCCACATCTTCAGTCTTAATTATTTTAGATATTGCATGCTTACTTTTGTGAGTGGCAGTGAGACATTCAAAACAGGTTTGTTAAAGTATTTTTTAATGATCACATAATTCATTATTAAAGAAAAATACGGCCTTATTTTTCACATAGCAGGAAGGTATAACTCCAATTTGCAAGAAAGGTGTGTCTGTTTTGATAATGACCATGTTTGCTTACATTTAATAAATGCTTATTGTGTGTTTCATACTGTACTACAATCTCTATGTAATTCAACTTGCTTGATTCTTAGGATGGCTCTGTAAAGTGGTTATCATTGCTGTAATACCTTAAAGTTGTGCGTGAATTAGTATGTAGTTATTAATAAATTATAGCTATGAGACAAGTAGCCCCCAGAAGTACTGAAGAAAGGTGTAATTGATTTTGGTCTCAAGATAGCAAAACTTTTGAGAATCTCTTGACTTCTTTCTTGACTACCACAATTTAATGATGTATAAAGTATATAGAGAAAATAATAAACAACATGGAAAATTCATTTGATATTTTCAAAATAAAGTTTTGCTATTCATAAGCATTCATAAATATATATCTTGATATATATTGAGATTACTAGATACATTAAAATCCTTAGGAAAATCATCATTAGGTTTAAGAGTTCTCATAAAAAAATAGGGAGTTTTGCTTTTTCGAGTATGTTAGAAATTCTATTAATCACATTATTCAGAGTAGAGCTTCAAAGAAAATAAATAGTAAGTTATCAGAAAACAGTTGAATACCACTAAATATTCATTGATAAGAAAGTCTTTTACATCCTAATGATGTCACTCTGCCTGATACCTGGTAAATAAAAGTATTGTGTATTAATAACAATCAGTGTGAAGTCATGGAACCAGCTATGGCATTCCGTAGAACAGATAACAAACTATTTATGACACCTTAATAGACTATTTCATGTATCAGGTCAGAAATATGAGGATATGGTTATTTGGTTCAGAAACTTGAATTAAGAGGTAACACACACACAGGATGTCTATCTCATTGGTTCATTTTCTAAATCACTTCTTTACTTGTGTTTTTCTCTCCTAAAAGTCTAATGCTTGTTCTAGTATTATTGGCCTGATCCATGGTCTCCATATTCACTTCTTCATGATGCTTCCCGCCAACCTCTCTAGTCACCAGCTAGTAAAGTCATTCTGGACCTTGCTTCTCTCCCTCTCTAACTGACCCATATATACCCATTTATTCCACTTGCATCCCTCCTTCTTAGAAAACTTCTCCTGATCACATCTGTTACCAACCCTCTTTTTCTTAGTTCCAGAGGCTCCATAGCATGTCCTGTTGTCACTTTTCACTATTGTCTAATGTATTTCATCTCTGGAGGAATGGTCTCATCTTCCTAATTAGATTACAGGATCACAGACTTTAGGGCCTGCGTCTTTGATGTCCCAGAATCCCCCACAGTCAAGAAGAAGGGAAACTAATATTTACTGACTTCCTGCTGTGTGCCAGGCTTTATGCTAGATTCCTCATAAATATTATCTGGCTCAATTCTCACAGCAACACCATGAGATATGCATTACTAACTTATTCTCAGAGATAAGGAAACCAAGACCTCAAGAGGTAATATATTAGTCCACATCACACAGCTAATCATTAATAGAGTTGGTCTTCTAGCACAGTCCTGCTCATTCCCAAAGTTCCTGATTTTTCAGTATATATATTCATATATATGTATCTGTGTGTGTGTTACCTCCTTATTCAACTATGTCTCTGAACCAAATAACCATACTCTCATATTTCTGACCTGATCCATGTAATAGTCTACTAAGTTATCATAGTTTGTTTGAAATATACATATATTTCAATATATATACATATATATTCACTTTTGATTCATCACTCTTTCAAGCACAAGTTTTATATTATTTCTTCACATTTCCCAGATTTTAAAAACGCACTACTTATATTTATCCAACCACAAGGAGATTGCCAGCCCACACAGGCAGGACTGTGTCCTATGCTTTGTGAGCATGCATGCGTGTTTATCTGGATATGGAGAACCTTTAACAAATACTGGTAAAATGACTAACCAATGGCAGTCTAGAAAACTGAATTGTAGCAGAGATCTCTTTAGGCCTCAGAACTGTTAACCTCGATTACACTCTCCAGGGCACTGATATTTTTGCCAACCCCGTACTTAAAATAAAATGCCTACACAGCAGTATTACAGGGCAATTGAAAGACATCTAAATCTCTTGGCAAACAAATCCCTAGAAAATCGAATCGATCTGTAATAAAATTGTAATGAAGGATGAAATTTAATGAAATTCTATTATTTTGTCCCTTTAAAAGTTTTTTATGGTATTATATATCAGTTAATAGTAATTTCCGTGGTATCCATTGTAACATATTTTAAATACCATCATGAAATCAATCAAAATGTTGCCCCTTTCTTTACCTACAGAGTTACCTTAGTTTAGTACAATATGTAAATGTCTCCCCTCATTATTTTTGGGTCTTCTAACCTGGAGTTGGGTAAAGATACTATGACGTATGTGCATTGTTGACTGAACATTGATGATCATAGACAGGTTGGTGGGTCTGCAACCTGGTAAGACAGAGAATGGGGCATCAATGGGAAAATCAACACTGCCTGGCTAATAGTATTTCCTCTGCTGGAATAGACCCTGCAGTTATATCCACCATCATATATTCAGTACATGCAACTATATTGCAGTTTTTGAAGCCCCTAAGAGGTTGCAAACATTAGGAAAAATTATTTTATATCACCCAATCCTAAAGATGTCATTCCATTTTTGACAGCTTGTCTTTTTCCAAGGCTTAAAGAAATGTTGATTCTACATTTTAATATAAAATTAACAACAATTTGTAAATAATGAGTTTCATGCTCTGAAGAAAAATCACTGATATTTATTTCTCGTGTGTGTGTGTGTGTGTGTGTGTGTGTGTGTGTCTGTTTGAAGTGTGTGAAGTGCTGGCGAGGGTTGAGATTCTGCAGTGTGATTTCTGGGACTCCCAATTTGGAATCTTCTGCTTTCCCCTGAGCTCATGAGTTGAGGTGGGAATGAGCCATAGCACATGGACCCTCAAGCAAAGGAGATAGTTTTCATCTGAGTGTCCTACAGAATAAAAATGTTGGAGATTAAAACAGGAAATACATGGACGAAGTTGTTTCTAACTAGAATATTTTTCAAAGTTTTCTGAGGGCATCACTAGCTCTATGTGCAAATCATGTAGCACAGAACTCACCAGATCACCAGCAAATGATCTTCTAAACCTGTAGCGATTAGTCAGGCACCTGTGGCCCGAGGAGTCTGTCAGTTGTATGCTGGAAGAATCCATGTGCCATGGGTGTTAGAGAGAAAATAAAGAAAACTACTAAAGCACGAACCAACTACTAGAGGTGTCTTTTTCTTAATAATTTAACATTTTTGGTTGAAATGTAATTATATCATTTCCTCTTTCCTTTCCTCCTTCAAGTCCCTCCCACATCCTCTGGCTCCAATTGGAAATGGGAGCGTTTCCCAATTCTCAGTTAGCCACCCTTTACTTTTAAAAGTTTTATTCCAGTCGGGAGGTGGTGGCGTACGCCTTTAATCCTAGCACTTGGGAGGCAGAGGCAGGCGGATTTCCGAGTTCGAGGCCAGCCTGGTCTACAGAGTGAGTACCAGGACAGCTGGGGCTACAGAGAGAAACCCTGTCTCAAAAAAAAAAAAGTTTTATTCCATAAAACAAAGGAAGATGTGGATGCAGCAATGAAAACATTCTAAAACTCAGATTATTAATATTGCTTCTGTGAATGCCATAGCTATTTGTCACCTTTCTGCATGTATTTTATGTGTTTACTTTCTCAGTTATCTGGTTTAAAAATTCTAGGAGGGGGGGATACATCTAGAGACATTTTATATCCATATCATAATTGTTCTCTTCATAATAGGTAATAAAGGTTTTTGTTTGTTTGGTTGGTTGGTTAGTTTTTTACAGTTAACGGAGGGCTGGCAGCAGGGTATGGGGTTGTGTGTGCTGGACAGTGTGTGGGAAAATCACTGTAAGACCGATTGAACTTCACCTGATCTTGACCCATGTCTGCCCCAGAAGATCGACATGGCTATGGTACGTCTGGAAATCTCCCAAAATAGTGAGCAAATGATGCAATTCTTAACTTTGATTTTTAAAAAAATTCTTTAAACTCTGTTATTAACCATAATTTCAGTAGCTATCATTGCTCTTAATTAAAAAAACAATCATTTAACAAAGGGGAGATTGTGTCAATTGGTATTTGGAAAGTATATTTCATACTATCAATTCATTTGCTTTATATTTGTCAGTTATAAAACACCACAAGTTAAGTGGGCATGCTGTGTTTAGGAGGCAAAATCAGGAGGGTCATTTTTAGGAGTGACTGGGCTTAATTTGAAACTGTCTCAAATAAATAAATAAATAAACAAACAGACGGACAAAGAAAATAAGACAAAAATAAAATTACTATTCATTCATGTTTAGGAAACATACACAAATAGGAGAATTGACATGAATTTTAGGCAACCTTTGGTTAAGTAGGCCTTATAGTTTATACCTCCTGTTTGCTTTGTACTGTTCACAGAATTGGGAGTGATTGCATAATTAAGGCTGTTTACTGAATGTTAATCAAAGAGGAAGAGGCCATGAATTTGAATGGAAGCAGAGCATTGGAGGTGGTTGTTTTTGTTTTTGTTTTCCTTTTTGCCATTTACTGAGTAGACTCTAGTATGGTAGTTCCCAACCTGTGAGCTGCAAGCCAAAGACCATTGGAAAACACACATATTTACAGGTATTTATAATAGTAGCAAAATTACAGTTATTAAGTAGTAGAAAAAAGTTGTATAGATAGGTCAGCACAACATGAGGAACTGCATTAAATGGTTGCAGCCTTGGGAAGGTTGAGAAACACTGCTCTAGTGTGTTCCTGGACTCTCAAAAAAGTGATTCAGACCTGCATCTCAGATTACAACAAAATCAATTTTTAGTATTACCTGGGAGCTTGAGAAAAATATGAATATCATGGCCAGCTCCCATCCTTGCAGAATAAAAGTCTCCTATGCAACCAGTTCTGCAGAAGTCCATACACACACTAGTCTCAGGAGGAAGGCTTTGTCCTTTCTTTTCTGATTCATCACCACAGCCCAGAAGTTCAGTCTAAGTTATTGTGCAGGCCACAGAGCTATTTTACGGTTCTCTCTAGTCAACTATCAGTTGCGTGTCACTACTCAGTTATCGTTGTCACTGGGGAAAGCTTATCCTATGTCAGCTGTCCACCTCAGATTCTACTATCTCAACAAAGATATCTTGTTTGATTTGAGATGGAAGACTACTAGGTAGTATACACTGACTTCAAAAACATAATCCTCCTGCCTCATCTTAGTGCTTAGTTTACAGTCAAGTGCCCGCATGTCTAACTCAACTAAGTTATTTCTAATGTTGCTTGTTTCAAATAATATCTTCTTTTATAAATCCCACACTTTGTCTTTGATTCTTTCTGATTTTGTCATATAACAGATTATATGTTACCACAGTGAATATCCATGAGCGCAGAAACAATCTTCTTTTGCCTTATAGTATCTATTGTATCCAGCACTGCATCTACTACATAATATATGCTTAACGGATGCTTGAGTAAATTAACAATTGCTTTTGCCCTTTAAATGAAGTCATCCTATAGTTCATTAGGACAAGTAAATCCAGTTTAGTGTATTAACAGCTGCTAATTGCTTCAAGGTTATTACTGCCTGGCTCGCATTAATATTAATAATGATAATTCCTACAAGATCTACAGGATTTTATTCCATCCAAAGCACCCCCACATTTAGACCATTCAATCCTTATGACAGTCCTGTGGGACGAGGTCTTTATTATCCCCATTTTATAGAAAATAAGTGGTCCAGAAATTAGGAAACACTACGAGACAGAGACCTAGGTTATGGATCCAAGGTCCACGCTCTGTTTGGTCACTCGGAAAGATTACACTTTGCATATAAAGGTAGAACTGTTTCTCAAAGCTGTCTGTGGTAGCTATCTTGTACGCCATAGTAACAAAACGACTGAGCACACATGGGATAATCTCCGTGCTTTGGTAACAGTTGGTGTGATGCTAGAAAGGATGAAGGGGAGATGCATTTCAACAGGAGCCTGTAGTTTAGAGCTTGAGTACCTGGAAGTTTGTGGTGTTGCTGATGAGACATACACAAGCCAGAAGTCTACAGAAAATATAATTTGGGAACATAGAGAGGTGGCTGTTTGTTGGGTTCTCATCTTTCTGCTTCAGTGGATATGATACTCACGTTGAGTTGGAGCTTAGAACTGAATAATTAGTTTGTTCATAGGCCATGTCATATGAATGAGAATTAAATCCAGTTGTCACCATCACCAAGCCTTTGGAACTGTGAGTTGATTCAGTATCATCATTTCTATTCTGGGCAATCTGACTCACAGATATTGAGAATACTTTAAAGACACATGGCCGAGTGAAAAATATTCAGGTTTTGTTTTTATTCTATCCTCATTTTATTGTTCTCCTAATTACTGGGCATGAACACTGTGTCATGTTTACAAAAATAGGACCCTTGAATTTGGCTTGGTTCTAACCTAAAGAGGCTTAGAAATTGGAAAGAATTTTCATCTACTTGTTGATGGTGCAGAATAGAATGAGCTAGGATCTGGAGTTAGAAGCCCTGAGATAGATAGACTCTTCATTGCTACCTAGCCTTATCTCAGGGAAAATATCTTAACTGGTCTGAATCCAATTTATTAGTTATCAGTTAGTTGAGTTATACTAAGTAGTGAGAAATATATATGTATATACATGTACATATACATATATATGATGAACAAAGGATTAGAAAGAAATGTTTCTGAAAAAACCCAGAAATGTAGTTAACTAACAGATATGAGGTAAAATAATTAACATCTCCTATAATCATTGTGTAAATGTACCACATTTCATTATTTATTCATCCCTTCATGGTCACCTAGGCTGTTTCATTTCCTAGTCACTGTAAATAAAGCAGAAATGAACATGATTGAGCAGGTAACTTTATAGTAGGATATAAAGTTCCTGAGGTATACTCTCGAGAGTAATATAGTTGGAACGTGGGGTAGACATTTTACAGTTTTTTGAGAGACTTCCATACTGACTTCTGTACTGGTCACATCCCTTTCCACTCCTTCCAACACTAAGTCTTTCCTTTCCCCCACATCCATGTTAACATTTATCTTAAAATTTTTTCATAGTCATTATGATAGGGGTAAGATAAAATATCAAAGTAGTTTTAATTTTCATTTTATTAATGACTAAAGATGTTAAACACTTAAAAATTTTCTCAGCTGTTTGAATTTTATTTTTAAGAACATTTTAGTTCTGTGGCCCATTTTAATAGGGTTGTTTGTTTTCTTGATATTGAAGCTTTTAGATATTGTTATTCTCATCTTCTGTCTGATGTATAACTGGTAAAGATAAGAAATGCTAATCAAATAAATGAAAATTAAAATGCAATGAGAAAGCAAACACTCCTGTTGAGATGGCTATCATCAGAAAATGAGAGGAAAGTTGGCTAGCATGTGAAGGAGGAGTCTTTGAACATTTTAAATTAGAACAATTTGAAAAATAGAATAAAAATTTCTTTTTAAAAAGCATGATTTTCATTTGATGAAGCAATTCTACAACCTCTGAGTTTATATACAAAATCAGAATGTTAAAGAAATGCCCTTATTGCATCCTCAAGATAATAACTTGCCAGTTTATCAGTGGACGAATGGATTTTAAAACTGTGGTAAATGTATACAGTAGAGTAACATTCAACTTTCAAAAGTTATTGGTCAAGAAAGTCTCAAGACTCTCAAAGCAATACAGACTATTGTCGCCCTTTGCTGTCTCCCAGAACTCGAAGTCAAGCCCCTAGTGCGGACAACACCACACAGTTTGGAGGAATCAAGACTAAATTGATCCGGATGCCTCCTCTATGGGGACTGTCTCTCATAGTATTGGAAGGTGCTATGAACACTACCAAGGGATAGGGGCGGTCACATTTCTTACCCATTGATAAAGTCTATGATCCGTAACAATTACCAGATCAGCAAGATTGAACAATAGTGGCACTACTCTCTTGGGGTAGCCAACAAGTGTAATTGCACGTAAAGCTCACACAGCAGGCAGGAACTGCTGGAAAGGCCATAGACCCAAGAAGATGCTATCTGCCATGTTCCTGAGCCAATAGAATTTCGAAATCTGTTCTAAATACCCTTATACCTACAGACAGCTGCATCGCTCAGCCTTTGTCAAAGAAATTTCATTTTATAACGGTGGAAACTATCAGAGAAACCCACAGCTAGTCAAAATGCAGACAGACAACGGTGGGGTGCCAAACTCCACCTGATACATCTTTATTGTAATGTTTACATCTACGGCTCAAGCAAAATTGTGGAAGAGGGGTCAGAAAGATGGTAAAAGCCAGAATATCAGGGTGTCTGCTGCGAGGTAGTGCCTTTTATGTATGACCAGGAATCTACTCCATGAACTCTCAACATTATGACTGTCTGAACAATACATGCACAACAATACTACTAGTTGACTTATAAACAGAAACAGAGGAAATCTCAGGAGATTCTACTCTTAAATGAAGAGCTACAAATTGTCAGTGTCATCTAAGAGAGGGCCAGTCTCCTCCAAGCATGAGCTCCCACATGTACTGTACAATCCAAGTAGTCATTCCTTGACACATGCACATACAAGCAGAGATAAATTGACTTATTAAATTGTATATATATGTGGATATGGATATGTGAACATAAACATATGCATGCATATGTAAATATGTGTGTATATGTGTGCACGAGTGCATGTGT
Organism: Mastomys coucha; assembly: GCF_008632895.1. Classification (NCBI taxonomy): domain Eukaryota; kingdom Metazoa; phylum Chordata; class Mammalia; order Rodentia; family Muridae; genus Mastomys; species Mastomys coucha. The sequence goes on along the minus strand of NW_022196915.1, from coordinate 89,539,661 downwards.
AAAAACAGTAATTAAAGAGGTCATGCATTTTGAAGAGACACAAAATGAGTTGAAGTGGGGAGAGAGGGGGCAAGAGTGATATAGATGCAGGGCTCGTGTGTGAAGTTCTGGAAAGTTACTTTGTTTAAATTACTTTGTTTAAATTTTTTTCAAGATCATTTTTCTTTTATCTTTGAGAATATAACATAATTATACCATTTTTCCAGTCCCTTTCCTCCTCCCAAACCCTTCCGCATATACCATTTTGCTTTATTTCAAGTACATGACCTGTTTTTTCAATGATTTCTCAACTATACACATATGTTTTTACATATAAATATATGTTGTTATAATACATCACACACACACACATATATATGTGTGTATATACACACACACACACATATATATATTACATATCCTTAAATATGACTCAGTCTGCATAATGTTACTCATATATATGTTCCCAGGGCTGACCATTTGGTACTGGATAATAAATTATGTGTTGTTTCCCTAGAAAAAGGAATAAAGAATCTTTTTTGTTTGTTTGTTCAATATCTTTTTATTAGATATTTTCTTTATTTACATGTCATATGATATCTCCTTTCCCAGTTTCCCCTCTGAATAAAAGAAAAAGAAAAGAAAAGAAAAAAAACCTGTTCCCTCCCCCCTCCCCCTGCTCAGCAAACCACCCTCTCCCATTTCCAGGCCCTGGCATTCCCCTACACTGGGGCATAGAACCTTCACAGGGCCAAGGGCCTTTCCTCCCATTAATGACCAACTGCCATCCTCTGGTATAAAATATGCTGCTGGAGCCATGAGTCTCACCATGTGTACTCTTTGGTTGGTGGTTTAGTCCCTGGAGCTCTGAGGGTACTAGTTAGTTTATATTGTTGTTAGTCCTAAGGGGATGCAAATCCTTCAGCTCCTTGGGTCCTTTCTCTATCTCCTTCATTGGAGATTCTGTGCTTCGTCCAATGGATGGCTGTGAGTCTCTACTTCTGTATTAGTCAGGTACTGTCAGAGCCTCTCAGGAGACAGCTACATCAGGCTTCTGTCAGCCAGCAATAAAGATTCTTTTTAATTTGTACAGTAGTTAATAAAGTTCAAAGAAAGCTTATGACTTAAAGAAACAAATACCTAGGCACATTTGAAGATGAGCTACTAAGGACCCACTAGAATTAGGCAAGAATAGCCAACATGGACACAAACCACAAGACCACAGGTGACTTTTCATCAAATGTTTGGTAAAGATGAACTGTCTCTAATTGATAATGGATCCAGGTCCCTAGGACCAGGTAGGTTATTACAGATTCTAAGTCTTATCATGTTTTTTTTTTCATCCACAGGGAAATAAAGTCGTTTTTTTCCCCCACCTTTGAAGCACTGCGTTATTCTTGGAATACAAGCACTCGTTTCATTAAGTATGCATCAACACAGGAAACACACTGAGAGTTGGACACTATTATTTTGGTTTGTTTGTTTTTGTTGTTTGCTTTTTGATTCTCAAGAACTATTTCTCCTGAGTCTTCTCTTCTCCTGACCCCTTCCTGAGCCTCTCCCCATACTGATTCTCTTTTAGTTTCCACAACTTTGGGTCTCACTGAAGGCATTTCTTTTCCTCATGCACTTGGGCTCACTATTGCTTTCTTAATTTTTCTCTGTCAGGGACTTTCTGTTTCCCAGGTTGTTGTCACTAACATGCTGCAAGTTCTTTTCCATTGAGAAGTATCTCTTGGATCTTATATCCTGCCAGCCACCATATGATTTGCTCATGGTTGTCTGTGGAAGCTGCCTCCACCTCATCAACCATTCCTTCCCCAAGCAGGTTTCCTTCTGCCCCTCACATCATGAAAATGACTCCTGTCAAGGTCACAACTGACCGTCATGATGCTAAATCTGGTAGACATTTGTGTCTTTTCATCTTATTCGCCCTCTCATTAGCATTCCACACAGCTGGTTGCTGTGTTTTTCCTGAAGCTGTCCCCTTTGTTTGCAATGTCACTCTCCTTCATATTCATGCTTGCTCCCCTGGCCTCAGTGGCCATTCAGCTTCTGCCTCCTTGGCTGACATGTCTTGTTCTCTGTAACTTAATGATGGTACTCCACTACTTCATGTGTATTCTTTACCAGGCAGGATTCGCTACCCCATGCGTTTGAGTATGTGTTGATACCTCTGGGCTTACATCTTCAACTCTGAATACATAATTATATGTGATGTTTATTAAGGGACATGGAAAGATATTCCTTCTTTTGGCGTCCAATAACATGATATCCCTCTTGAAATCCCAAATCTATACCCTTGTGTCTGAGTTACAATTCTTTACTCCCAGTTAAATGTAAAATGATTTATTCTAAAATTCACCTTCTTACACAGCAATATTTGTTAAACCCCCTTCTGTATGGTATTTTGAGTTCAGAAATTGAGCCTAGGCAGTGTTCTCTGGAGGACATTAGAAGGAAAAAATGGAGAAGCTTCACAGTTCATGGATGATGTTCTTCCAGGCTACTTCCAGTTCAGGACAATATAAAAAATTATCTTTTGAAAAGCAGATCGTGTCTTACTTAAAACTTTGTAGTACAATTCAGAGGTCAGTATCAATGTTGCCTCCTGGCAAAAAGCTTCCCCTCACATTCAGTTTAAAGTCACCCCTTAAGAGACTCATTCTCTCTCAACTATTCTCTCTCAAGTTCATTGCCATCTTTCTGTCACAGTAACAGGAGAGTCCTTCTCTCTTGTCGTGTCTGATTGCACAGGGTTTTTCAGATAGCAACCTCAGCAACAATAATAACCGCGCTAGCAACGGTGCTGAAAACATAAATGCATGAATGCATGCACCAATGCTCTTCCTTATCAGTATCTGTTAGGATACGCCACGAGTAGAATACAGTTATGTATATAACGCTAGTAGTTTAGGAAAGTTCACAACTAACTTGGGTAATTATATTAGTGATTTCACCAGCAATTGGAATATATTATGTGACTTCCTCATTCGGGTCTGTGAAACAGTTACGTAAAGTTCAGAGGAGAGTCACCTTGGCAGTCCTCTTCATAACCATCATACATAATTTGTTATCCTTAAGAGGCACATACAGTCCTGAAGTGTGAGCAACTTTATTTTTGTGTAGGCTTTTGGGGTCTTCACTTTTTTGTGCTTACTTACTTATTTCTTCCAAACCACGTGTCTGTACCCAGATCATTTGGGGAGCATGTTAGGCATGGCCTTCCTTGGCACAGTTCCAATCTATAACTTCCCTTTTAACTGAGTATATCTCCACAGAGTTTTGAAGCCCTGGAAGTGTAGTTAATTGGCATGCCTGTCTATATATGTTAGACCCTAAATGTACCAGAGGAGGACCGTCACATCCGTACGGCAACAACTTAGCTTCAAACTGAGCGGCACCTTGGCCTGCTGTTTATTCTAGATACGAGAGACAATAGCTATTTCTTTGCTTGAGGGTGGCATTCTCATTAGGTGTTTCCTGGGCTCTTCCCTCTCGGCCTCAGCCCTGTATGCACATGACTTTGCATCAGGCTTTGGAAAGGACACTCACCTCAGCTGCTTCCGCGTTTCATCTCCCTAAGCTTCGTACGGGAGTATTCTCCCAAGTATTTAGAGTTTAAACCATGTGTCCATGAAGGGCACGTCTCTATTGCTGTCTGAGCCACTGTTGTTGAATTGAGGGCACTGGCACAATGCATCTTTGTCTTGCACTGGCTAATAACCCAGAGTGCGGCAGGCCCGGCCTGCCATTAACATTTACCTCCGCTACACTCGTCTCCACTGTATGAAAACTGAACACTGCCCTGGCCCCGTTCATTGTTTTCAGAACCTTGACTCTCCTTACCATTCTCATCATCCAAATTTATTTAAGGATGAAACTATTAGAAACACAATTGGTGAATTAATGTCATAGGGACTGCTGCTGGCAGCTCATCAATTTTTGATATGCCACTCAGACAAATGAAACATAAGCCACCCAGAACAAGGGGACCTTTTGACACTTCAAAGGAAACCCCTATGGGTGGTTTCCTCTTGAAGCTACACTAAACTGGCTCGATCTCCTCAGCTGGAAGCTGCCGATGTCTCATTAACCCCTAAAAGGGCCCTGCATGAGCCTCTCTTTTCAGCTATAATTACGCTGTGCACTCCTGTTAGGCTGCATGGAATCGCAACACTGTCACCCGCACATTATAAACATCCATCCTAATTGAAAAGCAGATTAGACTCTTGTGTTAATTAGCTGAAAAGCCCGCCCACTTGCATGCATTATGATTGCCTCTTAAATACTGAGGATGCTGAAATCCCTCAGAAAGACAAGGCAGTCTTAATTGCAATAACCTGCACATTAAGTTTAATTTACTTTAAATTTACCGGTTTAGCAGGCTCATTTGATGGTGTTAATGTTCTAGCAAATTAATTATCTGAATTAGTCATGCCTGGTGGAGTTTTGCAGCAGAATACATTGTACAGTGGCCTATTAATAACAGACAAACAGGACAGGATTAATGAGAAGATTATGCTGGAGTTCTTAAAAAAGAGATCTTTGCATGAATTCAAATATAATCACCAAAGTGCAAATACAGACTCAGAATATAAACAAACTGAGATTTATTATACTCCATGGCATGCCGTCCAGGAGAAACAGTAAAACCTGATAAGGGAAGGATCCTTTCCATGGCCTCCTGTGGATCCCTCCTCTCCACAAACTGTTTCCCATCAGTGTGCATATGTGAAAGCCACAGTGGGCAACTGAATGCCTTCCACAGGCTGCAGAGATGGAACCTCCACACAGCTAGAAATAGCTCTCCCTGGTTAACCCCACTGCCCCTTTAGTAATTTATAATGCTTTTGGATGCGTTCTGGACCCCACTTTTAACCATACCTCTGATCAGATCACGACATTAGCCTGTCCTGTCTTTTCTGTCTGGGGAAGAGAGTTCCAGGACTATGTTGGTAGTCTGTCAGAGTAAGGTAAGAATGGAACCAAATGGTTGGGGAGGTTAAATTATTAACTCCAATAGAGGCTTCAAAACATTTCCATAAAGTCTTGCAGTGGGTGAAATATTAGGTGATGATAGCGTAAATTGGCCTGTGATGTGGTATCAGTTCAGTCCTGACAAATTGAACTCTCTCTAAACTCTATGTGGTGGTCCCATCATTACAAATACTCTCTCCACACTTGCTTCTGAAGAGATACGTATGAGTACTCCATCCACCCTGCACAGCAGCAAGAAATAGCCTCTGGGTGTCAAACTAATAATTGTTGACTGGCTCCGACTAAATGCGGCCATGAAGTGATTGACCTGAACATGCCAGATTATTGATTGGGCTGGAGATGCCCAAGCCATCATTTTCTTGGAGCAGTCACTGCCTTTGTCTTGATCTCATCCACAGCTGTCACATCGTGGAGAGCCATGGGAAGGGTCTACATTTGCATCTTCCATACATCTATGCTGCTGTGCTTAAAATAAAAATGCCACCACTTGAAAGGCCAAGTTGTTGATTCTTTTTTTTTTTTTATTTAATTATATCGTTAAAAGCCAGGAGTTTGGGTTGAGATTGGAGAGAGACACGTAGAATATGAAGACTTGCTTTATGGGTGTATTTAATTTGGGGGAAATATTGAGAATAAAACTGGTTCTAGTATGTTCTCTGTACTGTGTCAATATATCATCTGGGTCCTTTCTGGAGTCACATTTACCATTAGGGTGGTTGGGTTTTTTGTTTTGTTTTGTTTTGTTTGTTTTGATTTTGTTGTTGTTCTCTGTTGAATTAACAATTTGCAGCAGTAAATGAAACTGGAACAAAGAGCAGGTGTTATTAAAACTGGGCAGGAAGAGGACAATAACAACATCATTCCACTTTAAAGGCCAATGTGCACAGGACTGAAATGACTCTGGAACCCATCGGGAATAGGAAATTCAGTGTAAAGAAAATGGATTTCAGTGACACATAAACAAAAGGCAAATGACTAATATATTTACATGTAACATGTGGTGTGTTCATTGCACACCACGGTGACAGAATTGTTTATTTCATTTATAATTTATATGGCAAAACCTTATTAAATGTGTAACTAGTTTGCCAGATAATATACATGGGGGATGAGGCTTCTGTTATAATGCATTAGTAAAAACAAAAGGTTTGCATTTGTGAGTTAATTTTTCCCAGTCCCCCTTCCCTACAGTGTGCTCTCAGCACAGAACCCTGCATCTCCTCAGCCACAGTCACATGGTGGGAAGAGAGCTGTGAATTTCTGGAGAAGAGAATTCACTGGGAAAAGATCCTCCACTTTGGTGCTTCCAAGAATATGTCTTTGAAAAAGTGCTAAGGATATCTAGAGTGCAGAAGAACCTCAAGGTAATTTTAGAGGATCTAGGGAGACGTTTCTCTGGGAAAACAGCATTCTGTGACAAGCCAGGAGCACTGGAATTTGGAACCAGGCCACAGATTGCTTTATAGTCCCAAAAATTGCTAGTTAGTGTCATAAAAAGTGCAAATCACTTCAGCTTGCCGTCCTCCTTCATCTGAGCTAACTTCTTTATGGCAGTTCCAGAAACCAAGCCAGCGACATGTGGAGTGGAGGTCCAAGCAGACTAGGGCTATGCTCACCTCCCCCCCCCAAGATTTTAATTCAGCAGGTTTTTGGCTCTTTGTTTTGCTTCTAATTCTGCAACTCTGCAGTAGTAATATCTCTTCTGCACCTATTTGCTTCGTATATGAATACCTAACTCTGTTGTTAGTCTTCGGTTCTTTTCAGACTAAGAAAAGAACACTGCATCTTTGGGATTTTCTTCCTAGTTGATGAAGATGAAGCCAATGCAGAATGCTTGTGGTGTGCACTCATGAGCAGCGCTGGGGTAGGCGGGGTTTGTGAGGGGAGGAGGGATAAAAGTGAGGTGATGGAGAAATGCTTTTAAACAATAAAATGTATTTTACTTTCAAGCCTGGAGCTGTCAGGCTTCATTTCAAATAATGTATCCTGACAGTTCATAGCTACTCTTAAAAACTGGGTGAAGCTTTTGCAGTTGCAAACTAGTGTGATAAAACATGAAAATACTTTATTCAGGTAAAGTGGAAAGAGCTGTTGGGTTTGGTTAAGTTACACAGGAACCTTTTTCTCTCTAAATTAATGTACTGTGCAGAAGCCTTGCCGGCGACAATCCTGCTGTCCACTTAATAAAAGTCCTTCCTGTAAGAACTGGATCTTAGGGCCTCAGAGCATTAGTCAGTGTAGCAGAATCACAGCGGGAGAAGGTTGAATGCTCAAAACAGCCATCTGAGGAAATGGATCTTTGCGTTGCCAATCATAAGTGAAAAGTATAAGAACACAGGTTTATTCTGTCTCTACTCCTTAGCTGGAAAGGAGGAAACCATTGCTGGTTTTCACTTTTATTTTTATTTGTATACATTTTTCTTCATACTTGTACAGTGATCATCCATAAGGGAGTTGCTGGCTTTGTTAATCTGACTATGCAATAGAAAAATGTAGAACAAAAGCAAAGCCATGTGTACCAACATTGGGCTTCACTTTGTACCAAAGCTAAGACCTACGATGTAAATAAGGTACAGTTTGTGCCCTCACAAAATCACCATTTATTGTGCTGGCTGTTGATTATTCATGGAAAAACATCATGAAGAAACTCAATCGAAACATAAAATCACACTACAGTTGGTAGCTACAGTTAGGTGAGACAAGTTCTCATTGGATAATTGGGCATCTTCACGGGAATATTACAAATTGAGAACCAGGGCATTATGGGTTGGATTACTCCCCTCTTCTATGCAGCCAAATATTTAAATCTTAACCCACTACCTGCAAAATGACTGTATTTAGAGATGAGATCTTTAAAGAAGTTTTTTTTTAAAAAAGGCTCCTAGTCCACCACCTGTCTGTTGTCTTTTTAAGAAATAATGAGGGGAAGGACTTTCAGAGCAGGAAATTCAGAGAAAGGCATGAGGCTACCCATAAGCCCAAGAGAGACCATGACAGAGTAAATGCTGCTAATACATTGAGCTCATCTTGTTCTCCAGCCTATGGAACTGAAGCAAGCTGGTTAAGCCACAGTGTCTGCTTCACTGTTATGGCTGTGCTCACAAATTAATCCAGGGAGGTAGGCTGGGAGAAGCTTCCACCCTTGAGTAGTCAGAGAACAAAGTTGGGGCTGTATGAGGGGAATACCTATTTTTTCAGCTAATTCCACAGATTAGAAAAATCCTAGTGAAAAAGGTCTAGCAATGAAGCTCCTTTAAATCACAAATGAGGAAATGGTTGGGATCTACTGTCCTTTAACTGTCTAGACTTCAGAACCTGCCTTCAGGAAAATGAGTGTGGTCAGCAGGCTTAGAAGCACCACATCTTCTCTCTCTTCCTCTTAGTGATCCAAGGAATATCAGCATGCACACAACACTTGCTGACATTGAAGACAGCCCATTCATTTCATTAAATCTAGCATTTCACAATTTAAACCAGAGAGTTAATCTTCTCATAATGTCTTCTAAAACTCAGTTCGATGAACAACCATTAAATACATCTTCAGTTCCTCATCAGTGCCTCCATCTGTATTCTTAAGGTGAAATAATCTTTTCTTTTTGCTGAGGAGGTGAGAGTTTGCATGGCTCTCTGGAAACACTAGCCTTAGTAACTCTCAACTCAGCTGATGACGTTTATTATTCCCTCAGCCAGCATGCCCCACCCAGGCTCTGTCACCTTGACCATACTTCAAAGTTCTTTTCGAGCTTTACCTTCTTCATGTAAACCTCCTCAATCTTTCCCATGCCCTTTCTCACTCTAGGCCATCATCCACCACTCTCATTGTGAACTACATTTTTATATATATGATTCGTGTGCTTTGCCCTATATTGATTGATTTTATTTCTCTTTATCTCCCTAGATTGGAAGCTTCTAGTAGGCATGAAGAACGTTGAGCTTGCATCTTTGGTACAATGACTGACACAAGGTGAGTAATTCCTTAATTATGGGTAGAACAAACAATTGTGGCCTGGTTATTCGCAGACTTTCTACTGTAATATTTCCTGGCCACACTACATTGTCTTCCTTTTAAACACAATTATAACAATGGATTGGAAAGACCTTTCAATGGAAGGCTGTAGGGAAAAAATGTACCAAGTACTTAAAACATTTAAAAAATTAGTTTCATTTTCTCTGGTAACATTTTAGAATGAGTTAGAGAATTCAAGCCAGACTAAAAGGTAGAGATGTCTTGTAATTTTTTCCACAGAATTTTTTTGGATAAAAGGAGACTAAGTTATAGAGTTATTACAGATGGTAGAATTAACTGAATAAAAAATTTTAAAGTATGAAAATAAGAAAATAATATTCTGCATGATTTAAAGACCATTATCATCATCATCATCGTCATCATCATCATCATCCTCTCATATGTATTACATACCCACTATGCCCCTGGCTTGTGTTAAATGCTTTCTTTGTATACATTAAATTTCAGCACAATCATGATTGCTGTGGAGACCTTGTATTGCATTCCTTTTCAAACAAAAGTCAACTTCACCACTTAATTCCCATCAATAAATAAGTGAATTAAGAAAATGTGGTCCAAATTTATCCTATCTACAAGAAATGTAGTCATGGGGAATGGAGTAGAGACTGAAGGAATGGCCAACCAATAACTGGCCCAACTTGAGACCTATCCCATGGGCAAGCACCAATCCCTGACTATTAATGAAATTCTGTTATGCTTACACATAGGAGCCTAGCATGGCTGTCTTCTGAGAAGCTCCACCCATCAGCTGACTCAGACAGACATCCATAACCAAACACTGGATGGAGCTTGGGGACTCATGGAAGAGAAGGAGGAAGGACTTTGGCCTGGAAGGGGATGGAACTCCACAGGAAGACCAACAGAGTCAACTACCCTGGACCCTTGGGACTTTCAGGTACTGAACCACCAACCATAGGACATAGACCAAGGCCTCCCTGCACCGTGCAGCTTGGTCTTCATGTCTGTCCAGAACAACTGGGATGGCGGTAATCACAAACACTGTAGCCTGTTTTTGGGATATGCTCTACTAGCTGGACTGCCTTATCTGGCCTCAGTGGGAGAGGAAATACCTAGTCCCTCAGAGACTTGAAATGCCAAGGTCAAGGGCGGGGTCATGGGGGAAGGTGGGGGAAAATACCCAGGGAAGCCTTGGCTCAGAGAACTGGACAGGAGAGGGGGAAGGGTTATGGGAAGGGATGATGGGAGGGGTGCAGTGAATGGGATGTAAAGGGAATATGTAAAATAAATAAATAAATAAATAAATAAATTTTTTAAAGAATGTGGTCTGGGCTGGAGAGATGACTCAGTGGTTAAGAGCGCTGACTGCTCTACTGAAAGTCGTGAGTTCAAATCCCAGCAACCACATGGTGGCTCACAGCCATCTGTAATGAGATCTGATGCCCTTTTCGGGGATATCTGAAGATAGCTACAGTGTACTTACATATAATAAATAAATAAAATCTTAAAAAATAAAGAACATGGTCTATGTATACAATGGAAATATATTCAACCATAAAGTGCTTATATATATCGCATATATATGTATATATATATCAATGATATATTTGCATATGTATAAAATTTGTAGAAATCATTATGTTAAGCAAAATAAACCATACTTATAAGGCAAATACTTTGTATTTTCTCCCATATGTAGAGTTTTAAAATTGTGTGTGTGTGTGTGTGTGTGTGTGTGCCTGTCCACTCTCTGACTTTTTGTCTGTAGTAGTCACTAAAATTTAAAAGGAGTCATGAGAGATTTAGTAAGGATCTTTAAGTGGTAGATGAGAAATAGAAAGTAATGGAATAAAAATATTATGAAAGCACAGAAAAGAATAATTTGATGGAAGGAGCTGAGTAAAAAAGCCAAGGACACGTTGAAGAATGGAGTGGGGTGAAGAAGGACAAAGTACTACCAATGAACACGTCATGGCCTTTCAACTTCAACTTTATACTAAAGATTTTCATTTTTGCTTTAAAACTCCCTAGTTTTTCACTCTAACTAATGGAATAAAAGTTATAAACCATATATATATACATGTATATATATATATACTATCAATAAATATATACATTATACTATTATAAACCTTATATATACTATTAAATTAATTATTATGTATATTTATTATATAATTTTTCCTCAGGTAAGCTTCTTTTTGCCTCAGACCTTGGCATTTTCTGTTTTTTCTGCCTGGAGATTACAATCCCCCTACACATCCCAGGTTTTGGAATATTGATTCATTTCTATCACTGTGATAAAATATCTCTGCAAATCGACTTAAAGGAAGAATAATTAGTTTAGACTCATAGCTCCAGTCCATCGTTGCTTGTCCCCATTGTTGAGGGCTTGTGTTGATGTAAAACTGTGACAAGGAGGGCATGGTAGAGAACAACTTCTCATCCATTACAGCCAAAAGCAGAGAGGAGGGAGGGAGAGGAAAAGAAGGAGGAGAGGGGAAGAGGGAGAGAGGGAGAGAGAGGGAGAGAGGGAGAGAGAGGGGGGCACACTGTTAAGATAAACACTTGAGACACATCCACAACAACACTTTTTCTCCAGTTAGCTTCTGCCTTCTAGTATCCCATTTAACCAATCAACTGATTAACCAACTGGTAAAATTAGTGCCCTCATTATCCAATTGTATCTCAAATAGCACTGCCAATCCCTCGAAATGTGAATGTTTGGGGACACTCCATCTTTAAACCACAGCATAGCCAATATTAGTGCCATTAGGCAGACTATTACTTTAGTAGGTTTGTCTGAACTCACCTCTCATAAATATATTTCTCCAGAAATCTTGTGAGTATCTGAGACCATCTTGCTCATTTGTTTTCTTTAAAAATATTATTCCATTGTTAGGCATAGTAGACACAACATTATTCATGGAATTATGCAAGTACCTGGGTTATTTTTGATAGATTAAATAATGAATAACATCCCTGAGAGACTCTAGCCAATGGAGAAAAATGCCACGGTAATAGTTTCCCTTAGAGGAAAGAAAGGAGTGTGTTTGATCTGTTTCCTGAGTCTCTAAGTTATCGAGCAAAACAATGTTGAAGTAGAAACTATGTTCAAGAGAAATAGATTGTTGCAAAGTTTGTCACAGTGATAGCATCCATGCCTTGAGTCTGCATTAGTGGCAAAAAAGCTTCCCATTAATTCTTTTGGGTAATTCAGAAAGTAAATCTTGTAGGGTATGGTTCATGATAGTCAAACATGGGATTGAAATTGATTGTAAACTAGAATTAACAACAGGATGAGATACTGACAGAATATAGCAGAATTACTGCTGAGCCTAGAGGTGAAAGAAGATACAGGAAACAGGGCATGGAGCTCATGAAAACAGCTCAGCAAAAACAGGTAAAAAAGCATGTCAGCGCATGTACTTTACTGCTGACCTGGCCTCGCGGAAATCACACCCCGTGGTCTACTAGGATATGAGAATCTGGTGTCAGTTTGGTGTGATAAAATCCTACTTCCATCAGGATCAATGGAAAAAATCACATCAAATTGTTTTTTAAGTTACAGTAGAAGAAAGAACTATAAACTATCATTCATTGACCACCGACCTTCATCAGTGAAGAAGCCATTCTAAGATCCCACGTACAGTAAAGGAAGCCCTGAGAGGCATAGCTAAGATCAGGTGTAATGGCACGTGGAGCAGTTCCAGCAGTCAATGACCTTTTATTTTTTCTTTCAACTCCAATATAGCCAGCAGAGTAGAGCAAAGAGGAGAAGTCAGCAGAACACATGTATTATAGTTGATTCACAAAATACAAGATTATTTTTGCTAAGACTGGTGTATGTATGAAGTTGAGAATTTAAGGGTTTTTTATGGGGGGGGGAGAATTGCAATTTCAAATGAGGAAAATGTATTTGAATGAGCCCAAATTGACACTTTCTTTTCTAATGAGTAATTTATGTTATAATAAAATAACCACCAGGAATATAATATAAATCTATTATTATGTGTATTAGTTCCCTTTCTGGTTTTGATACAAACAACTGAAAGGAGAAATTTAAGGAAGAAAATTTATTTCCCAGGGGTGGAAGCAGGGAGAGACAAAGATAGAGAGAGAGGCAGATGTAAACAGACAGAGAGGGAGAGAGACAGAGACAGAAGAGATAGACAGAGATGTTAAGAGACAGAGAGGGACTGTGAAAAGCTTAAAGCAGAGCCTGCCTATGATCCCTAACTTATATCTCCTCTGAGCAACCTACAATTTCCACGTAGGCCTCTAATTCTAAAGTTTCCATAGCCTTCCCAAACAGTGACATCAGCTGGGGATCTACATGAGCTTGTGTGCTTATTTCCCACATAAACAATAACATCACCTAACTTCTTCACAACAGACTCAAGAGCTCCACCATCCTCCATGGCTAGAACAAGGCTCAGTACATACTCGGGGCTAACCTAAGTATTCTTTTAAAGGCATGCATGGTTGGAGAATTCAGTTTTTTAAATCACTTTAGAAGAGGAAGACCAAAAGGATGAATTCATTTAGCTTTGGCTTTACTTCACTAGTTTCAGGAATGTGTTACTGTGTCACGCATTGTACATTGTACTATGTTATACGAGGATATTTTCACACTTGTATATACTGTGCATTGAGCGTATGGCCCACGCACTCTCTAACATTTCTTTCTTCCTTTACTTTCTCCTATCAATCCCCCTTTCTCTAGAAAGTTTCACTTCTACTTTTGTGTCAAATACATACTTGATCTTATGTATCTATCTAAATTTAGAAATTACAACAGAGAAAACATATTTTCTGAGACTGGTTTAAATCATTTTATATGATTTATTGTCCTAGTTATATATATTTTCCTGTAAATAATATAGTTTTGGCTTCTTCGTAGCTAAAGAAATTCCACTGTACCTATATACCACGTTTTCTTTATCCATCCCTCTGTTAATGGACACATAGCATGGATCCGTAGCTCAGTTGTTGTGAACAGTGCTGTAGTACACATTAATGTGCAGATGTCTCTGTGAGGTTGACTTGGAATGCTCAGGGAAATCCCCGAGGACTGGATGGTTAGTCATTTTCAGACCTTCTTTTAGGTTTTTGAGGAATGTTCAGATTGGTTTCCATGGTGGCCAGACCAGTTTGCCTTCTCACCAACCATGTACAAGGGGTCACTTTGTTCATATATTCATCAGTATTTATTCTCTTAATAACAAAGAGTCCATCTAGGGTGACATGTAGTTTTAGGGTCCATTTTTCTGATGGCTAATGAGGCTGAATATTTTTGTGTGTTTACTGTCACTTGTTCATTTAACAAGAACTGTATATTTAATACCTGAATTGTTTGAAACTTTTTAAAGTTATTTTATATTCTAGTTATTTATCTTCTATCAGAGAAGTAACCATCCAAGATTGTGTTCCATTTGGTAAGCTGTCCCTTCACTGAAACTTTTTAATTTCCTGAGGTCGCATTTGTCAACTGCTGGAATTATTAATCTTTTTCTTGATCATCTGTGGATTATTGCATTGTGCTGGTTGTTATTTATACTACCATGTGTTTAAATGTATTTGCTAAGTAAGTCCCATTTCTAGAAAATACTTCTAAATACTTTTAAAGAAATCATACATAATTTTTATAATACCCATGTGAGATCAAAGTTATTATTTATTTTTGTTATATTTATTTCAGAATGGTGAATTTAAATAATTTATTTTGTCCTATCAATTTTGGTGTGATTACAACTTTATTTTTTCTGGTTCTAATAAGATGTAGCCACCTAAGAGTAATGTGTATGTTCAAAGAGAGGATGAACAGGATACAGAAATCAAGATTTGGGGAGGAAAATATCAGAAGCTATTGCTAAGATTTTGAATTGTGCCACTAAATAGCAACCATATCTTCTGGAATCATGATCTTAAAAATTGCAGAGGCCTACACTCTGCAATCTTAGTTGTATGTAGGTTTCTAGGACTAACTATTTGGTATTGGATAACCAACTGGTATGCTCCTCCCTAATGAAGACTGTTTCTCCTGATGTCAGCATTCCTTAGTTCCCTGGAGTTCTTTGTTCAAGGTTGATATCTCATGGCTTCCCATCCACTTTGATAATGGTTAGCATCATCTTTGTTTAGCTCATGTATGGGTAGTCATATTGGTGATATTTTATGAGAATAGCTTCCAATATTATTAAGAGACACAATCTCACAGCAAAATCCTTGATTTTTAGCTCTTACAATCTTTCCATGTGCCCTTCTATGCTCTTCTCTGAGCCATAGATGTGGGAGTGATTTGTAGGTGTATGTATATGCACACATAGAATAACAATTTATATACATATATATACATATATATATATACACACACACACACATATATATATATATATATATATATATACATATATATATGAACAATTAGTGAAAAAAACTAACACAAATTTGAAAGAGAACAAGCCGGGTATGTGGGAGAAATTGAAGGGAGGAAAAAGAATAGAACAATATTACCTCAAAAATAAATAAAAAAAACACATGAAATTCAAAGACTTAGATAAATAGTGAGTGAATTTACAGAACAATATGTGATGCTTATTATATGAAAAATGAAGATATGCATCTTCCCTGGACACAGTATTGAAATGATATAGCTAAAATCAAAGATTGCCATATTCATAATTTAACTTATTCTACTTTATTAATCTGTGATTATCAGACAGAGATTGTCCCTCCCTATTTAATCTATACACTCAAGTTTGTAGGTAAGTAGGTACCCATGAAATCTTTATCAAAATCTATGCTGTACGAACAACTGTTACTTCCTAAGCTTTCCTTCCATTCTCTTTTATTTGTGGCCAGTGTGTTTTGCAGGAACACTTAGCATAAACTCCAATCACCTACAGTACTATGGCCACCCTGAGAAAGAGGAGGATGAACAGGTTAAAAGGGGCTAAATTTCAGTTGTACCAGATGATCATGTTTTAGAGGTCTGCCACAGTCAATAGTACTCATGGCTAATAATACTAGATGTATATACTGTTTTCAACAAATGGATTTTATGTTAAATCTGTAAGAAAATAAAGGCCACACTTTGTCCATAGCTCTGTAGGGAAGCAGAATGCATTCCAGAGACCCTTGGGGACCAACATAGGAGCTGATCCACTCTGGTTACTTTGGGAATCCCTGATATCCACACAGTGTTCTTTATTTTATTTTATTTTTATTTTTTAAGGTTTATTTATTATTATATGTAAGTACACTGTAGCTATCTTCAGACACTCCAGAAGAGGGCATCAGATCTCATTATGGGTGGTTGTAAGTCACCATGTGGTTGCTGGGATTTGAACTCAGGACCTTCAGAAGAGCAGTCAGTGCTCGTACCTGCTGAGCCTTCTCTCCAGACACAAAGTGTTCTTATGCCCCACTGTTGACAAAACCCTGGTTGCTTAGAACCCCTGCTCAGGTTCTCTAGTCTGATGATGTGACATCTTAAAGCAGTGGTTCTTAAACTTCCTGGTGCTGCAAGTTTGAATACAGTTCCTCATGCTGTGGTGATCCCAGCCATAAAATTATTTTCATTGCTACTTTGTAACTGTAGTTTTGCTACTGTTATGAATCTCAATGTAAATGTCTGTGTTTTCCTGTTTTCCGATGGTCTTAGGAGATTCCTGTGAAAGGGTCCTTCAACTCCCTTAAGGGATTATGAACCACAGGTTGAAAACTACTGTCTTAAATTGTATATTTATCATGGATTTAACAGTATATTGACCCAGCAATTGCCTTCTTATCTCCACAGGTATGTGTCCTTAGGTTCTAAGGCTTTACTGTATAATGGCATGAAATCAAAGCATTCCTTCTGGTGTTTATATGACTGAGAAGATGAAAACTCAAGCTAAACAATGTACTCAATAAAGATTCATTTCTACAGGCTGCTGACTATTGGTTTCTGTCAATGTAAGAAGGCTAGGATTTCTACTCCGTAAATTATCATATTCACTAATGCTTCTCAAAATCTCTTTCACATTGCAGTTGTGAACAAGTGACATTCTCAAATACACATCTGATGATGCAATTCAGGGAATTTGGTATAGTTACCAATAAAGTATAAAATCAAGGTTAAGTTTCTTTTCGTTTAGATGTGGGTCAGCATCTCATACTATTTCCATGGATAGCCTGGAGTTCACTTAGGGAAGGATGACCTTGAATTCCTGATCATCCCCTCCATCTCCAAACTAATGAGTTTCTTAAGTATGTACCACCATACTTAAGAAAGCACACAGTTTTTCTCCATTAAATATGATGTTCTCTCTCTCTCTCTCTCTCTCTCTCTCTCTCTCTCTCTCTCTCTCTCTCTCTCTCTCCTACAGAGTATTAATACTTTGGCCTTATTCTATAGTGACCATGGAATCTAACCTTTCACTTGATAATTCTCTTATAAGTCCCTATAACAAAAGAATGTTTCTAGAGCTGACAGATTAAAAAAAAAGTTCAAACATCAAACAGTGTCCTGTTTTGTGGTTGATTTTTAGACTTTTAAATCACTCATTCAATTTCTGTATCTTTATGTCACTAGTTTATACATAACAAATTATCTTATACTAAGGTCTAGAAAGATGATATAGAATGGGTTGTAGCAATTTATAAAATGTGTTTGTGAATATTAAACTGTATGAAAGCTGAGACTCTAAAATATTTCATGCCTGTAAATAAGAGTTTATTGTACAAGTCTTAGAGAATTGTATTATTCTCTTACTTCTTCCATAAGCCATAATGTCCATAAGCCAAAGGCTGCTTTGAGATGGGAATTATGTTTCTACCTCTTTCATACAGATATCACGTTTTCCTGATCCAGCTGAGCTTCGAGGTTGAGGTCTGAGCACCCACATTAGGAGAACCAAGAGGAGTAGTACTGGCTTATCTCTTCACATTACTTTATCCTATTCCTTCAGGCAAATCCACCTTGAATTTGTACATGAAGCATTGGCAAGAATTCTTGGGCAGGAATGGACAGCTGTTTATATCCTGGCGTTCTTTTCTTTGGATTCGCCAAAACACCAATTTGAGAGTTGTAGGCGTCAGAAGGAATTGTTCTCTTGGATGGAAATGATTTGTCTTCACTTGGCTCTTTATTTCCATTTTGCCTGATCTTCAGAGTTCAGTCCTGTGTCTCTTGCTTTTGGGGTGCATCTCTGTGTGGCCTCTTGTACTAACACCCCCTTCTTCTGAGCCAACTCAGTCTATTCTTGCCCTTCTTAACAATCGTTAGCTCCCTATATACATCTGGTTACTTGGCCACAAAACATTAAAAGTGTTTTAGGGCAAGTCATGCTTACCTTATTAGATTTTCTTTTAGAGTTTCCAATGTGATGTTCTGTTATATCTTGTATTTTAAGAACATTGACCTGAAAAGTAGTAATCGCTTAACATTGAATTTAATTCTAAATCCTTTAGATATCCCACAGATATGTTAGCTAATATTCTTAGAAGTAAAGACTTTTGGTTAAATGGTAAGAATTTCATTTGGTGTTGCATAACCAAAAGGCATGCTCTTCCCTGGGGAAGATTTTTCTTTCACTTGCAGCACTCCTAATTTGTCTATAGTTCTCTGTTAGAGTTGAGGACTCCTGGGATTTTCCTTATTCCTCTTTGGCATGTTTGTTGTTGCTGTCCTGGTCCATTTTATGATTAGACAATCAGGTTAGAAAAAGAGATTATGAGTTGAAAAAGAACAAAGATGGTTTGGAGGGAGGAAAGGGAAGGGAGTAACTTTGTAATTGTATAATAATATCAAAAATAAAGAAGTAGTGGAAAATTACAAACATTCAAAGATCCTCAAGATTTAATCTTAGTTTCAAATGTGAGGGAAAATGTAGCATACTATTGACTATGAACCCCTTTCCTCTTAAATTGAGGGAAGATAGTGGGATAGTGTAGCTTGGCCCTGTGGTGACTGTGATAGGTCCAACAACTAGATAGTGTTAGTCATAAGCTCCTCATATTTTTAAGCAAATAGTATATGTTTTCCTCCCAATAAGTTTATGGACTAGTTCTGGATTTACAAAGGTGGCTTCTCTAAGCCATGCATCTTCTTATTGAGAGGAAGAATTGTGTTTTATGTCCAGGTGTATCTGACAATAGATAGAAGCTTAAGCAGTAAGGGCACACAGAAGATTTTACCTACTTCACAGACTTCTTGAGCTGCTTCTTGTAGCACATGTGGATGCTAGGTACAGGTTAGGCCCACTCATCACATATCTATACTCCTCTTTTGTGCCTACAGTTCTGCCTCCACGATTTTTCCAAGTGACATTTTAGAACCAATAAACTTATAGATACATATATGTACATATATATGCATACACACACACATATATATTTACTTTGCTTGTGCTAAAATTAAAAGCTAGTTTGTTATGTATGTGATATTTTATCTGATACAAAGTAGTCAAAGTCCATATGGAAGGACAACAGAGAAAAACAAAGAGTTGATTTCTTTTCTTTACTTTGACCTTGAGTACTAAATGTAATCTAGGATAATAATGTTCTCAAGTGGTTATTTTGTGGCTAGTCAGTGACTTACAAGAAATATATTTATGTTGTGGTAGATTTCCAGGAATGAATCTAGAGCCGTTTCTAAATCTATTTCTTCTTAGAATGATTTATTTTTTTAGTTCACAGCTATATGAAAGTGACTTCCTCCAGCAAATACTGGAATATGTGGGAAGCTTTGAATTACTTCTACAAATGTGAAAAAATATCTTCTTGATATGATAATATAAGGAAGTGCTGAGTTTACTCGCACCATCTGAATGTAAAGGAGCAATATGTTCATCCCACTTAAAGAGTTTAGGAAATCTACCCTACAGCTCATCATATCTTTGGGACTTGTTTAAGAAAGAACAAGTAGATATAGATGCGGGACATGTATAAACAGGAGCATGGCTTAACACTTGGAAAAGCCGCCCAGCACAAGTTAAAGGCAGGGATTCCTGCTAGGCTGCTGGGCACATTGCTTACCCACATTAGTGGCAGGGCATGCAACCTCTGGATATCACTTCCCTTGATCTAATATGGCTAGCTTCTGTGAAAGACTTAGGATGGTAGCTAGGGCATGTAAGCATCAGCTATTACTATTAGATCAAAATACAGAGGCTTGTACTTCATAATACATGTAAAGGAGCCCCAGAGTCTATAGTTCTTCAGTTCACATCAGTGAATTAGGAATGTACTGTGTCTGTTTGAGATTGGAGTACCAGGTACTCAACAAGTTGTCACAGATACAAACAGGAAAAAGACACAGTCTTTGTCCTTAAGAGTTTTATCATTTAATAAAGATGCTCAAATTATTGCAGAAATGATTTTCAATTATTATGGCAAGTGTGTCAATAGAGTTGTCAAACTTGTATGAACATATTAAAAGAGATAGAATAGCTCTCCCTGAGAGACCTCCTCAAAGAAAGACACAGTCACTTGGCCACAAAAAGGGAACTAGAAATGAGTCATTCAACAACCAGAACTTGGGGATAGACTTCCTGTATGGAAGATAATGGATCTGCATTTCCTCTTGTCCATAGATTTTATCACACAATAGCAGTACCATTTTCCAATCAAGCAGATTTCCTATAAAAGGGCAGACATAAAAGAGAGTTTGGAGGAAGAAATCAAAGAATGATTGAAAATTAAACCAAGAGTTAAAGGAAAGAGTCTAACTTCTCAAAGGTAATGTTAAGAACATGAATGTAAGTGCTTTCTGTAGAATATCCTATTCAACGGCAAAAAATGTCCCAGAGGCTTATTTTAGTAAATTAATATGACACACTGCAGCTGAGGAAGGAGTCTTGCCTTACTTGTATGAATGGAGGAACTATATTTGGAGATAGATCCCTCCAAGGACATGGTGCTATTTTAAGTGATTTCTGCATGGCATCTGGATTTGTCCCTCAATAGGTAACGTACTGACATTTCTACTGTGGTTTGCCCAGTTCTGCATCCCCGGTCATTGGGGAGATTCATCTAAAGCTGCAAAAAGGACCAGAATGTTTGCATCCCATTAATAAACGGGAAACGGAGGAAGCTGCCAACTGGCAGCCGAGTGTATTTTGGTGGTTTGATAAGGCTACTAAAGAGTTTATGATGTGACAGATGTTTCACTACACTATTGTGAAATGAATAGATTATGAGAAGTAATTAGATGTACATTGGAATCAATGCTGTTATCATCGAGGCCTTCGGGCGATGCAGTAGATGAGAGTCTTGGCAGCAGGTGGTCCAATGGCTCAGAGACAGGAAGACACACCGCAGGAGACTGAGTGACAGGTTTCACAGATCCAGGGGGTGAGAGATCTGAGCTGGGGCTTGCATTTGTAATCTTTACTCATGTATAAATAATAACAACTCCACCATTGACTTCATATGCTATGTCATCGCCTTTCTTACCCTCATACAGACATAGGGCTGGTCCCATCCACACAGTTACTCTCCATCTCTCTCTTCTCAAATATGCATATGCATGCTGATTGTAGCTGACAGCTCTACCATTTTTTTTGAAGGAAGATTTTATAGGTAATCATCAGATGATTACATTTATTTTTAATGCCTGGCATTGAGCCGCCATTGTACAAAACTTCCTATAGGTTTCAGATCAGAGCCTGCAAAGTACTCTAACTGCCTTTCATCAGCAAGTCGACTTCTCTCTGGCTCAATGACTAACATTTAAAGGGACACGTTTGCTTCTCTGCTCTGTAAAATCCCTTTGCAGGAGACTTGGCAGGGTCACCCTCCAAGCTTGAAGCAACCATATGGAGCCTGCTGCTTTCAAGAGGAGGTTTGCTTTCTGCCAGGATCCAGGGTCAGCTATGGGCACACTGGGGAATGCTGAAGTTTCCAAGGACAGAATGAAGAGGCTGGAAAGAAATGGGTGATTAGAGGGAATTAAGTGACTGATTCTCTGTGTACATCTGCTACCCCTAGGAAGAGGAAATAGCTGGTAAAAACAATTTAGTGGTTCCTTCATGCTTAAATAACAGTGGTATTTACACAAAAAGGAAGAAAGTATTTTTTTGAATGATAAAATAGTATTATTCTCATTACTGAAAGTCATCTTTCTAGAAAATACGTAGCACTTTTTTTAGTGCTGTACTCAACAACATATATGTGTTTATAAAGCTATTGCTCATATATTACCTGTGTAATTAAATACATCTTGTATTTATTCTATTAATGAATATTCATTGAATTGTTATTATATCCCTATCAGTTTTTGCTGTGTGTATATAATTAGATAATTAAATGGTCTTGTTGCAAAGAATTCCTCTCTCTCTCTCTCTCTCTCTCTCTCTCTCTCCCAATGTATGAGTACATACATGAGAGCTTGAATGGATCCTGTGTGCCTTTCATAAGATACTACATGTCTCATTGTGGATGCTTTGATGTTACTACATATTGTGTTTTAAGCTCAATAAATCAGAGAATAAAATCAGTATGTTTTGATGAAATAGTACAGAGTCATACCATAGAAAGTGATATTTTAAGTGATATTTTTAATACCATTATAATAACTAGAAAATTTGACCTAACCAACAGTTAAAAAGCATATTCTGAAATGTTTAAGATTTTCTTATTGCTTAATAATCAGCTGGTTAAAAGTATAAAAAGGACACATTTCACATGTCAGATATTAAAAGAGGAACACCGAATGTCTAACTGTGTGAAACAGAAAGCTCTCGTTTTTTTTTTTTTCAAAGATTCATTTTAACAACAGATGTATATGAGGATCCCTAAAGTAAACTGCAGGAGTCCATGATTCTGTTAGAGCCCATGGCTGCTCAATCAAAACATCCTTGGAGAGCAATAAAGCTCAAGCATTCATAGATAGCAAGACCTTGTCAAATGAGAATAAAGAATCACTTGGAGAGGATGACTAAGCATGCAGCCCATCCCCAGTGAGCATGAAGTGGCATCCACTTGAGGAAGAGTCTGATAAGAGCACTGCAGACACTACCCCTTGGCCCTCGCAGTAGCTTGTTTTCATTTTATAAGTTGGAACACTAGGGTTTGAGTATGCAATGAAAATCGCCTGAGCTCACTAAAGAAGTGCCTTCCTCTAGATTAAAAATAAACTATTTGATTCCAGAGTCCATGTGGTCATTTGAGTCTTTTTGTTGTCATTTTTGTTTGCTTGTTTTTGTATTTTTCTATAAGACTGAAGGTTTAACTGTCTTTATCAAATGTAAGAGGATTATTAAAATGGAAATTCATTGTCTCCATTATCTAATAACTTAAGAACTTCCTGTAGTTGTGGTTATTTGCACTCAAGACTTGCACATAAGAGGACCCTTCCACATCTCATCATGGACGAGTGAGAGCCCATGAGGCCCCATCCCTACCAGGGAGGCCATTTGTAGTTCATGGTTGTTGGGGATGGAGGGTGGTTTTCTTCAGTGATGTAGCCTCTGATAAATTGCTCCAGCAAATATTCTCCCACCCATGCTCAGGCAAGAAGCTCTAAGTGAACCATATGGGTCATACACAAATATATACACACTCAAGACACACACACACACACAGATAAGAGAGAGGGATAGAGACAGAGACAGAGATAGAAAAGAGACTTGTTGGGAAGGAAGGTTTCAATTGGAGAGGAAGGGGATTAGAAAGGGTTGTAGGGATGAAAATGAGTAAAATTCATTATATAAATTATAAAACTGTCAAAAATAGCAAGTAGCATCAAAAATCAATTACAAAAAATAAGGCCTAACAACATGTGTATTTCAGAGTCATAATTATTGATTTCCTTTGTTCACAGTATTAATTGTAAGATTTAGAAAGGACTGTTCATATGGTATCTAGTGACTGGTAAATTCTTCCACCTCTATCATAATCATTAAATCAATAAAAATCTCTATAAATGATTGACTAAAACAAGATTCTCCGATTGTCCATATATTCATTAAAATCAGAGAAGGACTGGTCTAGCAATATTAGCAGTTTTTGTACTTCTAACAAACACTGCATATAAACACTGAAAAGACATCTACCTCACTCTCATTCTGTCTCTGGTGGTGCTACAGATAGACTCAGGACCTTGTTCATGCTAAGACAACACACTGCTTCTGAGACAGATGCAGATTTGTGTGTCTCACTTGGAGAACCTCAGAAGTCATGAAACTAGAAAGTGGTCATTGGGGTACCTGTGGGAAGAGTTTTGAAGGAGGTGGGATCGTAGAGCACAGGTTATAAAAGGGGGAAGAGGGATAATGTAGGCAAAAGGATTAAGTGAAGAGAAAAATGAAAAGCAAGGAATTTCATTTCATGAAAATAAAATTCATATTTCAGTTTTATTAATAGCTAAGTAATATTCTATTGTATCAATAGATCAGAGTTTTTTTATTCATTCATCAGTTGGTGGGCATTCATTCTGTGGCTATTGCGATTAGAGAAACAATGAATATCGATGAGCAGATATCTCCACAGATGATATAGAGCCCTTTGGGCTTATGCTTGAGTGGTACAGCTAGATCATGAGGTAGATTTATGTCCAGCTCTTCGGTGAATGTTCATCTCGATTTCCATAGGGATGGGTATGAGTTGTATTCATATCCCCACATTTGAACCTGAGTGCCAAAATAATGACTGGCAAGTGAGACATGGTCACAGATGCAATGATCCAATAGAGCATCATAAGTGTAAACACTTTCCTGGTACATTTAATGCCAGTTCCACAAGAGGAAACTCAGATCTGGCACCATTTGAGATCCTATGCTAAATCGGTCATAGGTACTAGGGGAGAACCCACTAATAATATTCTACTAAATGGACAATATTAAACCAACTTCTAGTTATATTCATAAACTAGTACATATGTCAATTATCATCAGAGAAGCTTCTATTTGGAATAGCTGGTGAGTATCACAGATGACCACAGTGGGGCAAGAGGCAGAGAATAAAACAGTGTGGACTGCTGAGCCCTAAATGGAATATCTCCTTCAAATTCTATCCTCCCAAGGCCCTCCATCCCTTCAGAAAGAGGGGCAGAAAGATAGTGGGTTTCAGACTGCAAGGAAACTATATTTTCTTGACACAGTAGAGCAGCTACACACATGGACTCACAATGGTGTGGCAGTGAGTGCAAGACCTATGCAAACTTAATCCAGACAAAGGTCCCGTCCTAAACGCAGAGATGGACCCAGAGCTAAAGATGACATTAGTTAAGGAGCTAATGACAATTGTTAGAGCTGAGAGAAGACAAATTAGCTTTCATTAAGGATGGGGCTCCTGGATGGTTAAGAATAGATGATCAGCACGATTGAACTTTGCGGGTTAAAAAAAAAAAAAGGAGGACACAATGCTGGGTGGATAGAGAAGAGGAGTGGGTCTGAGGGAAGTTGAAGAAGGAGTTAATATGATAAAATGTTGTGTAAAAAGAGAAAAGAAAAAGCCACATGGAAGGAAACATACTATTTATATGATTACTAAAAACAGTAATAATAAAACATAGTAATAATAATAAAATACTAAAATGTTTGAATGGAAGTACAATCAAGGGAGAGAGAATAATGTTTCATCCATAAGACATTGGATTTCCCATGTCCTTTTAATTGTTGGTCAGGAGGTCCCAGGGACTTCCAAAAGAGTATTAGCATTGCTTTTGCATGCCTATCAGAAATTCATGGTAAAACACTACATCCTTTGAAAAAACGATGTGGGCTGTCAATTCTCTGATGGTAAGGTTTTTGGTGTAATCCTGAGGTTTAGAATAATGGGCATAGTTGTGTTCTAGATGTGGTTTGGCATGTAAGCATGCATGTGTTAAAGGTCGGTGCTCAGTGTGGTCTTGTTAAGAGATAGAACTTGTAAGAACCGGATGCAGTTTGTGAACACTGGGAGTGTTGCTTTGGGAGACAAGTAACACAATTCTTAGAGGATCTGACTAATTCTGAAGAGACTTGTGATGAAAGGTGCAGGACTGACCAGTCCCCTCACCCAGCCTCCCATTTTGTCATGCCTGTTCTCTTCACACTCCAGGGTCTGTCTCTGCAATGTCATCTGTTATGGGATCCTTTTTAGAACCACACTAATGCCAGCACCAGCTATGTCCATGACTACCAGCAACCATGACCTAAATCAATTTCATTTCTGTATAAAATTCCAGCATCAGGCATTTTGTTATAGCCACAGAAAAGAGACCAATACACTAAAATTTCACTTGCATTTTAAAAAGTATACTAGGAAGAAGAGTGAATCCAAAATAGCCTTCAGAAGTCAAAATAACTATATTACAACTTAATAGAAAGACAATACCAAAGAGAATAAAACAATTAGCCTGTAGCTTTCATTACTTGATTCCCAATAAACTATACCTGGGCAAACTTCTCTCCACGGATAACTTTAGTGTGAAAAGCTGAGTGCAAGTATTATCTTCAGAGTCTTTAGACTTATTTCATGTTAGTTTCACATTTCTTTCTGATATTAACTGGGACCAAATTTCATAAACTCCCAGTCAGCCATGTTCTATCACATCACATGGCTGAACTTAAGCAGCACTGCTAAGCCACTCTTAAATAGCTTGTCAGCATGCTGTTTCTGACATCCTGTATCCCACTGGCTGTTGAGGACCCCAAGGTGGAGTCTTGTATTCATTCCCATTGCATTTTGTCAACTAGATTTAGTGCTATCACTGTAGCCTGTTAAACTCTCTTAAAATCCTCAAAATATTACCAAGATTAGGTGCTGATGGTCATCTGTAAATGTGTTGAGTAAGCCTTCCGTATCTGAGCCACAAACAAAAAGTTGAACAGAACTGAGAGCCTTCTGTATTGATATCAATTATTAAGCGGGTATTCTTTCATTGTACAAATTATAACTGACCCGATTCACACAGCATTGCCCTGTCTTCTGCCAGCTGGGCTCCATTTTATTCACTGGGATACAAGGGGGAAGTCATCAAACAATTTTTTTTGAAGTTTAGTGCCTTCTATGAATTAGTGTCCTGCACTTGCTGTTTGGCTGAGAAAAGTGTCTCTAGTGGTCTCTCTTATCACAGAGGTCAATTGAAGTCTGGCTTCATTTGTGCTCTGGCTGGCTTAGGACTCATCACTGAAAAACTGCCAACATGTCACTCTAAGTGGCATCTAGAGAAGGAGAAACAACGATAAGCCAACAAGGTATTGTCTGTCATAATTTCAGTCCACAAGCAAAAGTGCTGGATGAAGTTACAGCATCATTTATGGAGAGGCCACTCACATCCTTCCTAGCTAGGAAAAGCAAGGTGTATTAAGGTGGACCAAAGGTTGTATTATATCACTACTCTGAAAATAAAAAAAAAGAAGAAGAGTGTGTTGAACCATGCACTGTCTACCCTGTTCAATGACTATTAATATAGTGTCTCTCGTTGGCCTAAAAATAGCCACTACCAGAATGAATATAGTCTGAACTTATTTATAGTACCTTGCAAAAATGGGATGGCCAAGTAGATCATCTTTAGTTATTTATATTAGGTTTCTTTCAAGCCCTGTGCTTCAATCCACAACACGAGTGTTCTAAATCTCTAGGTAATGTTATCATGTATATAAACAACATTCTCCAATGTTGCATCCTAATGCAGCCCATTTTATTGACATCAAATACTGAGTTTGGGTCTTTTGCTTAAAAATCATTCATAAAATTCAACTTTAGAGTAAAACTAGGAAAATAAACCACAATCAAAGAGATATATCATTTAGCCATGTTAAACTCTTTACTAGACAGCCCTGATAACATGAACCTTTAATTTCATCTATTCAAGGGGTTGAGGCAAGTAAATCACAAATTCAAAGCTAATCTAGGATAGAAGTAAGTTCAAGGCTTGCCTAGACAAAATAGTGAGATCTTGTCCCAAAGTATAAGAAGACAGGAACATTTTACTTTAAAAACATTGTTGAATGTGTTGGAAGAAAGCATCAACAGAGAAGAAAAACAAAAGAATCTACAGAGTTGCTTTCCTAGGATACAACTTAATGAAAAAGAATGGTGAAATCTCGGCAAGTCAGCAGGGTTGTGAAATCTTGGCAAGTTAGCAGGGTTGGTGATATGAACTGGTGACAGCCCCTCTCAAGAAGAAACATGATTACAAATCAAAAGTTAGAACTTTGACCCAGAAGTTCTGTTTCTGGAAATCTGTTTGGGGACATAATGTGTTAAATAAGTAAAACAAAATAATGCCAAAAATAATACCATAAAAACTTAGAAATATGCTCAACTATAACCAGAAAAATTTGTAACCAAAGTGAGTGTTTGATGATATATCAAGAGTTAAATTATATAAAGTGTTACATGAAAACCTCTCATTTACACTATCAATGTAAATACTGATTTTATATATCAATGTTTATTTATAAAATAACAGAATAATATACACAATAAGGAAGAGTACATGTATAGACGCATATATTCAATATGCATACATATACACTTTGTACACATACATGCATACAAACATATGTATATTGTAGGATTTTTTGACTTTAAATTTTCTCAGGAATTCTAAATTTTCTTCAATGAGTCATAGCTGTCATAGTTAGAAAAAAACTTCTTAAAATAGCACTTAAAATGAAAAAAATGTATTTATCCAGATTCATAGTTTAAAGAGATCAGGGAGGGACTATGGGGGAGAGACAGCTAAAACTAAGGGCCATTTGAGGGCAGCATAGAAACCTAATACAATAGAAGATTTGACTTACGTGGTGTCAAGCTAGATGAAATCACCAAATAACCAATGGGGACATCAGTGGCCCACTGGCCATCTCTTGTCATCAAATTAAGCTTCTAAAACTGGTATTGGGTTACATCTAATTGAGTTGTTGTCCAAAAGGATCCCATGGGAACTCCCAAAACAGCCCAGGCTGCTGCTAAGACTGTAGGTCGCTCCCCACAAACTGACTTCAAGGTCCCATTGCTGAACATATCACCTATACAACTTATTGAATATGGAGAGAGAAGTTGAGCTGGTGCCTATACAGAGCCTTCATTGCTACATGCTGGCCTCTTTGGTATATGGAGATGCTCTGCATACCTCCAAAGAAGAAACATAAATACCAGCCCAGCCACAAACCCTATGATCTACAGTGGTGTGCAATATATGCTACTGTAATAGTGGCACAAAGCTTGTGGGAGTTACCTACCAATATCTGATTTGACCTATGCTTGGGTAACCAAGAGCCTGGGACTAGGATAAAACCAAATAGTACTGCTCAAGTCAAAACAAACAAATGATAAACAATGTAGCAATAAAATTATTCTGATAGCTTTCTCCTATAATTGTAGATGACTGATCATGCTTAGCCATCGCTAGGGAAGCTTCCTCTTGAAGCAGAGGAGAACAGAAGTCCACAGCCAGACACTGCAGAGTGAGAGACCTTGGAGCACTTATCCCTTAGCAGAATGTATCCGTCAAATCCCTCCCCTCAGGGCTCAGGACATCCCATGGAAGAGGGGTTGAAAAAAAAAGTGAGCGTCAGAAGGCATGGTAGACACCAAGGAAACCAACGCCTCTAAGTCAATGGGAATGACACACATATGAACTCACAGAAACTGCAGCTCCTAGTGTATACATTATGTCTTACAGTTTAATGCTTTAGGAAGTTCCAGAATATGCGCATGAGTCGGTCGCTCTGCCTTATGCCTTCTTTTCTGCTCTTTTCCCTCTGGTTGTTTGTTTTGTCCAATTCTGATGTGTCAATTTATTTTATGTTATTATTTTATTTTAATCCCATAGAAGCCTGTTTGTTTTCTAACCAGGAAGAGAAATAGAAGGTTCCAGATGACAGCAAAGGTGGGGAGGAGTGGAGGGAAGGGAAACCATAATGAAGATACATTACATGAGAAAATAATCTATTTTCAATAACAGGGAAAATAATACAAATACCAGAAAAAGAGAGAGAGAGAGAGACAGAGAGACAGAGAGGAGAGAGAGGGGGAGGGAGGGACAGAGGGAGAGAGAGAGAGAGACAGAGACAGAGAGAGAGACAGACAGAGAGACAGAGAGGGAGGCAGAGAGAGAGAGAGAGAGAGAGAGAGAGAGAGAGAGAGAGAGAGAGAGACTATAGGTTGTTATACATTCTTCTTCTGTACTGCAGTATGGTGACTCTGCTATGTGGTGCAGCCAGTTGGTTTCCGCTCGCCTCCAGAGAACTGTTCTGAATTCTTCAGGGGCGTTCATATCTAATCATCTCCACCCTTCCCCAGACCCACAGTCATTTCTTCCTCAGAGCCACTGCAGTATTTCCCTCCTCACACCAAGGAGACGTCTTTCAGTTAGAGAAGCTTCTCAACCAGTCTGTCTGTTTCTTAAGGACTGCAAGTCTCCTTAACCAACAGAGCCCTCAGCATGTGGGAGTGGTCCACACAGCAGCAGGGCTCCAGAAAATCGTCAAAAGAATAAGTGAATGAATAAAAGAAGAGAAACAACTCTGCCTCTCACGGTGCAAAATTAGGAAGAAAAAGGCACCTTCAAACCACCGTTTATTCTCACTGAAATTTAGATAAGTAAAATCTACTTAGTCCAGGTGATAGAGCCTACCGGAAGATCCTGGAATGCTCTTACCAAGAGCTAAGGTAACAGCTCCTGGAAAAATGTAAACTACTACCAAAAATACACCAATGTATTTACTAATCAAACTCTCTCAGATGTGTCTCATATTTCTAAAGGGGACATAACCAAATAATTGCTTACAGTGAGAAAATATACCTTAAGGATAAAATAATTTGGTACTAATACCCGTAATTAAAATACTAATAGTAGCTACAGAAATACTTAAATTACCAATAGTGTGTTGCACCCAATAAAACAACAGCCAAGTATCATCGTAATAAGAGATAAAGTTGAATTATACAAAGTAATGTACCATTTTTTTTAATGTAGGGGAGTGGGTTTTTAGACAGAGTTTCTTGTGAATTGTCCTCAAAGATGATGTTCAGCTGAGACTGTTCTTAAATGGATTCTCATGTGTCAAACATCAAAATAAGGAAGGGTATTATAAGCGTGTGTTATCAGACTCACCTGCACTGCTTATTTGACGGTTCAAAACCTCATAAAAGTGCTCAGAGTTATTTCAGTCATTAGATTCTGCTTTTCTGGAGGTAATGGTGGCTTAGATCTTCGTGGCGTTTGGGCAGACACGCACCTCCTTCGTGGCGTTTGGGCAGACACGTGTCTCCTTCCTGCCAGGCGTGTTATCCCTCTGTCTCTCTTGGACCCACTGGCTCTGCCTTTTCGTAATTTCTGAAAACTTGCCAGCTGTCACAGATTTACATGGTGCCCAGGACTGAATTAAGGATACCTCCTGGCAGACACATGGTTACTGTCCCTAACGTGAAACTGGAGAAATCAGTTTCTTTCAGTGAATCTGGTGCTAACGCACTTGACGTTTCAGAGGTTGCTTTAAGTTTAGGCTGTGGAACGATTAACGCACAGCTTTAAGGATCAGCCTGTTACATACAGCCTGTCCGTCTATTTACAAAATGTATGAAATCCTATAACATTTCCTGGTGTGGCCCTTTGGGTGGTTTGGATGACAAATGTTCCCCACGGGCTGTGTTTGAATACAGGTCCCAGGCTGGCAGCCCAGTTAGAGACCGATCAGGAGGTGGAGCCTTGCTGGGCATGGAAATCACTGGGGCAGGACTGAAGCCTGTATAACTCTGCCCCACTGCTAGGTCGCTGTCTCTGACTCTTGCATGTGGCTGGAAATACGACTTTTCCACACCCTGCTTTGGTTGCCTGCCACCATGCTGCCACTGTGACCCACTGAAATTATAAGCCGAAATACACCCTTCCGTTCAAAGACTGCCACGGGGTTCACCACAGC
The DNA here is from genome assembly GCF_008632895.1 of Mastomys coucha. Classification (NCBI taxonomy): domain Eukaryota; kingdom Metazoa; phylum Chordata; class Mammalia; order Rodentia; family Muridae; genus Mastomys; species Mastomys coucha. Next base: position 89,507,849 of record NW_022196915.1, on the reverse strand, counting down.
CACAGAAAAGGAGTACCTTTCCTGTTTAACACAATGATTGAGAAAGTTCACTTGACCAACTGTGGTTGACATTTATTTGTTAATGTTTTAGAATAGGAAGAAACTTTTACTTTGTAAAATACATAGCAAAATGACTAACCTGAATTTTAATCTCTATATAATTTCTGTTCACGGATAGAGTCTGGCCAAGAAGTCGACTTTTCGGAACTCTTACTGCATTGATTTCAAGCTTTGCTAAACACTAGAAGCGGGGTGCCTACATTTATTATAAAATACTCTGTAATCCAAACCTATGCACCAAATTTCTCATGGCATCCAAAATAAAGGCCTTTGATAGAAAGTGAGTTTCAGAAGAAGACATATAAAGTTCTTTAAAACATGTCCATTAAGTCCCTTCTTTTACATTCAAAAAATAAAAGCAGCAATCTGTCCCAAGGAGCAGTGCTGGTAAAAATGCCTCTCACATTTGCAAATGAAATGGTAAGGATAATAACTTCCCTAGGCTGAAAGGCAGCATATACGTGACTTCTTACTCCAAACCCAAAGCCACCAAGGAAAGTACATGTCCATCAACACTGGAATATGAAGTAAAATGGTAATGCTTCCATGTAGTGGGAAGCCTTATGGTTATAACCACACAGAGACTATTCACTATTAATTGAGTTCCACAACTCAATTAAAGAACTCGCTGAACTCGCACGGCTCACAGAGATCTTCCTCTTAGAGCTAGAGCTCATTACAATGAAAGACCATGGTCTCAAAATTCACAAAGAAAAGAGGGACACAAAGCAGAAAACAGAATAATCGGTTAAAACATTCCAGCCCTCTTTTCCCTGGGACATCCCACGGATGACATTTAATTTGCATAGGAATGAAATGGGCAACACCAGGGGAGCTCAGTGGGTCTTACTGTCCAGTTTTCATTGGTGGTCACTCGAGCAGGCTCAGAGTGTCCTACTACTAAGTAAAGATGCCCAACAGCTCACAAAAAGCCAGTGCTGAAGACTTTTAAAGTGGACCACCTCTAAATTTATTGGATGAACTCTTTGATGCACAGTTTTATTATTTTTACTCTGCAAAATATATCACAAATAATACACCTCAACCATGAAAGTTATCCTTTGTGGTGTAAATTGTGACTTCTCGTGTGGATAAGTGAGAATCTGGAAAGGCAGAGAAGGGAGGCGAAGAGGAGGCGGGTGGGAATGCCTGGAAAACAGAAGCATCGCTGGATGCGTAGTTATTTGGTCTGTAAAACTGCCTGTCTCACCTCCTTCCTAGATGCCGTTAAAAACTTATTTTTAATTGTAATATATGCTATGGAAGCATTTTTGTCTGTGACACAATGTAAGCTCATGCATGCATATACACAATTAAAGCCAACCCCATGAAAAAAAATCTGATTTGTAATGCAATGTAATATATTGACATTTACCATCCCATTTCATTTTACCAGTATATCCTATATCCTCATAGAATATTTGTGCATGTATATATGTAAATGCATGTAAATATGAAGGAGGTTGTTAATTAAAGGAAACGGAATTTTTAGTATAACAGTTTGTGTTGAGGTAAAGCATATTTAACAGATTTTAGAGCATAAGAATTTTTTTCTTTGTAAAAAGTAGAGGAAAATGTTTAAACCCAAAATTTCTTGAGCTATCAAAGATTAAAAGATAAGTAGTAGTCTTCACTAAAATGTAACAAATTTACCAGATCAATCAGAATTGCCAAGATTTAAAGCCAGTATTATTTTCCACATAACTTACCCACGTTACTGGCAGAGAATTTACTGGCAGAGAAGTGAGAAGTAAACCGCCTTTTTAATCACTGTCTGAAGGTTTAAAATCTACCCTTGTAGATGCCGAAGAATCATTTTTCTTCTTATAGTTCTGCATGTAATCAAACCCATATAGGATAATCTGGGTATGGTTAAATAAATAACTAAAACTAATAAACTCTGGTGACCACGCAACTACATATTTTTCATTCATACTTTGTTATCTAGCAAATGGAACTCATTTTCCATAATGATAAATGTGGATGGTGATAATTTTTAAAACACTTCAAGAAAGATTCTTAGTTCATCCAGATATCAAGTGTCAAGGAGTGCAGTAACTCTTAGGAAACTCGAGTAAAATTTAAAATTTAAAGTTTTATTGTATTTTGGAAATTTTTGTGTTTATGAGTCTACCATTGTAAAAATGAAAGTCATGGCATTTATATTACTATTCTGTATTGGTTTAACCAAAAGCAAGCAGTCTTTTCCTTTTCATAATTGTACCCAAGCAATGGAGTTCATCTGTTCTGGAGGCAAACCCAGACACCAGCCTAGGTGATCCGTTACGTGGTTACAGAATTAACACACCAGTCCGAGGAAATGATGCTTGATGCCCCAGTGACAGAAGCCACAGCCTTAGCAAGCACCATTGCTTCCTTAACTTTCCATTAAGGTTTATTTTACAAATTTATGCTTCTCTGTCTGCGAGTGTCTTTCATATGTGTACTCGTGCCACAGAAGCCTCAAAGGGGAGCCAGAGCCCATGAAGCCAGAGTTACAGGCAGTGGTGACCTCCTGAAATGCATCCTGGGAATTCTAGTCTGCTCCTCTAGAAGAAGCAGGAAGCGCTCATAACCCCTGACCCATCTCTCCAGCCTTACTGTAACTTTCTTGATGGAGCTTCAAGTGGCCCTTAAAGATATCCTCGGGTGGTAAGGCCATGCCAGGAGCAAGCTCTGCAAACAGTGCAAATAAATAAAAAATTAAAAAAGTCCACATCCCAATAAAAGGTTTTCAGTTCTTCATTTCTCCACACATTAACATTTTATGGTTGGAAAGGTGTACATGATTGGTGGTATCTAGCTGTAAAATATTTGTTTGTCTTCAAAGGCCAATATTCACTCAGAAATTATTTGAATTTCTCTTCATCTTTTGAAGATCTTTTTGTTGTGTAATTAAGGCTGCCTGTCAGCAAACAAACATGTAGCTGAATCTCATGGGAATTAATAACCCTGATTTTCCAATGGCTTGGGATTAGTGGACGCTTCTGAAGAATTGGTCTTAAGCTTAATAATGAAAATGTTGGAGCGTAACTGGATTACAATATTAAATGACCCAAGAGAATAAAGAAAGACCACATAACCCTGAGCTATATGTCACATCAGGGCTATGATACCTGCAGTCCAAACCGTGACATTGTATTGAAATTTTGATTAAATTAAAAAAAAAGCATTCTTAAGAATCAATACGAATGTAAAAATTTTTATTTAATCTCTGTAGTAAATATTCCCATGGATGCCATAATAAAATCACAGGCATAAGATTATAGAACAAAGACTAAAAATCACACTGTCATGAAGACAGGTTATATCAGTTCACATGGAGCTCATTTTGAAGTGTTATGCCCCCATTCCTCTTGTAGATACAATTCCCTAAAACTATAAACAATCCACCACTGTGTGCCCATGCATCATATCATTAACTCTAAATATTTAGTGATCTGCTCTCAAACTGCTCAGTGTTTTTGAGGGGTGAACTGGTCAACATGTTCTAAACACTATAACTGAATAATTCAAAATAGACTATCTTTTAAAGTACAATTACAGCTCTAAAATGATAATAAAGTTATAAGACATATGCCTGGAACCAATGGATTTTGTTTCACCTTTGACTCAAGATTTTTTTCTTCTTAAAAAAAAAAAACGAGGGAGGGGGGAGGCTTGAGGTTTTGGTCACACTGTATTTAATCCAATTTGCTTTGTGTTTAATCTCCAAAACAAGGCTGGTCGGCTAATTCCCAATTATAATGGCACATGTAATCAGAGTCCTCATTAACAAAGACTGACTATATTGTCTATTAGGAATGAAAATTTGAAATGCAAATTCAGCGAATCAAAACATTAAATGAGCTGCTACCCAAGATGCAGGGAGCTCCCGTCAGGGCAGAGCGTGTTGGCCGCCACCTGCCCTGGATTTTCCCTCCAGCCGCGATTGCCTTGGGTTCCAGTCTTTGCTTCCTAATTGACCTTCTTATGATCTTTGCAACAATTAACATATGCTTATTAGTAATGGCTGGTTAAAGATTTCAACTACTGTGGTTTACAAAGTCTAATAGAGATGACACACCACAGGAAAGACAGAAAAATCTCATCAGCAAAGACACAGTGGTTAGAGAGCATGTGCTAGACAATGCAAGGCTGTTCATAGTGTCTGAAATTGCAACCAGTACTGATACTAGACACAAATGCATATAAGACAGCAGGCCCCATCAGTTCTGAGAAAGAAAGTATGAGTGAAATGAGTTCACCTTTCCTCTGAGCACATCATGTCTAGCATTGTTGTAGTAGGAAGGGGAAGTGAAAAATGCTCTGTGGAGTGAAGAAATAGCTTCAAAACATTAGCTTTGTTTTGAATCTGAAATCATATTTTTTTTCTTAAAAATAATTACCATCAAATAAAAATAATTGGCATGTGACAAGTATTTTACTTAAATCATAAGAGGACAATGATGCCTTTGCAAAAACGATGTTCAGAGTTTGCAGTGTAATCATCAGATACCCATTCCCTGTGGCTGCTAGCTCGTTAGTCCCTCTGCACTTTATCGTGCTGGACTCCTGTGGTTTTCCATTCTGATTCCAGCCACATATTTTGATGGAAGAGATATTCCATTTACTCTGGGGTAGATTTTTTTTATTCAGAATGACAATTTGAACATTTACAAATACCAGTTTTTTTAATTCTCTTATTGATTGGTAAATGGTAGTTTGGTTGTCCAACACTCAGCGGGCTTGATTTTGCTGGTGGTGGATCAAATTTGTGTACCCACCACTGTTTACCATCTTTACTTGTATGAATGGAGGGTTGCCTGGCATTACAAGGAAACATGGAGTATCACATATGATGGAGACCTGAGATACATGGAAGAGGTTTCCATTATTAGAGAACCAATGAACAAACTTAGAGCTTTCTGATGTCACATGCTTTACTAGCATTAATAAATTCTACAGGTTAGATACCTAGGAGTGGCTTAACTAAATTTCTGCTTATGGTGTCACTGGCTAAAATCAAAATGTTGGCTATGGTTACAGGCTTATTGGATTTAAAATTAATTTTAATATCAATACTTATTAGCAAAATATGTTTCCTATTTGTTGTAAGATTCAGATTTCAGGAACTAGAGAGGTAGCTCAGCAGTTAAGAATGTTCGATGCTCCTGCAAAGGACTTAGGTTTGGTTTCTAGAACTCATATGGCTACCCTCAAGTGTCTGCAGCTGCAGTTCTTCTGGCTTTCAAAGTCCCCGGACACACACGAGGTACACATCCATGCATGCAGACAAACACTCACACACATGAAAGAAAAATAAATCAATCTTTAAAAATATCTCAGACTTCAGACTTTTTTTTTTTTCTGTCTGTCAGCTAAGGGCTTCTCCAAGCTCCTGGTAGTCTCTCATATCATGAGTCAAATGCCTTCCTTCTCTTCAGGCCAGCAATAATTCATTGAGTCCATGTATTTCTTTATATGTCTGACCTCCACATCCATAGCCAGCTGAAGAGAACTTGCCTTCAAAGTACTTAGCTTTAGAATTAAGTTAAATAATGCTTTGATTTTAATGTTATGTCCCTCCATTTTAGTTGAGCTCATGATATAGTGTCTGTACTTCTTTCTAGAAGTACTTGAAAATATGTTTAAGTCTGTGTTTCCTTGTCTATACTTCATTTCTAATGCTTTCCATGCATTGTGCAGTAGAGATGGGACTAAAGGAGATTGCTCAGCCAGTAAAGGCGAGGCTCACAACCAAAACCATAAGGAATACATCAGGCTGTGTTAAATGAAGGAATGCATAGACCATGTAAGTGAACAATAACAGATATGTTTTAGTTGAACAGCATTGTTTTTGAAGTGGCCTCCATTAAATGCATGATTCTAAAAACTTAACAACTGCAAATGATTTAATTTTCCTTCAATGAAGATGCCTTCAAGTTTTAACAGAATGTTTGATATACACTTTGACTTTCTTTCTAATAAGAATTTCTTTTGAAACTAAGCCAACTTTTAGAGAAAGATATAATGCAATGGTTTAATTTTAAAATTGATGGGTTGTATAATTCAGAAACTGGATGACCAAAAGTGAATGGTTCCTTGTTATTATGTTGGAAATATTGAATAATAATAACACTAATATAAAGTTTAGTATGTCTAATACTTCATAAAACTAATAAACTATTAAGCATTTACCTGAGGGCTCCTACCTCTTAACTTTTAATTTAAATTGATTTTATGTTTAATTTATGAATGCTCAAAATATTACAAAATATATAGGAGAAACGCAACCTCATAAATCAATGTGTTCTAGATTGCCAGTTTAATTTCCATATTGATTTAGTGCCCACCTGGCAGTGTCTACTAAAAAGCACGAAGCACAGTCACTGCTGGATAAAGGGTCAGATGGATAAGACAAGCATTTCAGCCAAGCAGCTTCTAAGTGTTCTCCATAGTAGAAGAACAAGGCACAGTAGAAGAACATGTCAGTAAAGTATAGTTCTAATTTTGGACTGTGCCCAATCTTTTGGCACTTATGTTACTGAGTATTTTGCTTTGCTGTAGTTTATATCATAACAGAGTGAGTGGTAGTGAATGTGGCCTCCTGATAAAAGTGTAACACATTCATGTGTGAAGGAATACACTAAACTTATAAATACAAAGTAGAAAGTTCACAAGGGACTAGATTTGGGAATTACCATGAAACACAGAACTTTGAAGTTATTAAAATTAATTTAGGTTTTATTTGCAGCATAATATTTGTTTTATTTTATGCTATGCCAGAGTACTATTGCAAATCACGTTTAAAATTCTTTTTAGAATTAAAGAAATAAAAGCCATAACATGTTTTGAATAAATACTAACATTTCTAAATATTTTGAACTGTGTTACTATGGGTTTTTTTTTGTCCTCACAATTTGAACATAACACGGATTTACTGAAGAGTTGTTATACCTCAAAAGATGAAAATTACTTTTTTTTGTTTTATTGCATTAAAATGAGAAAAGTTACATGATTTCAATTTATCTGAATTTGTTATCATTTAAAAACATATTTTAAGTAAATAGAATTAAATCACATTCTTGTTTTCCTTCTGTACCCCAACTCCTCCCAGAGACCCCCTTCAATAATTGCAATTTCTTTTTGTCATATTCTTTAAAGTTTATAAAATATTATAACAATAAAAATGAGTATTATAAAAGCTGTTTGATATAAATATACAAGAACCCTATAGAACTCCAAATAGACTGGACCAGAAAAGAAATTCCTCTCATCACATAATAATCAAAACACCAAATGCACTAAACAAAGAAAGAATTTTAAAAGCAGTAAGGGAAAAGGTCAAGTAACATACAAAGGCAGGCCAATCAGAATTACTCCAGACTTCTCACCAGAGACTATGAAAGCTAGAAGATCCTGGGCAGATGTCATACAGACCCTACGAAAAGTATTTTGTATGCAGTGTTCCCATTGTAACTTAACCCAAGGAGACCAGCTCTTAAACAGTAGAGTCAAAAGAGAAGTTGGACTATTTTAATTCCAGGTTATCTACTCTTTATTAGATTATTTGTGCTACTCCATTTCTAAAGAGGATGTGTGTATATGTGTGTGTGTGTGTGTGTGTGTGTGTGTGTGTGTGTGTGGTTCATGCATGGAACTATGTAAGCTAGGATCTTACTTGTAAGGTTAAGCTAGTACATGAGTACTTGAGGTCATTTAGTCTTTGAGCCCCCGTGCTAGGAGAATGCTCACATTTATACATGGATATTGAGGATTCAAATTCATGTTCTCCTGCTTGTACACTTCCCGAGTAAGTCATACACATTTTAAAAATCATTACCTGTGTGCTGCTTATCTGGTTAGTAAAAAAATTCTGTTAAAATTGATGCTATTTTTTTTTAATTTTCCAGATGAATATTAATATTTATTCAAATTAAATGACCTGATCAAAGAGGTAGAGTTGTAAAATGGAACCCCTTTTTATTACCTGCCTCCTTCCTTTGGCCATCTTGGCCATATTTCCTTTAATCTGTGATGTACCCTGGCTGATGGCCATAGCATTCTACGCATGTAACCCGACCTTTTCCCTTCTTTTGTGCCCTGCTATACCTATCAGTCATGAGATAAGCTTTCTTACCATTTTTAAATCACTCAGTCATTGACAATGACAAATCTCAACTATGGAGTTGCTATGTACATAACTATTTCCATTGAATTGTGAAATTTTCTCCAGAACCAAGGGGAAGGAGACTTACTAAGACTTAAGAAGTAAATAAAATTTACAAGGTTCAAGAAGTAAACAACTCACAAGTCTCAGGAATTTCTTGGCAGAGTATACATAATATCCTTCCCCAAGATTATATAAGCAAGCAATAACAGTTGCTAGAGAGAAGGTGTTCTTCTAGAAATCAAGATGTCTGAAAGTCATGGAAAGAGCCCCAGGAACAACACTTTCATAACTTATTTCTGACTTTTCATATGGGCTTTTCACTGAAACAACTGCATTTATGCTCCTGTACATTATACCCAATCTGTATTCCTGTTGCTAATGCCAATAAACACACTAATTGGCCAGGCTATACTTGGTAGAATAGCTTCTTTGTTCTAGCATAGGTATTATGTCTAGAGTGAGCAGATATTTCTTCAGTGCTTTGCAGGGAAAGTAACACAAAGCAATTGGCACCTGCATGAGTACTGAAAGAATCAAAGGACTCCCATCTCAGGAGAGGAGCGGTTTTACAGTTCTCTCAGTGGGTGCTAGTACACAGAACTGAGGCTGTTCCCTGTGAGGATAGATCAAAAGAAGCAAACCTCAGTCTAGTTACATTTCTCCTTGGGCTATGTCTTGCTGTAGTTGTGGTTGCATGTACCTTGACATGTGTGGTAGGATATACAACTAAGATTGTAAGAATGGAATATTCTTGGGGCCATCATTTTAGTAGTCATCTTCCAAGTAGTGACATGGAGTGTCATGTATTCTTAATAAGTGAGCACGATCGTATAAATATGGGTATACCATGAAAAAGTGGCTTAAAGAGTAGAAAATGAAGTCTCTGGAAGTGGAATATGCAGGCCATGCTACACGGTGTGTGGCCACAGAGGTATATAATAAGATGTGTAACCAAGGATGAGAAGACTTGCCAGAGGAAAAATTAGCATGGAACGGAAGGACAATATCAGTAAAGAGATGTACAGCTAGTGTACTTTACATTAACTTATGAGTTTTCTGTGGACATTAAAAGAAAGAATGAAGTAGAGATGCTTCCTTGGCATTTCTTACTGTTGAGAAGCTAAAGGAAATAGTAAAAATTAGTTCTACACCAAAAGTCCCTTTTAGGATCTAAAATGTTTCAACCCATGGGTTAAACTGGCTCGCAAAGAGAAAGAAAGTAAGGTAGAAGTGATGGAAGCTAGCCATCCTGTCAATCATTCATAGAAAGAAATAGTAAATTTATTATTCAGAGTAGTGAAAAAAACCTTAATGAAAACCCAGTACAAAAACATGTGACTATCAAGGATTATAAAGCATATAGCTTACTGAATCTGGAAAATCTTTGAAAGTAATAAAAACTGCCTCTCCCAGCTTGGTTTTCTGATGATGTGGGGCATAGGGATGGTTGGGTCAGTATGAGGTCTAGGGAAGCAGAGAAACTGAGTAACAGCCAGCACTCTCTGAGATAAAGACTACTAAACTCAAAGTAATACAAGGGAAAGCAGTTCCTGGTGGACTGGATGTATGCCAGACACTAAGCACAATTTGTTACTTCAAGCTGAGTCCCCAGGAAAAGAAGAACTGGGAGATGATAGAGGGATGGTAAGAATTAGTGAGGAAGCTGGATCTATGAGTGGTAGTGCTTGATGCCCTATTAACTGAGGTTGGTAGAATTCTGCTCACAGAGTTAAGAAAGATGTTGAATACGTAGAGACCTCGGCTTTGGTATAGGTTTTAGTGGTTTCTTGAGCTCTGTGGTGGGTTGCAGTCTTTATGAGGTAGAAAAGGCTGTAGCAGATCTGAATGGGTCAGACTGAATCTTGACCTGGGGGTGGGAAATTATCTTCTTGGAGTATGCACTGTACCTTTTTGCACTGCAAGAACGTACTCAAGGTAAAGATTGCTCACCCAGTCCAGGGCTCTTAGAGCAGCAAAATGTGATGAAAGAAAAAGCCAGGGTCTCAGTGTTGTCTCAGCACTGACAGAAACAGGGAATGTGGACCTGATCAATTTTGGGCTTAAGCCAGGCTAATTAACAAAATGTTGGTCTTACAGAGACTGTGAGGGGTGGGGGGGATGCACAGTGGTCCTAAGTATAGAAAAGCCAGGTGGCTTCTGGAAAATGTGGAGTATGATGATCTGTGATGTGCTGCTAAACTCAAAATTGTCCTGTTGACCAAAAAATGACAGACGTGATAGTTGTTTTTGATAGCTATTTAGGACCTTTGATAGTATGATTTTTTTTTTATTTTAGATATTTTCTTTATTTACATGCGAATTTCTCCTTTCCCAGTTTCCCCTC
>NW_022196915.1:89493030-89496590 GCF_008632895.1 Mastomys coucha | reverse complement strand
GGAGATTAACTATGGAGCAGAGACTGAAGGAAGGGTAAGCCAGCCTAAATATTGCTATCTCCTGATAGTATGATTTTTAAAGGAAAGCATCTTGCATAAATGTTTAAGCCCCTGTTTCTATGGCATAGTGGCCTCACACGTAGTCACAGGTAGGAAGAAAATAAGACATCTATCATCCCCGCTAAGACATAGGGAATACTGTAGAAAAGAGAACAGGAAGAAAGTGAGAGCTGGAGAAAGAATTGTAGTGTAGCCATTTCCTCTGACTTGCAACATTTTGGGAGAGAGACATCTTAAGACTTAAGAAGTAAACAACTCCAAGTCTCAGGAAATTCCTGAAACTTACAACATCCACAGGAGCCTTTCTCTAAGTTATTCAAGCAATAAGAATTTCTGGTAAAAAGATAGATTCTGACCAGTCTAGTTGCCTGAACTTCATGTATGTTGTTCCAGGGATACTTTCAAGAGTTGTCACCCTTGCTGGAATATTTTCAGTCATGCAGCTGCTTTGTGGGCATCTATATATTTTATAGGTATCCTTTCACTCCTTCTCTTGCAAATAGTTCCCAAATGCCTACTGCTTCACTAAACTAGACTTGGATGGAGTCATTTCATTGTTCTACCACTGGTATTCTATCTAGGGTGTACAGATCTAGGGTGTCTAGGGTGTTCATGTCACTCAGTAAAAGGCAGAAAACATCATTTGGAGAGGAAGGGAGTTGTATAATTTAATAATATTATTATTATTTTATTAAGTAATAAATGACCATGAATAAGTGATTTTAAAATTTGTTTACTCATATTTATGCAGATGCAAAGTCTGGCATGAATTGTGTCCATGTTCACTTCATTAGAGCCCAAACCAAGTTTTAGTCAAGACTATTTAATTTTCTGAGAACTCTAGGGAAAATATTTCTTCATAAGCTCATTTTTTTTTTTTTTGAAACATGGTTTGCTGTGTAGCCCTGGCTGTCCTGGTACTCACTCTGTAGACCAGGCTGGCCTCGAACTCCGAAATCCGCCTGCCTCTGCTTCCCAAGTGCTGGGATTAAAGGTGTGTGCCACCACTGCCCAGCCCATAAGCTCATTCTTATTTGGAGGTTTTGGTTTCATGAAGTTGGAATACTTAAGTTGTAGCAGTTATGAATGTTTACAGATATTCTTTAGTTCTGGCACTAACCCTGTGCCATGATGTGACTGTCTCATGTTCAAAATGTATGAAAACCTTGATATGCTTAAAATAAGTTTTCCTTTTCTTTTTTAAAATTATTTATTTATTTTATTAATTTACATTTCAAATGTTATCCGCATTCTCAGTTTCCCCTCCATAGTCCCCCTATCCCCTCCCATTTGCTCTGTTTCTATGAGGGTGCTCCCCCTCCACTCCTCTATCAATCCACTCATTCCTGCCTCAGTGCCCTGACATTCCACTATCCTGGGGTATCAAGCCTCCACAGGACCAGGGATCAGGCTCCCCTCCCAGTGATGTCCGATAAGGCAATCCTCTGTTACATACCCAGCTGAAGCCATTTCCTTTTTTACAACAAGGAAAAAAAGTATATATTTCAGAGGAAAGCACAAGCAGTATCTTTTAAAAAAACTAATGTGTTCCATTTGTTCTAGCCTAATACCAAGAATAAAGTCCATGGAATTTACAATGTTAGTATTATTAAGAATATGAACATAGTTTTTGGGAGAGGAAGGGGGTTATCTCCTAAATCCTTGGGCTTAGAACAACAGGGTATTGCATTAGTCAATTCTTTAAATCCATCTGCCTGATTGTTCGTGTCCTGGCTTTGTTGTTATGCTCTACTTACTTTGTAATTCTCCATAATGTTCTTCAGTTGTGTGCATGTGCATGTATTAAAGTATAAATACATATAAACACATAACATATAAACACATAACAAGAGTGGACCATGGATATTTTCTCCTTTTTTTTATTAGATGTTTTCTTTATTTACAATATCTCCTTTCCCAGGTTCCCCTCCAAAAGAAAAAATAAAAATAAAATAAAATAAAATAAGAAAAAAAATTAAATAAAAAACCCAAAACTAAAACAATCACCTGTTCCCTTCCCCCTCCCCGTGCTCACTACCCTACTCTCTCTCACTTCCTGGCCCTGGCATTCCCCTACACTGGGGCATAGAACCTTCACAGGGCCAAGGCCTCTCCTCCCATTGATGACCAACTTGGCCATGCTCTGCTATACACATGCTGCTGGAGCCATGAGTCCCCCCATGTATACTCTTTGGTTGGAGTTTTAGTCCCTGGGAGCCCTGAGGGTACTAGTTAGTTCATATTGTTGTTTGTGCTCAGGGGCTGCAGACCCTTCAGCTCCTTGGGTCCTTTCTCTAGCTCCTTCATTGGGGACCCTGTACTCAGTCCAATGAATGGCTGTGAGCCTCTACTTCTGTATTAGTTGGGTACTGGCAGAGTGTCTCCGGAGACAGTTATATCAGGCTCCTCTCAGCCAGCACATGCTGATATCCACAATAGTGTCTGGATTTGATGATTGAATATGGGAAGGATTCCCAGGTGGAACAATCTCTGGATTGTCCTTCCTTCAGTCTCAGCTCCATAGTTTGTCTCTGAAAATCCTTCAATGGGTATTTTATTCCTCCTTTTAAGATGGAACGAAGCATCCACACTTTAGTCTTCCTTCTTCTTGAGTTTCTTGTGGTTTGTGGATTGTACTTTGTGTATTCTGATCTTCTAGGCTAATAACCACTTATCAGAGAATGCATACCATGTGTGTTCTTTTGTGATTGGGTTACCTCACTCAGGATGATATTCTCCAGATCCATCCATTTCCCCCAAGAATTTCATAAATTCATTGTTTTTAATAGCTGAGTAGTACTCCATTGTGTAGATGTACCACATTTTCTGTATCCATTCCTCTGTTGAGGGACATCTGGGTTGTTTCTTGATATTATAAATAAGGCTGCTATAAACATAGTGGAGCATGATTCATTATTACATGTTGGAGCATCTTCTGGGTATATGCCCAGGAGTGGTATGGCTGGGACCTCTGGTGGTACTATGTCCAATTTCTGGAGGACCAACCAAACTGATTTCCAGAGTGGTTGTACCAACTTGCAATTCCACCAGCAACAAAAGAGTGTTCCTCTTTCTCCACAACCTCCCCAGCATCTGCGGTCACCTGAGTTTTTTATCTTAGCCATTTCTGACTGGTATGAGGTGGAATCTCAGGGTTGTTTTGATTTGCATTTCCCTAATGACTAAGGATGTTGAAAATTTCTTTAGGTGCTTCTCAGCCATTCGGTTTTCGTCAGTTGAGAATTCTTTGTTTAGCTCTGTACCCCATTTTTTAATAGGGTTATTTGTTTCTCTGGAGTATAACTTCTGTGTTCTTTGTATATATTGGATATTAGCCTTCTATCAGACATAGGATTGGTAAAGATCGTTTCGCAATTTGTTGGTTGCCGTTTTGTCCTATTGACAGTGTCTTTCACCTTACAGAAGCTTTGTAATTTTATGAAGTCCCATTTGTCGATTCTTGATCTTAGAGCATAAGCTACTGGTGTTCTGTTCAGGAA
>NW_022196915.1:89485528-89491697 GCF_008632895.1 Mastomys coucha | reverse complement strand
TTGTCTAGTTCCTGATTTTAGTGGGATTGCTTCAAGTTTCTCTCTATTTAGTTTGATGTTGGCTATGGGTTTGATGCATATTGCTTTTACTATGTTTAAGTATGGGCCTTGAATTCCTGATCTTTCCAAGACTTTTATCATGAAGGGATGTTGGATTTTGTCAAATGCTTTCTCAGCATCTAATGAGATGATCATATTGTTTTTTTCTGTGAGTTTGTTTATATACTGAATTATGTTGATGGACTTCCCAAATATTGAACCATCCCTGCGTCCCTGGGATGAAGCCTACTTGATCATGATGGATGATCATTTTGATGTCTTCTTGGATTCGGCAAGAATTTTCTTGAGTATTTTTGCATTGATATTCATAAGGGAAATTGGTCTGAAGTTTTCTTTCTTTGTTAGGTCTCTGTGTGGTTTAGGTATAAGAGTAATTGTGGCTTTGTAGAACGAATTGGGTAGAGTGCCTTCAGTTTCTATTTTGTGGAATAGTTTAGGAGTATTGGTATTAGGTCTTCTTTGAAGGTTTGATAAAACTCTGCACCAAACCCATCTGGTCCAGGCCTTTTTTTGGTTGGGAGACTATTAATGATTATTTCTATTTCCTTAGGAGATATGGGACTGTTTAGATCATTGAAACAGTTATTTTATTTTATGTTATTTCATTTTATTTTGAGTTTGACTGTTTCATCTCCATGAATGTATGTGTCTGACTTGCATACCTGTTGCCAACAGAGTGAAGAAGGCTTTAGCTTCCCTAGAACTGGAGATTAGGTTGGTTTTTAGCCACTCAGTGATGCTGAGAATTAAGCCTGTGTCTTTTCTAAGAGAATTATATAAACCACGGAGTTATCTCTCCAGCTTCTATGTACATTTTCATAAAATTATTATGTTAGTAAGTGAGATGGAATGTGGGAGCTTTTCCTCTGGATACGGAAACATGTAAAAGGTGAATAAATAGGACTCATATGGGGTTGAGTCTAGGCCAATTCCAAAATACACTGAGAAGGGAAAAGCAGAGGTTGAAAGAGGGGTAATCAATATTACTTGTCTACCAGCTGGACTGAATATAAGAAAATAGTTATCTAGAACAATATCTTAACCTGTGGTCTCCATAACTGGATAGATGATAAGATTTAAGATGTAGATATAAAATAAGAAAGGTAAATAACTTATGGGTGGCAGGAAAAAAACTAATTCTAATTCATTTTCATCATGCTGAGAGTTAGCTGCCAATGGTACATGGTCCTGTAGATGTCTAGAGAATCTTTGGGAACATGGGTCTTTCTTAGATTCAGAGAAAAACACAGTTTTAGGAAAGGTTTCAGAATTAGAAATGAAAGAATGTGTATATGTCCCATGATAAATATTTAGATATAAAGGATGCATGAACTAGGATGGAATTACTTGGAGCCTGCTAAAAGTGTGGCAGTCTAAGAACAGGAACCACAAAGGACAAATGTGCAGAAAGACCAAGGGAGACATGTATGAGAAATAGAAGGAGGAAAAGATTATTCAGGCTTATCAAATGCACTAGAAATTGTGATGATTTTTACTCAATGTTTTTAAACTTTTTATTTACTCTCTCTTGGATACTTTTTATAATGAAACTCTTTGAAGCCTAACTCACAATGTCAAATACATATATAGGAGCTTTGTTCATATGAGTATTTGAAACATGGATGATATTTTTATCATATTAAAATCACTAGCTCTTACAATATCTTGAAATACTATCATCCTTGTGCCATAGGTAAACAAACTAAGGCCACAGGAGCTGCCACACTTACCACAGATTGACTCGGATCTACATTCCACTGATTGATTTAAATCAGATAAATTTGATAGTCTAACATTCTTTAAACTAGTTACACAACCTACTTACTGTTGAATCAAATATAACTAGTAAAAGAATATAATTTACAAACAGATTATTTTTTCAAAGAAAAAATTGATTTTTCCCTTTTACATTTTTCTTTTAAAAAAATTTAAAAATTATTTCTGAATAATTTCTTATCTCATAAATTATATCCTGATTACACACTCTCTCTGATTCTTTCTCCTATTCCCTTCCCACCTCCCTTCTCCTCTGAAGTCACTCCCACTCTGTCTCTCATTGGTTAAAAAAACAGATAACAACCAAACATGAGAAAGTAAAATCTAGTAAGATGAAGCAAAAGCTGTAGTTTGAAGTGGGACACAGCAACCCAACAGGAGGAAGAGTTCCAAGAGCAGGCATGCGAGTCAGAGACCCACTTATTCTCACACTCAGGAGTCCCATGAGAACACTAAGCTAACATATTCATAGATCTGCTGCAGACATGTGTCTACCTGTACTTGCTGCTTCAGTCCCTCTTGATTTCATACGTATTGCTCAGCTGATTCAGAGAACCTTGTTCTCTTAGGATCCTCCATCCTCTTTGGCTCTTACACATTTTCTGCCTCCTCCACCATGGGATTCCCTCAGCTTTGTGGGGAGGAATTTGATGGAGACATCCCATTTAGAGCAGTGTATTCCAAGGTCTCTCTATTTCTCTGCATAATATCTGTCTATCAGTGAATCTCTGTATTTGTTTTCGTCAGCTTCTGGAGGAAGCATTTCTTTTTTTTTTTTTTTTTTTTTTTTTTTTTTTTTTTTTTTTTTTTTTTTTTTTTTTTAGAAAAATGGTTTTTTAAAGCACCTTGGAGTGAATCTTGTTTGCACATATGTTGTGGGCTTCAAATATCTGGACATGCCTGCATTTGAAACACAAGTGTACAAATACTTTAACATTACAAGTTATGCTTCAAAGATTTTGGTTATAATAGGTGTCCAAAGGGAGTAAATAAAAGAAGTTTGGAAACATTAAGTTAAAAAGTATGTTTTAATTATTGCTATTAGTACTGCATTTTTTTTTTTGTTTGTTTTTGTTTTTTTCGAGACAGGGTTTCTCTGTGTAGTCCTGGCTGTCCTGGAACTCACTCTATAGACCAGGCTGGCCTCGAACTTAGAAATCCGCCTTCCTCTGCCTCCCAAGTGTTGGGATTAAAGGCGTGTGCCACCACCGCCTGGCTAGTACTGCATTTTTATTGTTTTATATTATGCTGAGGGATAAGGGGAAAGGTCACAAAGTCTAAACTCACATGTAATTAGGGCTAATCAAGGCCTAAGCTCCTGTGGAGTTTCCTACATATTACTTATGGCTCTGGTCTAGTTTCTCCTTTATAGTAGATTCAATAATTTTGGCTTCATGATGCTGAAAGAGGTATGAGCAAACTTATTCACATGATGCATCAAATACAATGATAATAATATGACTACTCAACATTTTGAAATTAGTATTTCCAAGTTTTGAATTTGTGAATGAAGGGATGACATGGGACCAGTGTATATTTACTCTTCTGTGGTAATGATGGGTGATTTTTTTCTTCTTAAAGGGGTTTCCTCAAGAGCTATACTGATGAGTACAGAATGGGAATTCCATAAAGTTTCTCTGATTTACTTAATGAAAAGCCAGGAGCAAGATTAATGTCACATTGAGTATTAGTCATAGATAATAGGTTTATCATTGTTCTGGGAATTAGATAGTTACTCTAAAAATAGATGGACTAGATACTCAGAATGAAGTGATTTATTCTAGTCAGGGTCTAATAATGTTTAGGTTTCAGTAGATATTTAAATAAATAGAGAGATGACTATTATTACTGATTTCTGCTGTTTGTTTATATGTAGAAATTTAACTGAAAATACAACTTTGAAGTCATGATATCAAATCAGGAGCCAGCAGGACATTTGAACATTCTAATTTGATCCATCCCTATGAGCATCAGCTGTCAGATGTCCAGTGAAACATGCCCACATTACACATGAGACCCAATGATTGAACTATGGGGAGTAGGGACCATCAAATCTTAGGGTCAAGTTCAGTTACACGACACATTAGAAGATACATCTGCCTTTACCAAGGACAGACAAGATGAAACACACTTAAATTATATGTCAATAAGACTACCCACGTATACTTTTGTTTATGATTCATCTTTGAAAATTATGAATAATACAAATAAAACTTATTTATGAAATTATCCTTTGGATACACATATCTTTCAGGTTTTTATTTACATATAAAAGAGTACAGTAATTTTTTTGGTCTTTAAATACCCACATTTTAAGATAATCATTTTTTATTGCTTATCCGTTTCATACACTTACATAATAAATTTTAGTCATTTTCATATCCCATCCCCTTCTTGCATTCCACTAAAACTCACCTTCCCAATAAATCTTCCTTATACTTTTATGTTTTGCATGTGTGTGATCCTTTGGGCCCATCAACATGTCATCCTGAATGGTCAGAATTTTATATTAAGGTATTACCATTAACTGCTCTTGTGTTTTTAGGATACTTTCTTTCCTTTAATCCTATATTCATTCAAATATGTAGCAGGTTGTTTTTTATTCTTTGAGAATTTACTACACATATAAAATGAAATATGATCATACGAACTTCCACTTCCACCCCCTTCCGCAGTATCCCAATAGTTCCCGTCCCAACTTCAGACCCACATCTTTTTAAAAACATAACCCACTAAATCCAACTAGTTTTGCCTCTGCCCCTGAGTAGTTTCTTTGTGTAGTTTTGAGGTCCATCACATGGCATAATACTCCCAGCACCTGGCCTGCAATCTTCCATCTTATAGACATACAGTATATATAAGGTGAGAGCATCATTCATGCCCTTTTCACAACCTGGCACTGCCATAGTTCCTATTACAGTTTGTTTAGATCACTGAAACACTTCCTCTTTCTCCATTCTAACTTGAGCCAATCCATCTTTCTTTGGAAGTCAGAATGGTCTTCTTAAATGCTAATTTGATTGTCATCATCTGATATCAATCCTTTGATGATGTTCACTATTTATAAGCGAAAATGTTAACATCATAAAATGACACTGTCCTGGGTTTTAACTATTCTGAAAAAACGTTTCCCATATTCCATATGGCTCCCTATTGACTTATCATGACATTCCTGGACCTCACAGCTCTTACTGCTTAACCTAGACAAGAGTTAGTTGCCTTGAGTCTCAGTTCTTTGAAGTCCACTCTCTTCCATACTCTTCAGGAAGTTATATATCTCTTCTGCATCTTAAAACCAGAATGGGTTCTTGTTTTAAGTTTTTCTACTTATTTGGTTGCTAATATTCAATTTTCTGTTTGTTAATATTCTGCTTCCCTCACTATATTGTAAGCCGTAGGATCACTTGCAAGTCATATAAATCAGTTAGAGATACTCTGCACACTACGAAAGGAGAATAGTAGCCATCAATGTCACTCAGCTACTAACCTTGCAGCGTTCAACAGTGACCTGCCTGTGAGAGACACTTGTGCAATAATGGTACAAAGGTTATGAGAGTAGCCAACTACTTTCTGATTAGACTTATACCCCACTCCATGAAATAGCTCTCATACTCGACACTGCTAACGTTGCCAAAAACCTGAGACTAGATATGTCAGGGCCCTACCGAAATCTTACTACTATTACTCTTCTTAAAGAACACAGAAATAAAATGACTTCTAATAACATATCACTATAGCTCTGGACCAGTGCGTCCCTCAGCCCTTCATCAGAAAGGCTTCTTGCAGTAGATGAGGTAACATGAAGACCCACATCCGAGCCATGTGTGGAAACTGAAGGCTTTGGAACACTTAGTCCTGAATGAGATGTTTTTATCACGCTCCCCCATGCTTAGGGACTCTATGTGTAAGACGATGTAGACCAATTGTAAGAGCCGGATGTGATGGATGGCTTCAAGGAACTAACATCTTCTAGATATAACAGTTCTGATGGATGCACTTGTAAACTCACCGAGATGGTGACAGTGTGCATAAGACTTGCTTAAGTTCAAGGCAGACAAAACCCCAGCCTTGAGAAGGGGAAGTGAGCACAAAATCCCAATTCGAACTAAAATGTTATTTGCAATTGATACTTCCTGAAAAATAAAAAATAAGTTTTCTTCCATGGAGAGTAGTGGGTATATCAGCCACAGACCAGGCCAGGCTCCATGTTCAGGAATAATTAACTAGTAAACACAAGGTGGATTCCATGATTTTTATGTGTATTTATTTTGTTTGTTTTATTCTGCAATTTCTCTTGTTGTTTAATTTTTATTTTGTTTTTTTTTTTTTTTTT
>NW_022196915.1:89478209-89485499 GCF_008632895.1 Mastomys coucha | reverse complement strand
TTTTGAGAGAAAAACCATGAAGTTGGATGGGTAGTGAAGTGGAGGGAATGTAGGAGGAGGGAACAAAGGAGCAATATTGTTAAAATCTGTGAAATTTGAAAAAAATGTGTAAAAAGGCTCTAATTTTGCATTAACAGTGCCTAATGCATTAAGTATATAAGATATATTTAAAAGTTGTGTTACTCAGTTTATTTTTTATTTCTAGGTTCGGGTTATGTTTTGCTAGATTTTAAGATTACAAGCATATAGAGTACCTAATAACATTTAAGACTCCCCAGACATAGAGCTATTTTTGCATGTAATAGTTCCTGGTCAGTGTTAATCTCCAATGATATTAAAGTTAATCCTGTTCCTATGCAATCCACTGAAGGACATGAGGATATCACTTTCAGTGGTATATTTGTGGTGCATTCATGAAGACCTAATTCATTCACAAGAATCATAGTTTATTTGTTTTTAAATCCCGCTGTTGTTGCACATACTTGTACTCCCAGTGCTGAGAGGCATATCCTTGGAGTTTACTGCTGGTTATTTGATCTGAATCAGTGAATCTAAGGCCAGTGAGTAGAGTCCTGTTTCAAGAAAGGATAGACGGAGTCCCAAGGAATGAATGACACCACAGCTTGACCTCCAGCTTCTACATGGACACACACACGCACAGGCACACATCATTATCATCATCATCATCTTCATCATCTTCATCATCACCATGACCACCACCCCCATCACCATCCAGCATCCACCATTAAGCAGTGTGGTCATTTTCTCAAAGGGCATAGCTAAATTGTCTGTGCATCTTAGGGTCAGAGTGAAAGCATAACATGAAGAACTTAGAATTACACTGGTACACAGCAGAAGAGCTGCAAAAGTCACTCCAGGTAATCAGACAACATGGGACTACTTTATGTAAGCATGAGTGGGTGCTGTGTATAAGCTTGACGTTCATTGTCAGGCTTTATTAAGTTTGGTTTTACTGACAAAGTTCACAGTTTCTGTTAACATTATAACACAAAAACTACCTAAAGAACAAAGTCCATAACATTTTGGTCGGTTAAATACATTTGTAATTCAAATGCAGTTTCTTTCAAGAAAAAGGAGGAGACTATGCCCTTCCCACCCTTAAATCTCAAATATCTGCATTTGTGATATGCTTTGGTCAACAGAATACGAACGAGACAACCCTGTGAAAGTTTGAATCCAGAAGCTGGGCTCCAATGCCTTCTTGGCACACCACTCTGGTACTGGAATGTACAGGATCTCAGAATGACAAGTCAGAGAGAGGTGGGGGGGAGGGGAGGGGAGGGGAGGGCAACAGATAAGAGAAGAAGAGAGAGAGACCCAGGCTTCTAGCCCCAACTTCACAAGCTGTTTTCAACTTCATGAAAAAGTTCAGGGAAGACCCATGGCATCCTTTTGCCTGTTTTCAGAAGAATGAACTTTGGGTTTCCAAATTATATATTTTTCTATAATGATATATATTATATAAATATTTATTAATTATATATTTATATTATTAATAAATATATAATTATATATTCCATTCACCCACACATATATAATTTTATTGGAGCAATGAAAGCATTTCTAGTTCATTATGACAAGTGACAGAAATAGAAAACCCTTGGGTATGTACATAGAAACTCACATTGAGTTTGTGAATCTCCAGTTCCCGTCAAACAAGGGTAAAATACATGGTTGTTGGGATGAACATGAGAATTTACCATGTGTTACAATGTTCCAACAACTAAAACAGTGGAAACTCAGTTAAAAAGGTTCAAAATCTACCAAGTAGAGCCTAGAATTTTCAAACAGAAATTCTGAGAACAAAATTTATTAATATTAAATAACCTCCCTTCAGCCTCTCTGGGTCGGTTCTTCCCTTGAAGCAGAATCATGGTTCATACAGATACTGTATCAAAAACAAAACTAAAAAAATTCTGAGAAAAAATTAAAGCTGGTCAAAGTTGTAACTACATGTACAAGACTACTCAGAAAGGTCTGTCTGCCACATTTTCTCCTTAGGTTATGTAAAATATGCATAATGAAGTTCAACATTTTCCACAAGCTCTGTCTTAAGCACTTTATTTCTGTAATTACATTGAATCAACTATAAAATGTTTTTTAGAATAGAAGAAGTGCAGAGATTTTGTAAATGTTTGTGAATTCCAGTGTGTTTAAAGGTGAGGTGGGGCCAGAGCTTAACAAATTACAAAGTATTGGTGTATGCTTGACTTCACATTTTTATCATAGAAACTATGTCCTCAAACTAGTAAAAAAAAGGCGGGGGGAGTTGAGCCCTAGGGTTCAGTGGTTTGTTTGAATTAAAAGTTATTAGTCAGATTAAAGGTTGGTACAGTGATACTTTCTTCTTCATCTATGAGAAGATTGCATAATAAAAATAAAAATACTAATATTTATAGCTTTTATACTCTAATGTTTTTTTGCAATGATTTATTCAGAAGTAATGGTCCCTGCTCCATGTACAATGGCACTGTGAGATAGACAACATCCCCTCATCCATTTTACAGATAAGAAGGCTAAAGTAGGGTCAGCAAGACAACTCAGCATTGAAGGGCACTTGTCATGCAAGGCACTGACCTGAGTTCAATCTGAGTAGAACACATGGCGGAAAGAGAGAGAGAACCAACTCCAGAAAATTGTCCTCTTAACATTATACATGTGAAATGACCTGTGTATGCATGTAGTACTCACATACATGCATACACACGGAGAGAAATAATAAAATGTACTAAAATAATTTTTAATTAATAAAGTAAATATAAAGCCAGTTAATTAATTTGTCTGTGCTTACATGGGTAATGCAGACAAAAAGATTATTGGGACTTAGGCCTGTTTTACAGTGTGTGCTCTTAACTATTCTCTTGTCTTCTCTTGGAAAAATGGGACATAAGACAACAATTTATTTTTTTCCTGGACCCATGAGTCTACTTTTAGTATTTCGGTAGCCCGAAGTCCAATAATAGTTGAAGAATGCAGTATATAATATGTACTGTTGTAGTATGCATGAGGACAGTGCATACTGAATTGTTAGGAGTCATAACGGATAGCGAGCAGGTTTGATATAGATCCCTGTTTGAGTGTGTTCTGGCAAAGAGAGATACAGATAGCTCAACACTACTGTGTGCATTGTAATATTAATTCAGATTCCACTGGAATGCAGAGGCCAAAGGAAATAGTTAAAGACATATTTATTGATCACTAAGCAACTACTACTTCCAACTTCTGGGGCTGAGTTGGTTCTGTCTCTTTCTTTGAAGTGGGTCTTGGAAACAGACTTCTCTGAAGAAGCAATGGAAAACAAAGTGTGCCGACTTCATATTTGTTTTTCCCTGATCTTTAAAAAGACCATTCAAATTAAGAGACACAGTTTGAAAAATACCTCTGCTCAATAATCAGCCTGCCTTACTTGATGGGTGAAATTGTATGTGGGAAATTTAGTTACCAAGGACTCTTCAGTCTACGGTGATTTTAAGATGGTGTGCTATTTTACTCCTTACAAGTACATAGATTACTTTTCTAATTTTTATATAGTACATTTAATCACATTCTTTCCCTCCCTGATCACCTCCTAGAACTTGCCCACCTCCCTGCCCATTGAAATTAATGTGATTTCTCTCGAGAAGAAAAAAAAATGAATAAGTCAATTAATTCCTTTAAATTGATCAATGATTTTCTTAATTATTGTCCTTATTTCATCATCTTTATTCATTGACTTGGAATAATCGGAAATCTAAGACACATCAGTGAGTGTCAGCAATGGCAATGTTTTTAGCAACAACACTACACTAACTAGCCATTGCTGTTTGTCTCAGATATAGCACTGCCCTCTCTGTGGTTAGATGCACCTGTAACCAGCTACCATCATTTCATGTCAGAAACACCGAGAGGAGAGTAGGAGGGGTTAATTTCCTCCAAACAAATACAAATCCATGAAACTGAGGAGTGCCATTCTACACACCCTACTTACTCTCCATGAAGCCAATTAGGACATTGGAGTGTTCATTATAATCATTAACTACAGCTATAATTGGAATTATTTAATCATAAAGGTAAGAAAATGCATACCACACTAGCAAAAAAAATTTTTTCTTGAATAAGTTGAAGTAAAAATTTTCCTTTGATTTAATTATTGTCTCCTTTTATTCTGGGTTTTAATAGTTAGCTAATGGATCTTGTCAAACATTATATGTCTTCACCCCCAGCTGGGGACACATAACTTTTATTGTGGTCCATTATCTGGCCATTAGAGGCCACAAGTGTGTCCCCTGACCCTCTGCTTCGCATTATGCTGAAGAAAAAGAGTTGAAAATGTGGATGCAGCAGCTTTCCCAGAACAGAATCCCAAGAAGCCCCGGCGCCTTCTATATTGAGACCATTCATTTTCCTTCTGCTGCAAGGTCCAGCTCACAAGAACTGGGGATTGAGATCCATCTGGACTCCACCTCCAGCCCATCTGCCCTGCTCCATCGCTTCAAAGGGTCAACTCCAGGAAAGGTTAAGCTCTGCATAGTTTATTCAGTTTCTTTTTATTTGATCAAGAACTTTGAACTGCTTACACGTTTGATACACGTGTTTTACTAAGTGACTTTATTTTTGTCACACTCGCCATGGGCTATCAAAGCGCAAATATTCAAGCTGGCCTTGGTAACTATGTTTTTGTTTTGAAAATTAGGATGGCGTTTAGGCATGTCCAATTAGAGTCCTATTTCCGAGCCACATCTCCTCTGAAATAATTGAAAGCATTATGTGATGCTGGGATGCATTAGAGGAGAAGTGGAAACCACCCACAGGTATTTGCTGACAGGATCTGCTAAATCTGTCACAGTTATCTTTATTCTCACCTGGAGACGTGAGAAATGCGCAGGAACCTTGGCTTCAGAACACTGGGCATCATTGCTAGGGGATCCTGGGTTTGCCAACTGCTTCAAAGTCTGCCTCTTTGTTTTGATTTTTAAAAAGAACAAATAAAATGGGAAAACACTTCTTTTACTCTTCTAGCATGTATTTCCTGTTTTCTTTTCAGGGCACCTCTATTTCTCATGTCGGCAACTCTTCATTTCATGACTTGTCTCTCAGTTTATTCTATTCACAACAAAGCTGCTAATTGATTTAAACTTGTTTGCAGTTTATGTTTTTTTCCTCAATTTAAAAAAATATTGCCAGGTAATAGTGGTGCATACTTTTAATTCCAGCACTTGGGGGGCAGAGGCTGGTGATCTCTGAGATTTTAGGGCTAGCCTGGTCTACAGAATGAGTTCCATAACAGAGAAATCCTGTATCAAAACAAAAACAAAAACAAAAACAAAAAAATGGCATTTGCTATTGGCTGTTCACCAGTGTGTATGTGAATGTGTGTACATTTTATGTGTTTGTGAGTGGATGTGGATGTGTGCTAATCTGTGAGTTTGTGAGGATGACTGGGTTTGAATATATGAGTGTGTAAGTGTGCTACTGTTTGTGTGTTCATATGAATATATAGTAAATGCTGTGTGAATGTTTGTGTATATGTATTAGTGTGTGAGTATGTATGTATGTATTTGAATGTGTCTGTGAGTTTATATGTGATTGTGGGTGACTGTTATTTTATGTGTGAGTGTGTGTTGATGTGATTGTGTGTGTTTGTGTCTATTTCTGAGAGCATGGTCTCTTCCTTCATTTTAAACACATGATACAGAAAGCTTTTTCTATATGTTCAAAATCTTAAAATAGTGAACTATGTCCTAAACCACACAATAGAGTTCTTGAGGGAGAAACATAAGAAGAATAAGCTTGTTGGAAAGATTATTGGATAAGCTTTGAAAATACTTGAATTTGAGGAGGCTCTGGGGTGTCCAGAGGGAAATATTGAGGTCATTGGAATATGTGTTAGTGATGCAGGAGAGACGCCAGATTTGAAAGTACTTGGATGTGAGATGTCATGAAATAGTAGACAAAGACATGGCAAATCCCAACAATAACTGTTTGAGCAGCACATGCATTGAGAGAATAAAAAAGTAACCCAGAAACTATAAAGCAGGAGATGTCAAAGGGCTGAAAAGACAGAAGCCAATAAGAATGAGATTTCTGTGATATAATTTCACTTGCAATAGGAAAGTCAGATCTAATTAGTTACTGTAATTATGGATGAATTACTGTAAAGCTCGAGATGATCAGATCACCAAGAATCAGGGAAAGCAGTCTCCAGGAATGATCAGAGGGTGGATCCCTGGGAAAGGCTGCAGGACTCAGCAGGACATGGTGAAGGAGGAGAACAGCTTTAGTAGCAAGATGATGATGTGAGTCAGAATAAGAGGGAGCAGACAATGAGAAAGGGGGAGGGGCCTGGGAGCAGACAGTGAGAAAGGAGGAGGGGCCTGGGAGCAGACAGTGAGAAAGGAGGAGGGGCCTGGGAGCAGACAGTGAGAAAGGAGGAGGGGCCCGGGATACAGACCTCCTTTTTCCTCAAAAACTGCCCAAAACAAACAAACAAACAAACGAAAACTATGGGGTAGTTTGGCAGTGACTTAAGGGAGAAGAAATATTGCTGGCTTAAAGAGTTACGAGGAAAAGGAAACTATCCCTTTTTTGTTGTTTTATGTTTGTTTGTTTAGTTTTTTTATATCAGCTTGAAAAATTAAGTCAGGGAAGGCAAAAAAGAGCTTCTTGGGAGGTCAAGACCAGAAGAAGAATGCCAAGGTAAGGGTTTGATCCAAGAGAATCAGCTTGATAGAACAAGAAAAAGTGTGCTTGGCTATTTTATGGGACTCTTGCCTTTCCTTCTAGAGAGTAGAGCTTTGAAAAAGAGCTAGCCTGAAGGACAAGTGAAGAGAGGCAGGAGTGGGAGTGTTTCCCTTGAAATTAGGTCATAAAAGGAAGTGTGGCTTCCTGTTTGTTCTCTTCTGCACTGCTTGCTGGAAAGCCAACATCCACGTGTAAGATGTGTGGGGGAGTTGTATTTCCAGAAGACTGAGAGGCCTGACTAAAGCTACCATGGACTTTGAGGGATGTGAAAGCATCTGAAGGCTTTGGTACTGCCTATGCCTTAAGATAACCACAGTCTTTCTGATCTCCTGGCTACTATAAAATCCAAGCCACAATAATCCAGGAATCACAAAGGGGACAGAGCACCCATTGTCTCTATTCTGATATCAGTTTGAACTTGATGAAAGAAGCCTCTATACCTAACCAATTCCTTTTGTGTTTCCAGTTATTCCTAGGCCCTGGACAATAACCTCCAACAAGTGCTTCTTTCTCCCTCTCTCTCTCTCTCTCTCTCTCTCTCTCTCTCTC
>NW_022196915.1:89470288-89478199 GCF_008632895.1 Mastomys coucha | reverse complement strand
CTCTCTCTCTCTCTCTCTCTCTCTCTCTCTCATACACACACACACACACATGCACACACACAGGCTTTGAAAGTGGTAGTGCTCAGATATGTTCTAAAACAAAAAGGACAGCAGTTATTTTGTTTGAAAGTGAGTCAAGCAGATTATTTATGTGAGTCCCACCCAGCACCTGAGTCTTCCTAGGGTATACATTTTAGAAAACTTTTCAAATATAAGGAGTGGGGGGATGATGTGAAGTTGTATTATTGCTCTCAGAGGTCTAAATTACCACTTGGTAAGCAACCAGAAGGCAGGGGTGGGGCACATACTTCAGTATGCAGAAAGGAAGGCTGTTTTGTATCTCAGCAAATAGTACTCAAGAGCCAATATTCGTATCAGAACCTAAGGAAGAACCTCAAAATACTGAAACCAGACTTGTAGAAAGCTGGAAGGTATTACAGGTCCAGGTTGATTTTATAGGTTTAGCCTAAAGCAGGACAACTATTTGGACTCAAATAGACACAGGCTGAGAGGTCAATTATTCTTCAGCAACAGCATAAGAATTAAGGTGTAAAAAGTGAGTTCTGGCTTAAGAAAGGGCCTCTGAATGGTAATACAAAACCACAACCGATCCAGAAAGCAGTGAGCAAAGACACACAGATCTGTAATCTCAGAAACCTCACATGATAAAAGGGCATGGTCCTCCCAAGAGTTCCTGCTAAGGCATCAATGATGAGGATCAGAAGGAACAATTCAAGAAAAGTAGATGCATAGCATGAATTTTGGCTATTGAAGGGCTGGCTGTCTATTTCCTCGGAATTCCAAACCCATTGTGAACTTTCACTCTCCACCATGTGTTAGGCACCATAGATACAGCTGCTTTTTCTGTATAAAACCTACAGAGCAGAATAAAATCTCCAAGTTTGAGTGTAGTCAGAGGTCAACAGAGGATTGTGGCACTCTGCGTCTAGAGTCTGGAGCTCCTAGAAGTTCCTCTTCTCCTTTGGATCCAGTAGAGAGCTTTATTGGTTCCCTTTTACCTACCTACACAGACAGCAGCCTCCCTTCTTATCAGTGTGTTTTTTTCCTTTAGTGAGATTGGTTCCGAATCTTGGTGTGACATTAAACTCCTCCCCGTTCTTCTCAGCTACATTTTTTCTAAACAATGAGTCCATTCTGAAAGGTTGATAAAGCTTCTCAGTGGTTAATTTATGTCGTGAATAACATGTCCAACCTGAGAGAAGGAAGTAAGGCTCCGGCTCTGGCACTAGGATAGCACTCCCTCATGCTGGAGTACTGAATCAGAACTGTGCTAAAATGGGCAGCTCAGCATGTTTAGCAATAGGTCTGAAAGAACAGAATAAATCTGATATTTCAATTTTAATTCATTATATTCTTCACAATTCATTATAATACTATGCTTCTTGTATTTAAAAAAAAAAGCTATTGAGAACTTTCTATATCCAAGGCCTTGACCTAGATACCACACAGAAAACAAAATGAAGTACCCCCTCTCCTACACTGGATTCCCCCTTTCTACCTTCTCTTATTTCATCCAGTGTGTATTTCTTTAGCATAGATTGAGGTAAGCTCACAATGTCAGGATATATCACAAGCACACTTACTTTGCACATTCACAGAACTCATGTCTTTTTAGTATATCACATATTAATAGAATAACTGGACAATCAAATGTCAAATAGGTAGTATGATAAATGCTATATGGAACACTACTAAGTGGAATTATAAAAGTATATATTGAATACTTTTACCCTAGCCATGGGAGATAGAAATCCTGCTATACGATAAATCTAGCTTAAACTAAGAACTAAAGATGAATCATTGTTCATAGGCCAAGTGAGAGTAAAGAACATTACAGGGATAGACAATGTAATATGGTGAACAAGCTACACAACAGGAAAAATCTTCAAGAAAAACTTTACACTGAAGAGGCCAAGGGAAGCCTAGCTGGAGTGAAGTTGAAAGGCTTGGAGAAGCTAAGGTGTAAGAGGTTTTGCATGGCATCGAAGGGCAGTAGGGGAAAAGTTGAGATGTGGGAAAGAGGGACAGTACAGTAAGGTCAGAGCAGTAACATTATATGGGATATCACTGTGGGGGGAAAAGGCAAGAATGGTTGTAACCCAGACACTCAGTGCTAGTAGGTGATCTTAAAAAGTAGGCAAGACAAGCGAGATCTGTGTAGGAAAATCTGACAGCCTGGGAGGGAATGGAATTTTTTAATGAAGGGAAGAAAGTATCAAGATTGACAGACAATTATTTGTAAGTATTATCATTCTCATATTTTTACGTTTATTTTATCTTTTATTTTGGGAGTCTCATGTATTTACTGAATTTACATCATTTCCACTCCACCCTATCGTGAATCTTACAGGTTAGTCAGGAAGATAGACATTATATGAACAAAAGTGCAAAGATGACTTCAGTAATAAATGCCATCATGGAAAATTGACAGATGTCAAAGGGGAGTCAAAGAAATATGGTCCAGCCAGAAAGAAGGATGCCATGCTAAGTGGGAGTTACTCTGAACAAATCAAAGGGTCAAAAACATATAGAGCTAAGCCAAGGGAAGGGAGCACAGCATTGTGGGAGTTACTCTGAACACATAGAGCTAAGCCAAGGGAAGGGAGCACAGCATTGTGGGAGTTACTCTGAACATATAGAGCTAAGCCAAGGGAAGGGAGCACAGCATTGTGGGAGTTACTCTGAACATATTGAGCTAAGCCAAGGGAAGGGAGCACAGCATTTTGGAGAGAGGCAGGTGACAATGGCAGGGAAATTTAAGACTATTGATACTTTAATCTGAAGGATGGTGATCCGAATTCTACACTGAAGGGCTTGATGTCCCTCCTGGGGCAATAACAACCTACTCTTGGATTTATTTAAAGCTTTTAGAATTTCATACATAAGTTTTGTATTTCATTTACATTTTTTCCTTTCCACTTCCAAATCCTTCTGTGTGACCCTCCCAACTCAATCTCAAATTCATGACTTCATATATATACATACAGACAGACATACAGACATACACACAAAATTTCATTCACTCAGATTTTTATACATACACATGTATATATAAACATAGCCTACTGAATCCATTTAGTATTTCTTGTATATGTATATATTTAGGGTTGACTATTTGTAATTGATAACCTATCTAGGGGTTCATTCCTGGAGAAGACAGATTTTCTCTTTCTTGAGAGTCAATAATTTCCCAATTTTAAGCAAAGGAATTGTTGTGTGACAGTGGATTTGAGTTTAGAAATATAACTTGGACAACATTGTAGTGTCTGACATAGGAACCAGATGCATCATCACCACACAGCCCAAGCAATCAACACGCTTTCTTCCAAGTGGAACCATTGATGCTGTGTGGGCCCATGTATGATTCTTATTACTCTATCATTAATTCCTATTCACTCTACACTCACTATGTCTTAAACATTGTCTTATCTCACCCCTGTAAACCAGTCTTAGAAACAGACCATTGTCCTTTAAATACAGAACAATTCACTTCTCAAGAGAAAAGCCTATCTCTTCAGGAGCATATAGCCAACAGGTAGAGGGATACACATGGTGGCTTGATGTTTGAACGTGTATTTTACGTTCTATTCTCTGCAAGTCAGCAGTGGCAAGGTAAAAGAGAAAGTGTTTATATTTGAGGTTAGAAGAGGGTAGAATGCAGTGGACACAATTAAATATCATCTCAACAGTGTGGGTCAGTTTGGGGAGGTCCTCTGTCTAAGGCAGGAGAATATCATCGTGTACCAGTTACCAGTCTTTACAACATGTCTCCTCTCATGTAGTACATGTGAGGACGAGTTAAAGAATATTTTTTTTTCTGATGTTCTTAGGTAATGATGAATTCTTATTTCCTTTGTTCTTCTTCAAGTATAGAATTTAGCAGGCAATGTGAGATTGGCAGGATAGACTGGCTAGCAGTTCCTGAGAACTTTTAGGTGTCTCATCACGGGTTAAACAAGAAGATTCTTCACTGGGAAGGTGAATCTGGGAATAAAAAATCACTTAATATAGGTAGTAACTCAAATACTTAGGGCTATGCACCAGCAAAGTACATTAAGTTTCTAATAATAGATTTATGCTATAGAACTCTCTTATTAATTATTTCTACCCATGTTCATATACTAGTTTCTTTTTCCAATTTGTGTATTAGCTTTTATTTCTAATGATGCTGATTAAAATTTGAATATTCCAATTTAGAAAATCTTTCACCATTGCACAAAGAGACCTGCCTACTTTGCTAGCCAATTTACTATACAAAGCTGTCCAACTACAGGCCAAAAGAACCCTGGCTCTGTTTACAGCTATCTCAAATTAAACACAGATTTAATTTGTACATTATTGTCGCCCTTGGACTTCAGATTTCTTTTATTCCCTTTCCTGGGAAGAACTCATTTCATTTTTTTTGCATGTAATCATTTACATTTTTGAAGGCCAAGCTTCCTTTTATGTAGATAGTTCTAACTTCTTTGGATTATATTTCTGATGTCCCTAGTGCTTGGTTCTTTTCCCAAGCTAGGAACATTTTAAAATTTTATGAGAATGTTTTGAAATCTGCATCTTCCTCCAACACATTAAAAAAGATGTTGAGCTAGAATCTTATACACATCCCTATGGTACGACACCGTACCTTATCAGTTCAACAAAGGTTCTGTAAACATTATTCACTTCATTTCAACAAATGTCTCCATATATAGATAATGTGAATAAGGTTATGGACTCAATCCTCCTTATCATAAATAAGCTATCTATATAATATGGGATGTAAGTAAAGATTTGAATACGGCCATGTTCAAGGTTTTTAAGGATTTCTCTTCCAACTTACTCATATGAAACCACTGAGTATCTCAGAATCATCTGATACATATTGGTCAGTACAAGAATGAGAAAAATTATCTCACTTGTTTAGATTTAGCACCATTTAAATTGCTACTAAGTTACTATTGACTCATGTAATATGGAAATTTATTAGACAATGGCTATGTGTTTGCACTTTTTCATATTATTTTTAGACCAATATGTAGACGAAGAAGCAAATTATTTGGGAATTGAAAAATATTGGGGAGGAATTAGCTTTTGGAAGACCAGAGAGAATTCAGTTATTCAAACCCAGTCAAAGTGGATTAGCAAGGTAGTCAGCAATGTTATATTTTCTCTTTCCACTTCTTTGCTGCCTTGAAAGACACGTATGTGTTATATATGAGTATGCTGCCTATTTTAGATCAGCACTTATCCAACTTGCTAATGCTGCAGACTTTTAATACATTTCTTCATGTTGTGCTGACCCCCAGCCATAAGATTATTTCATTGCCGCTTTATAACTATAATTGTGCTACTGTTATGAATCATAACATAAATATTTCTTATGCTGAATATCTGGTATGTGATCCCTGTGAAAGGCTTGTCAACTCCCACGGATTGAGAAATACTGCTTTGGATGATAAGCCTTAAAAGACTAGGTTCCTATTAGGGATAATTTTTTGTCCTGATCCTATTATACTTTGGTTATTAAATATGAATTAACTGCATTTTCAATTTCATTTTACAGAATAAAGAATAAGGTTTGCATTTTAGCTGTTTCATAGAAAAGCCTAATAGTCTATCAAAGACTCATTCTTCCTATTCTAGAAATGTCCAGTGGTTGCTGAAGACATTGTCAAGCCAGAAGTTATACATCCCAGCATCCCTCTTGATCCACCAGGTGATAACTCTCCACTATCTAATGGAAATAAAGTGTATTACTTTTTTGTCAGGCAGTTAAATGGTGAACTTGATATCCATACATTCTCCCCACTTTTTTTTCTATATATGTTGCAGATTCCAAGATCCTAAGCAGATAATAAAGCCCAGTTAGGATTTCAGAATGTAACACCTAATTCATATGTGTGTGTGTGTGTATTCCCACATAGCTTTTATGTAAATTCATTCATAATAGCAACAATCTGGTCATGCCTTGTAAAAGATTTATTTACTTAATTTATATGCATGTATGTTTGCCTGAGTGGGTTTATGTGCACGTAGAATCCAGTAAAGGCCAAAAGAAAGTGTTGGCTCCCCAGGAACAGCATTTATAAGAGGTTATGAACTGACATGTCAGTGCTAGGAACAGAACCAAGATCCTCCGCAAGAGCTGTATGTGTTCTTAATTACCGAGCTGTCTCTATAAGCTTGCCTACTTGTGTTTTATAAATTATTTTTAAGGGGTTGGGAGAGCAACCCCTTAAAAGTAAAGTATTTATTAAACAAGCATGAGGACCTGAGTTTAAATCCCTGGCACCTATGCAAAAAGCCAGGCATTCCAGCTGACATCTGTAGCCTCAACGCTGGGGAATGGAGAGGAGTCCGGGAGCTTGATGGCTAGCCAATCTATCTAGTCCATAGGCTCGGAGGATGGGGAGAGATGTCTCAAAAGATAATGCCGAGAATAAATTGAATAAGACACTTGAAGTGACTCTTGATCCCCAAGCACAGGCACACACACACGAGAGACTAGTAAAGAAAATTAAAATGACACATATCCCTGAAACCTAAACCTGCATATCCGGGGAAGGCATGTTTCCAAAAGACTATTTTTGTCACTTCTGTAATAGCAGAAGTGTCTTAGATAAATGTCAAGCTGTAGCCATCACACAGATGATGGAGAAGACAGCCAAACCGCGGATGCCATTGCTTCAGGGCTATGCCCATGCTATCTGTGGTGCACCCCCCAAGACTCCTGCCCTGTATATGGCTTTAAAGCTGTAACCTACAACTTCTGAAGAAACTGATGGAAGGAAGGATAAGTCCGAAAGGGAAGGAGACACTCTCCATCTTTCTTTTTTTTTTTTTTTCTTGATTCAGAACCTTGTTTTATTTAAATGTTTTCTTCATGCTCCAATACAACCTTTCAGAATCAATCAAATACATAATGTCAATAGGTTTCCTCAACACTCACAGCCACAGTTCTAAACCTCTCTAAGACAGCTGCAGCATCCAGAAGACCAGCATAGTAACTGTGGCACTAAATCCCATTTGTGTGAAAATCAAAAGAAAAACAAATGAAAGAACCAAAAATCAGTGATGTCATTATTTAGGATGCGTATTTCTAAATTCACTTTCCTTAACACTGGCAAGTTTTAAAACCTGTCAAAGCCTGGACTCCACCCCAGGGCTCTCCCCAACCCCTTCAAACTTCCCCAGCAAATTCTTGTGTCTGCCAGAATTGGAAATCATTACTGTGAAAGAATATCTAATTAAGCAAAAGCATGATTCATTTAAAAAGCACAGCACAAGAAATTGTAGGCACATGAGGAATAGATTTAGAAACCAAAGGACACACTGTTTTTGAATAATCTCTACCTCTTTCAAGCACTATTTCCACCATAATCCTACCAACTAAGGGAAGGTACTACAGCTAGGGGCAGTGGAGTCAATGGTAGAGTGTTTATTCATCATGCAAGAGACTGTTCCATCCATAGCTTACTAGAACAAAGACCCCCAAAAAAGCAACCCGGACAGAAGCTTGTCAAATCACCACTAAACACCTGTTGTTATACTCTTTGCCAGTGGGGGAAGACTGAGATTTTAGGCATAAATAATAAAGACATAGTCTCAGGGCACTGGAAGAGGGTGAGAACTTCCTGCGCTGGATTCCTAAGGTCCCATCCAGGAAATGGATAAGAAAGATCTGCCTGTGTTAAGGGAATGGGCACACAATCTCTAAAAGCGGTGCTCACTTGAACCCCAAATAGAAGGACCAATAAAGGGGTAGGTCTTTAGCTTTTACTAATTGCCCTTCACTATGGAGCTACTCTCAGATGAATCATGAGAAGACATCATTTTCATTTTAGACAGGTTCATGATATGCCTGCTACATCAAAGGCTGGTTGCAGCGGAATTTTACTTCAAACTTTC
>NW_022196915.1:89467993-89468645 GCF_008632895.1 Mastomys coucha | reverse complement strand
TGTTGACCATAAGCACTTCATTCTTCGACAGCTTTTGGACCTTTGCTGCTTTCTTGTCTCCTTCAGTATGCACACCTAGAAGACGTCTAAGCAGGAAATAGGAAATTTCCAGTTCTGTGAATATTTCAGGTAAAGCTCCAACTGCACCAAGCACTTGTCCCACCATTCTGTCAGCTCGGTACAAGGTGGGGTCGATCTTTGTTCCAACTCCAATAAGACCACCTGGGGCAGCATACTGAAGATCATTATGTTCCGCAAAAAGTGACACAATTTTGGAAAAGATTGTTTTACACATGAGTTTTCCTTCACTATCTTTGGAGACAATACCAGGTCTGACTTCTATCTCCTGGCCTACCTTTAACACTCCTTTTAGAATACTAGCACCAGCTACACCTCCCTTAAGGTCATCAACTTCACAACCAGGTTTGTTGACATCAAATGACCTGATGACAATGAGACGGGGCTCTGAAGTAAAGTCTCTTGGAGGCACTGGTATTTTCTTCACTATGTATTCACAGACAACTTCAATATTGTACTTCAGCTGAGCAGAAATTGGAATAATCAGCGCCCCTTCTGCTACTGTTCCTTGCACAAATGCGAGAATTTGCTCATATTGTTCCTTAGCCTGACTTTCTTTTACCAGATCAATCTT
>NW_022196915.1:89467734-89467886 GCF_008632895.1 Mastomys coucha | reverse complement strand
TTTCATGATTTCTATGGCAGCCAGGTGTTCGGAAGTCTGGGGCTGAGGGCATGATTCATTACCAGCTATCAACAGAAGAGCTGTATCCATCACTGCTGCACCGTTCAGCATTGTAGCCATCAAAATATCATGGCCAGGGCAGTCAACAAAGG
>NW_022196915.1:89445574-89467378 GCF_008632895.1 Mastomys coucha | reverse complement strand
TGGCTGCCCGAGAGTCACTCCAACCTCACCCCCAGCCATCTTGCACAGAGAGAAAAGGAAAGTGCTCCTCCATCTTTCAAATAGTCACCAATATGCACTACAGTTTAAGATTTGCCTCACGGCCATAATGGCTGAAGATAAATGCGTGGCTTTCATAAGAGTGTATCTATTCAATTTGACATTAAGTGGAATTCATTCAGAAATTATGACCCACTATACTTCCCCTTTGCAAAAGTCATTTCTTACTGATTTCTTAAATATTCACAACTTTTATTTCCCTGCCTTGGATATTGCCCAGTGGTAGAGTGCTTGCCTAGTATGCATGAGATCCTAGTTTCAATCCCCTCAACTCTCTCCCTCCCCCACCTCAGAATCTTTGTCTCTCTGTGTGAATCTTTGTCTCTCTGTATCTGTATCTCTCTCACATACACACTTCTTAGTTTAATATGTAAATACATAATTTTATGATAGAATGAAAATATTTTTGGTTGATTTATTTTATTTTATGTGCATGAGTCATCTTTTGCCTACATGTATGCATGTGCACCATGTGTGTGCTTAGCACCATGGATAGCAGAAGACGATGTCAGATACTTGGAACTGGAGTTATGAACAGTTGTGATCTGCCATGTTGGTGCAGGCAACCAAGCCTGGGCCCTCTGCAAAAGCAACAATTGCTCTTAACCACTGAGCCATCTCTACTGCTACCTATTAATGTATGGTCAATTTTTCATGCTCCACTAAAAATAATCAAGTGAATTAGATTTTCCATATTAGCCAAAAAATTTTCTCAAGAAAGTGTAAAGGAGTTGCTAGTGTTCGTCAAAGAAGCTGTACTGTGTTTGCTTCCTGTATGTGTGTTTGTGTGTGTGTGTGTGTGTGTGTGTGTGTGTGTATACTAAACTTCTAACTTTAACTCTTGCCTCAGCTTCACAACACAGTGCTTTCCTAAACTACAGCCACATCTTTACTCAGCTAATATCTCTACTCAGTTAAGAAAGCTACAAACACTGCTGTCCTTGCATATGACTACACTCTGCATTGTTTGGCTTTTACAGTGTAGCACCTGCACATTTATTTCTCTAAGCACAACATCAGTAAGGGATTTTTTCTGTCCTTAGATACTATTTATTTTGTGAGTCTAAAGGCTCCTCATATTTTTCAATGCCGGGTTACTCCTATTATTAACAAGTTTTGTTTGCTGCTGTACACTAGCATTTCAGGATGATTTTTCTCAGTGCAAGTGGCTTCAAAGATAGTATATTTGTCTTCTAAAAAAGAACAAACTCAATTCTCTAATGCAGTTACCTCGCCAGCTCAACATATCCTCAGGCTCCTCTGGCAAGGGGTTGTAAAAGATTGGTATTGATATTCCGTGGCATTCAGTTGTCAAGCTTCCAACAGGAGGAAGCACATTGAGCAATTCTGGCCATGTAGCAGCTAATTACACTATAACAAAGTAAATTTACAACAGGTGACTTGTAGGCTATGCATCCAAGCCTTGCTTCCCTTGTTTTCCCATAAATCAAGAGACAAAAGCTGCATTGTTATGTGGTTAAAGAGGGATCTCTTGAACACATTGAAGGAATCCCACCCGGATTCTGTGTTCTCTCATACAACTTCTATGTGGTTGTTAATTTTAATGGTTTTCTTATAACTCCTTTATGGTATATATCTTGTGTCTATGAAGGACCCGGAGCTAGAGAGTCATTCACATCATTAGAATATAACTAACAGAGATGAAACATATTAACACAGTAGTCAGAGACACAATGTCCTTCAACAGTACCCCGATACACCAAAATTTTAAACATACAAAGGGTGTCTAAGTCTGATGTTTAGAAATAGTTTTGATCTTTAGACTTTATCATAAAGTCTCAGGGAATACTCTTTGTATTCAGTCATGACCCGTGTATCATTGACAGCAAGGCTCCAATGAGTGTAGAAATGTCCTGGTGTGGACTACAAAATGTGGTTTGTCATCTTGGCTGCACAATCCTGCCTCGTTGAGTGATTTTGTCTACTGTGAAAGATCAGGGCCATATTTGTCTACAATATAATGTAAGAGTGGGCAAATGTGCAAGGTGATAGGAATATTCAATGCTCTAGGATATTTGAAGGAAGTCAGTGTGTGAACAAGTTTCAATGACAAGTTCATTATGATTCTGCCTTTCATCTTTCCACTTTTATGCTGAGACCTTGTAATAGTGTCACCAAAATATATTATAGCTAATTCTTTGAATAAAAGAATTAATGTTGACAGGTTTATCTGCTTACTCTTATACATGTTGGAATAAGCATATTTTAAAGTAAAAAATGGGCTAATATATCTTATTATCTTTCAGAATTAAATACACACTCCTCTTATTCTCCAAGTCACACAACCAAGTGTGCCAGCACAGACTTTATATATAGGGAGCAGTTTATTAAAAACCATAATAAATTTAATAAGAAATCTTTCCTTATAGTATACATTATGTGAAGCAGATATCCAGGGCAAGCTCAAGTGGTTCTTTTAGGGATATAGTTTAATTATCTTGTCATAAACAACTTTGAAATTTTATTATAATATGGTGAGATAATTGATAAAGTTAGTGTATGATATGATAACAGCAAGCTCTAACAGGGTTAATGGATATTGGCAGCTTCTAAACATTCAAAATGACAAATAATAATAGTTATGTTCTTTGAAAGTTACTCAATGCTGTGTCCTGTTGGGAACATTTTTATTATTCATTTTATTCATTTACATTTTAAATTTTATCGTCATTCCCAGCTATCTCTCCATAACCCCCCGTCCCAACCCCCTCTCGCCTCCTCTCCTTTGCCTCTATAAGGATGCTCCTCCACCCACTCACCCACTTCTGCCTCACCACTCTAGCAACCTCCCTCCCCTCCCATTGATGTCAGATAAGGCCATCCTCTTGCTACATGAGTATCTGGAGCCTGGCTCCCTCTGTGTATATATACTCTTAGGTTGGTGGTTTAGCCCTTGTGAGCTCTGGGTGGGGGGAATCTGGTTAGTTGATATTGTTCTTTTTATGGGGTTGCAATCCCCTTCAGCTCCTTCAGTCCTTCCCCTAGGTCTCCCATTCCTCAGGCTCAGTCTGATGGTTGGCTGCGAGCATCCACATCTGTATTGGTCAGGTGCTGGTAGAATCTCTCAGGGAAAAGCAATGCCAGGACCCTATCAGGAATTGCTTCTTAGCATCAGCAATAGTGTGGGGTGTTGGTGTTGGTAACATTTTAGGTTATTGCTGTATCAAAACTTTCACACTGATAAGTTGTAGCTTAGGACCATCTCCTCCTTTTTTTACACTATTGAGAAGAGTCTCCAAGGAATTTTTCTCTGGGTGTGGCAAGACTCCATTGCATCCTTTCCTCCTACCTTCCAGCTGGCCATTGCTTCGTTTGTTTTCCCACTTGTGCACAACCACTGACATTCTACGTCATTTCTACTTTGAGCGCTCATCCTTGCCCATGGCATGAGGGAGTTCCAACTTTCAATCCTGGTAGACTTAGAAGTCAGATTCTTCACTGCAGTAAACCCTGCGCATTTCCTCACTTGTTCCAAGTTTCACTCTTCGTAGCAACACGGGAAGGAAGTTGAGGACTAGCTTCTTGCTCCCGTCTCAGATCCCTTACTTTTAAGTTTATTCCTTGAGGCGATCAGCAGCTCTCTGTTCCCAAATGAGCTGCAGAATGAGGCAATGTGCTCTGCTCTGACCGGAATCTTCCAGAGTGCTTGTAAAACTCAATAAGCATTGAAGATATTGTGCATATCTTAAATGTCTAGATACATATTTTGAATGCTCAATTGATCATCTATCAAAACCAGAACCAATCATATTTTTTAAACTCAGCAATAGGTGAAATATAATTTTACAAAAAAATATAAGGAATGAAGGAAGGAAGAAAGAACGAATGAACCTTGGCCTTCATTTAAGAAGGATGTCTTAAAAGAAATAACTGAAATTAATTCCTTCAGATTGAAACAGCCCCCTGAAGGAATGGTGGCAAGACTTATGGAACAGGGGAGGAAAAATGAGTATGGAGGAAGTCTTACACTTCAGGCATGGCAGGTCAGTGTGGGTCCTCACTGGAGCAATGAGATGAAATGTCAGGGCTTGCTCATTCTTCTCACCAAATCACTGCCTTTGGATGTATGTTCTCTAACAGACATTTGATGGTTTTATTGCAATAAGTAAAGAATTAAATGTGCTTTTTTGGTTTTCACATGTTAAATAGTTTTTCTTTCATTATTTTAAGAAGTTAAATTTATTTTAACTGATACATAAAAAATTATGCACATTAATGGGATATTGTGGGCCACTTCTGTATGAACATACATATGTACATACATACATATGTACACACATACATACATTGTATAAGGCTTAAACAAGGTTCAATGTTTCTCCAATATTTGTCTTCTTCTTATGGTAGAAAAATTCAAAATTCTTCGTCTAACTTCCTCAGATACTTGGTACCTTATCTCGTCACCCCACTGTGTGGCAGACAAGAATGCCGGCCATCTCTTTAATGGTAACCTAATTTCCTCTGATGGAGCTTTCTAAGTCTCCTGTGTGCCCCACTCTCCCGGAACTCTGGTAGCTATCACGTTGCTTCCACCTTTTAGCATCACTGTTTCAAATGTAAGAGTGCCCTTTATCAGACATCTTTGTGTTGTACAAAGCATGCTGCTCTGGAAATAAGGAAACCCTTGCTTTGTGTTTTACCTTTTGGGTCTGAGGCTGGGTATGATCTAAGCTCTGGGACCTGCCTCCTCCATTGGTAAATAGAGAGGCATATCTAAAACATAGAGATCCTGTCCACATACTATTCTTGCTCTTTGATATCATGAAAAGAGTGTGATTGTTCACGAATATCACGATAACATTTTTTTTAAGTATTTTCAAATTCAAATCTAATAATGATTGTAAAATAATCTTAAATAATTTTAGTGCAGTTTCTACCTTAATTTCTCCAACAACATTCAATAAATATACAGTGATGCTTCACTTGACCCCAACATATAGAACACTAAATTTGGCCTAGAATGGATAAAGTCCATCATCACCCTAGATATTGTTACATTCTCTCTTTGAAAGCAATAGTCATTTTACAAGCAGGAGAAACTGAATTCCTCTACATGCATACACAAAAGGACAAAATTCAATGGTAATTTTGGTTGTAAAAATTAACAAGCTCAACATGACAACACATGGCTCACGAACTGTGGAGAAAAGTTAGGAGCCTGTGTCCTCCAGGTCCTGCCACTGTGTAGGAGAGGTCGTCATGTTTTTGTCTTGTATTTGCTATGCATGAAGTTATATTTTGTCTCTCGGGTTCATGTCAAGAATGATAAATAAAAATAACCCTGGCCTCCCATAGGCAAAATATTAACTTGTGTGGTGTTTTCAAGTGCCTTTTTTTTCTAGTTGTTGTTCCACTACCTGTTAGCCCAGGCCCTCTGCCATCTCTGGGAACAGTTTGCCCCTGAAAGGCTAGGAGGTGATATCTCCAGGTCAGCCTGGGAGAGTAGAGAGACCAGCATACTCAGCAGTGCTGCTAGTTCACTGTGGCCAGTAAGGAGCCAACAAACAGAGGAAATTCTCATGTGCACTCACTTAACTGCTTAGCAAGAGGGAAACCAAAGCATCCGTGGCAGCGAAAGGGTACTTGTTGGTTTTCACAAGGAAAACAGGGTCAGTTTGTATGTAGGCTTGTATGTCTTTTTGAACCTCTGCATCTCCTATGGGCTCCATTCAAGCATTTACATCTCAGCCCTACAACTGATCTTTTTTTGTTCAAAATATTTTCTGGGGCTCTACTACAAACTTAACACTAATAGATATTAGATCTTGTCCATATTCATGGAAGAATATGGAAATGATTAAGCAAGTCTCTCTAGCGTGTGGACACCCTCGCATCCAACCCCTTTTTAGTGTTAAGTATTCTTGAGAATTCACATAGTCTTGAGAATTCGCAAGCTCCTTTTTACTCTTGGGATTCTTGCTATACTGATTCCCATTTTCACACAAGAGAATGGAGACAGAGAGTGATTTTACTAAGCTAGTAAGGTCAGGATACAACTCAGTTGCCATTCTTATGTACTGTGTTCAGGTCTAATGTACAAGACATCAGTTTTCCTTTGTCTAGAATCCTTAACAATGGTAGTCTTTACCTGATTATTTGAAAATTATGTGGAATCAACAAAATGATTATATGGTTTAATGCTAGTCAATCTACTCAAATCAGAGTTACTAAATATCCCTGTTTGTCTAAAACAACACTTATTCCTTATTTCTTTTATCTCAAGTCCTATTTACTCTCAAAAATATACTGAGTTATATTATATAACTCATTATATTCAAACACAAATATACTTGGGAAAAATAGTGGATTGTTACTTTGACCATTGCATTTGCCTCTAAAAATAGGACCTCACTGTTCTTGGCCAAAGTTGTATCTATGATTTTTGATTTGATGGCAGGTACACTTGCCTCGTGTGAAATAAATGCAGTCTTGTGTAATTAAAATGATTGCCATGTTCTTTTGAGGAAGCCATATGTCTTGCTTGCACTGGATCTTATACAGAAAAAGTTGCTCAGTGGGTTTTTCTTGTGTTATCTTAGGAAATAACGTGAAGTTGATTGAGGTGGAAGAAGATGCTCATGACAAAGGGTGAAAGGCTGGCTATTTATCATACTTACTGTGGTGATTTGAAGATAATGCCCCCTCCCATAGGATCACATGTGTTGATGCTTAGTTCACAATTAGTGGAACTACTTGGGAGGGATTAGGAAGTGTGGCTTTATATCAGTAGGTTTGGCCCTATTGGATGAGATCTATTACTAGATTTGGGCTTTGAGGCTTCAACAGCTTATACAAGGTCTCTCTCTCTCTCTCTCTCTCTCTCTCTCTCTCTCTCTCTCTCTCTCTCTCTCTCTCTCTCTTTCTCTCTCCCTGCATCTTATGAGTCATAAGTGAGCTCACAGCAACTGCAGCCATGCTCCCTACAATAATGGCCATCAACAAACCCTCTTAAACTGCAAGCAAACTCCTAACTAAATGGTCCCTTTTATAAGTTGATTTTTTTTAACGTTCCTTTTATAAGACACTCAGTATATGCAAAGGAACATGCCATGAAAGTGGTCACCCAGTACATAAGAAAAGGGAAGGGATTTTGAAATCTCATGTAAACTATCTGGGTTGAAATGAAGAGCAAGATGTTCTGAGGAAAAATGAAAGAAGAATTCTTCTAAAAGAGAGAAATGCAAAGGTAATTGGCTGGCAGCATTTTTCATGAATAGAGGAGAGAATGTTGAAGAGACAGGAAGGTCAAAATAAACATGAAGAATTTGGATAATGTTATACTCTGAATAGAACTAGAGTGGAATTAAATTTTATAATCTGATGAGAGATGAATATCAGCAATACCTGAATATTAAGGGCAAAGGAATTTGGGACTATCAATATACTTCTAGATAAGAACTTTAGATATAAGTTAGCCCAGTTTGAAGTGGTGGTATTTCTGGAGTGATGGGCTAATAGTTTTGAAATGCATTCTCAGTTTTAGA
The DNA here is from genome assembly GCF_008632895.1 of Mastomys coucha. Taxonomy (NCBI): domain Eukaryota; kingdom Metazoa; phylum Chordata; class Mammalia; order Rodentia; family Muridae; genus Mastomys; species Mastomys coucha. The sequence continues at coordinate 89,459,795 of NW_022196915.1, read as the reverse complement.
TTTTCTGGGTCTCTGGGTCAAAGTTGTAATTTATAGTGTTAAATATATTTAGGAGAACTTAAGAAATGATGAAGACACTTATTGCTTGTGAGAAGTAATTTTCCTCTCTTAATACAGTTTTTGTGGATCAATATTTTTCATCACCCCTACAGTACACTCACCCAAATAAAACTGTTAATTATTATAGCACTGGTATCTTAAATGGAAGACAGAGAAAGAATAAATTGTTGCTTTATAAGGAAATAGAAGCCTGAATCTGCAAAAGTCATCTAAGAGGGAACCAGATGCAGAAGCATAAGAAACAAATGCAAGGTGATTGTTAAAGAGCTGTGTGGAGATGGCCTCAACGTGCTTCCTGAGGAGTGTATGGGAAACCAAGGCCAGCAGAGTGCATCCCAATGGATGTATCTGCCGTGTCATTCTAGTGATGTCTCTCCCTGAATTGTTTGCAATGGTAATTGCAATTTCTCTGCATTGTGGAGCATATCACTCAGTATCACTGTCAACTCATATATCTTATGAGAGCAAATACTTTATTTTTAAAACTGTAAGACTAAAGTATGTCTTGAACCTTAAAATGGGTAAGGTTTATAAAATGAAGTTACATATTTCTAGCATTCAGAATTCCCGTCTTCAAAATCAAGCATCTAATACTATGTTCTGCTATTGGCAAAAAATAGCAAAGATCTTGTCTCTATAGTTTCATTGAAATTTTACACAGGTAAAACCCTCAGACATACTTCTCCAAAAGTTAATCCAGAACTTGGACCCACATTCACAAGTCAAGAAAAGCCAGGCTTTCTTAAAATTATCTGCCCACTTTCAATTTTATTACAAATAATATTTTAAAGTTTGGTTACTGTTGAAATGACTACCAATTATTCCGAAACAAATTCATTATTTTAAAGTTACTACTGCAGTGTCTTTTTCACTAGCTGAGAGTTTGAAAAATGAATAAGCCAAGGTTAAATAAATTTCCCAGGGACAATACAGTAGACATGGGGGAGAATTTTAGTAGACATTTATTAATTAGTACCTTTCCTATAAAGGCACATGCTGATGAGCATATGAAGATTAATCTAGCATATTGTCATAGCTGCAAACTAGTACCTCAATAAGAATCCATAAAGCACTGTGTTAATGTAATCATGGGAAAAAATAATTTTGGAAGATGGTAGTGATGAGGCAGGAGAAAGCTATCTTCAGGGATTGGTTTAAATGAAAATTGCTTGAGATAAATAAATGAAATAAGCAATTACAGGTAGCAGAACTGCTCCAACACAGATATATATGTAGTATCTTAAAATATGAACCCTGAAACTCATCTTCATAGCTTTTCTATAAAAATACATAATGTTTAATTATCTGTTGTGATTTGAAAGCAACAAATACTAATTCATTATCAAAACGTTTAATGCATGGAACAAGCCAAACACCTGTAGCAGATGTTGAAAGAAAATGTGTCTCTGCAATGATGCTATTCATAGATGTTTCTATCAGAAATGCATGCATCCAGAAACAGGAAAAAATCAACCTTGGTATTGTGGAAAATAAAATAGTCAAATCTTCCTGTTTACAGTTGAAATGCATTAAAAATAGATGTATCTTCTTGGAATATATTTTCTATAGAGAAAAGCTTTTGAGAAGGAAGCGGCAGGTTTCAAGAACTTGGGTATCACCCAGCTCAGCTGCTCCCCCCTGGTGTGGTGTGTGTTCAGGGAATTTCGTCTGTCCATTCACTGTTCTGTACAGAATGCCATTTTTTATGACAGTGATAAAGCATGTGGGACCTTCCAGGTTACAATGTGTGCAGTGGGGTCATTACTAACTTCTCCTGACCAAGTTTTATTTTCACATCATCAGACAGGAAACCTGAAGTGTTCCAGATATTCGTGTTTTCTTTCTGTCTTTCTTAAGCTATCAAAAGAATAAAAGGGACAACGTTCTACCTCACAGCATATGAAAGACCAAGATATAGAATAATTAACATTCAAATCTCATTTAAATTAAATCAAAGGTAATTAATCATTAAAGTTTCAGATAAAGCAGTCACTTGCAAGTAAATGTAATCCTCCAAGTCTGGCAGTTTCCCCAGGTTTGGGAGTATGAGCATGTAGTCACAGTGACACTTTGTGTTCAGTATTGGGGAATGCACTCTAAAAAGTTGGATGGTCAGATACCATCATGGGTTCCAAGAGCTGCTGCAGAGTCAGCCTTGGCAGATCCAAGAGAGAAAAAGTGAATCGAAGTGAAGTGTACACACTCAGACTGGATGAGTATGAACACACTGTGCTATTATTTCATTAACGACACCCGTCCAAATTCACCAATTTTTTCCAAAAAAAAAAAAAAATCTCCGAATCTAAGATACCTGTTCTACACTATTTACTTAGATATTGGTAAATTATATCCATGGTTCAGATGTCAGCAAATAATGGACCTGACAACATGTTAAAATAATCCATAGAAAACCTGATTTGGGTTCGAAGATGGATTTTCCCCCCTGAAGGGACACAGCTCTGCTTATAGTGGATGAAGTAAATGGTGGCAGATTTCAACAGATACCAATGAAACCCTTGCTTAGACAAAAATATCCCAATGTATGATTTGGGTCAGCTAGCTGGCTCAGTGGCTAAACGCGCTTTCAGTTAAGCTTGCTGACCTGCGTTTGGACTCTGGAACCCCTGTGGGATGGGAATAAACCAATGCCTGTTTGCTCTTCTATGACTTCCATGTGTTTCAGATGTGTAAAATTCCCCAACAGCTAGTTAAGAATACATGTGTTTCAAGATTAGAAAGAAATTCTATTTTAATATTGTGACATTATTCATAGAGTTGGTGCAATATTGACTTACTATTCTGTTTTAATAAGGCAATTAAGTGAAATTTCAAAATATTTTATTAATTAAACTGGGGAATTGGTTTTTAATCGCCAACTATTAGTTAATATACCTAGACACTAAACAGTTACTTCGTGCATTACAAAAAGAACAAGTTCATTGCCGCAGCTGGAAGGCCAAAGACTCGAACATATCAAGAGTATCAAAAATACTACCTCACAGGAGACTGGTTCTAACCTTGTCTCACCACCTCTCTCTGTATAATTCTTGTATGGGGATGGGAGTGTACACCTCCCATGAGAGTGACTATGGAAACCAGAACAGGACCTTTCCCTATATGATTAGTGTGTGTGTGTGTGTGTGTGTGTGTGTGCGTGTGTGTGTGTGATCCATGCCATGTGAGTGAATATGGACACAGGGCATGTCCTCCTCCAACACTGTTCATCTTGTTGCTTCATTGCCTTGCGACAGAGTCTTTCACTAAAGCAGAAGCTTGCTGTTTGGGGAACCCTCTATAGTAAAGGGGCTTCTGAGATCTGCCTGTCTTAAGGCTCCACTGCTGGAGCTATCGGTACCCACATCCATCCATATGCCTGTGGAGATGCATCTGTGAGTTCTTCAATAGATTTGTGTGTAAATATAACATGATGTTCTCCTACTTACTCTCCTCCACATCTTGGCAGACATCTTCCTCTGTACCTCATTATTACTTCTTATTCTTGCTTTTGATAACCCACTGAATACAATCAGTAATGCCCATTGTGGCATGAAAATATTCCTGGGGAAGTGTATCTATCAGATAAGGAACGAATGGCAGATCAAAGCATGGGTGGCATCAAGTCCAGCTTGGTGAACTAGTGGGTTTTACTGGTGAGCTTAACTGATGCTGCTAAAAAGCCAACTACACTGCTACACTGCTTAAGTTGGACTATCCTAGGGCCTCAGCTCTGCAGTTCATGTTGAATTCTCTAATCCTGGAAGGACAGGGCTACATGCCTAGTTTCTATTAGGTCAGAATACCCACAACTCTGAGCAATTACGTACAGGAAGGTGGGCGAGGACTTACTTATAGGAGAAGAAATACCAAAGACTGCTGCAACAGCAAAAGACCCTAACATGGGCAAGTCCATGAAACTTGGGAACCCAGAGCACACTGCAAAATGAAGTTCAATAGCTTGCAGCATCTTCTTCCCAGTGGTCGGTCAGAGCCTCAAATTAGCTTGGCTAACCTGCAGTTCTAGGGTGCTCAGCTGGGCTCTGCTTCTTTCTGGCAGCTTGGCTGATTTCTGCTTCTTCCAGGTAGCTGATCTTGTCTGAGCCTCTTCTAGGCAGCTCAGCTGCTTCGTCTCTTATAGCTGACTTGACTTCTCTGAGGGTCTGTGTCTCTTCTCAGTCTTTACTGCTTCAGGAGGATGGGCCCTGGATATCTTGTCCGGTTCAAGGAATTCCTGGGGCCTTTAAACCTTTTATTTCATGAACTTAAGGGGGCTTCTCTGCAGGATGGAATGTTTCACCTCCCTTTAGAACAAACAATGTCATGATTATGAACCTCCCTCCCAGATGGATGACTCTATCTCGGAGGAAATGGTTACACATCACCCACGTATGTATGAGTATAACACCATCCTCTGGACTATGGGCAAAGCTATGAGGGACTGAAGGGCACTGACTCTTCTTCCTCCATCAGCCATTTACTTCAGAAATCATCCCATTTAGGGACAGGGTCTTATTTTGGTTCAAAAAAAAAAAAAAACATGGAGGGAGGGTCATTCAGGCAGAGGAAGTAGTCACAAGCAAAGTAGTAGAATTCAATGTGCCAGAAGTATACTGCAGTTGGAACTACAGTCGTAAGTCAGACCAAGACATTAGACTATTTTGGGGGTTCATAGGGTTTCCTTAAAAGATATTTGAGCAAGAAAGGAAACCAATCAAAGGAATAAATATGATCAACTAAAGTCACCACAAGAATGCAGCAAATTAAACTAACATTGAAGTCAATTTTGAAGGGGGAAAATGCCTAGGGCCATTAATGTGGTACTCAGTTTAGATCTCTCTGAGGAAGAAGGTAACCTGTGACACCTCTCATAATGAAAAAAACTAGAGACAGACCTCTGTCCTCTTCTAACTGTAGGGATTAGGGATATGGTGGGCTATAGCATGTAGAAAATAGGTAAGATAAGCCAAAAAAATTTTTCAGAAGAATACATGCATTAGAATGTAAATGACCCATGAAATCTAATTCCAGAGCACTTTCATGCTAGCATTGGTCACAGTAGTTGGATAATCTAAACTTTGTCTACAAGAAGGTGGTTTATAAATATCAGTGTGGCAAAATGACAGTGGAACCAAGGTCACAGGCTTACTAAGCATAGATGACTACATCGAGAGCCACATGTCACCACTTGTCTGTCATGATTTTCCCCACACGTCAGTCGTCTGACACATTTTTCACACCACATTGTTCAGAGTTGTGGGTGTTCTGGCCTAATAGAGACTAGGTGTGTAGCTCTGTCCTTCCAGGATAGAGAATTCAACACAAACTGCAGAGCTGAAGCCCTAGGATAATCTAACTCAGGCAGTGTATCAGTTTGGCATTTTAGCAATACCAGTTAATTTCATCAAGATGTTCTAAGGTACAAGGTTTAGTCCCGGGCTAATGGTAAAGTTTAGGGAATGCAGATATGTTTATATTAGCATCTTCGTCTGCCTGTTCCATGGCAGGGAACAGAATATGAATGAATATGCTTTGGATGTGACTATGCAGGGGAGGGGGAAGAGAGGAATAATTCCAGGCAGTAGATTGGCTGGCTGATATTCCCACTCTATACTTTGGCAGTTAGAAATGTCCATCTTCACCTGTGTGTTGGATGGTTGCATCGCACATATGGAATTCAGCTTTCCCTTGCTTGCCCCCTCATCTTTGCAAAACTGATTTCCTCATAGTGAGGTTCTGAGGGTTATTTAATAATTCAGCATGTAGGAAGGCACTTTGGACATTTTGCGAGGAATATCTTAGAGAATGAATAATACAGCATTAACAAGTCTGTACATGGTCATTCTGTGCACATTTTGTCTCAACTACTGCAAGAACTCGACTGGTCCTTCAACCGTGGGTGTGAACACATACAAGCAGATGCACACGTGTGCACACACTCTTGGACTCACAGTGTAAGTCCAATAAACATATTTGAGAGGGAGATGAACATAATTTCGTGGGGAGTGCCTCCTCCCCAACTTCTTAGTTTGTTTCTTCAAACAAGATCTTACTATGTAGCTCAACCTAGAACTCACTGTGTATACCAGTCTCCACTCATACATATGACTCTCCTGTTTCTGTCATCCTATAGGGGATTACAGGTACATACTAACATAAGAGTGAGTTCTTAACATTTTATTATTCATGAAGCTCTTTCTAGGAGTTCATAGGGTACCAGAGGATCCATTTCTTTCTTGTGAGACCCATTCCACCCCTACTTTAGTTTTTTGTTTGTTTGTTTTGTTTTGTTTTGTTTTGAGACAGGATTTCTCTGTGTAGCCCTGGTTGTCCTGGAGCTCACTCTGTAGACCAGGCTTGCCTCGAACTCAGAAGTCCGCCTGTCTCTGCCTCCCAAGTCCTGGGATTAAAGGCGTGCGCCACCACTGCCCGGCCCTACTTTAGTTTTTAATATGCACTATGAATGTTCTGTTTGCAATTTATTTTTTTAATTTGTAATTGTGTGTTTATATGTCTGTATATGGGCATGTTCATGTGAGTACAGTTGTGCAGGAAAGCAAGGAGAGGTTTGCAATCCTTGGGAGCTAGAGTTACAGGCAGTTGTGAACTTCCCAGTGTGAACTGAAATTGGATACTTTTGAAGAGAAGCAAGTGGTCTGTCTCAATCACTGAGCCACTACTCTAGCCCCTGAACTACTGTAAAAATAAAATGTGCTTGTTTCTTTGAACAGCTTTAAAATAAATGGCAATGTATAATCAACAAATACATATTTTAAACAAAAAAATACCTTTGCAATTTATGTAAACTAATACAAAGCCAGCAAGGTCACCATCCTGTCACCCAGAGTCTTATAACCCTGAACTCTGCTCAGGTCAGTCTTTATCTATAAGCAGGAAACCTTTCTCCAGAAAGTCATCGTCACATAAAATGGGCAAATCACCAAAGGAGATGAGCTATATCTCGATTAAATACCTCGCAGGCCTGAGAAACATCTACCCTCCCGACAGCTACTTTGTGATTCCAGCTAGATTCAAATCCTATGACTCATTAGGTTAATTCCTAGAGGAGGCTAACTAGTCAGACCTGGAGTCATGCAGATGATCGCTCTTGCTTTGTAGGAGTTAGCCATCAGAAGAGCTTGCCCATGTCCCAGGAGCTGGCTCGACTCTCTGGCTTCCTTTTTAACTCTATTTGAGGAAAACCTACTGGACCTACTGGCTTTCTGTTGGAAGGGGAGAGAGAGAGAGAGAGAGAGAGAGAGAGAGAGAGAGAGAGAGAGAGAGAGAGAGAGAGAGAGAGAGAGAAGTTTGGAAGACAGACAGTTTGTAAAAATGAATAAAAAGTTGAACTCTCTTCAGTTCCTCCTGATATAATTAGATTCTCATCTATTTATAAAAAGTAATTAGATTCTGATCCAAGGGAAGCATGAAGTAATTGGGCCTTGAACAGGCAGGGCAGAGGTTAGTCTGTTAAGTTGGAGAGGGAGGGAGGTGTGAAGACTCTGAAGGCAGTGCTGAGAGTGTCTGAACCTGTATCAGGAATTAGAAATGACCCTCATTAACAACCAAAGCTGGGGAGCAAGTTGGATTCTAGATGCCCAAACTTCATCTCATATAAATAAAAAGAGATATCATAGTTCTTCTGGGATGGATTTTCTAGATTTTACTTAACACTAGCCATACACCTTAGCACCATCCCTCTAGCTTCCTGTTCTGAAGAAAAAATATGTAGTCCATAATTTTCCAGGGAAAAGGAGCCGTCTTCTAAAGTTCTGGAATGTGAGCCTTCTGTGTTCAGACAAGCGAGCCAGCTGTCACTGTATCCCAGCTGCCTACAACTAGATACTGCTCAGAGCTAGGATCAGGAAGTGAGTGACAGCCAGCCAGCTGGTAAGAGCAGCCCCACAGGAGGGCTTCAGGCCACTCAGGGATGGGTGGCCTAGGATGCTCCTGCGGAAGAACACTGGAGACCAATGCATCACTGTGCAGCAGAGGGCAGCTCTGCTGGAGACCAGAGCTTAAGGAAGGCTTTTATAGGCAGAGCTTTCCTCAGTGATTTGGAGGAAGAGATGGGACCGGATGGAAGTGAACTCTGTTTTTTTGTATGTCTGGATTGGTGACTCTGCCTGAGTGCTGGGCAGCAGGAGGCATGGGTATCTCCCCCGGCTTTGGAGTTCCCAGAAGGTTCTCTGCTCCTGCCTCATTGTATTTGGCAGGGAGGAAACCGCTCACATGCTTGCCCCCTTCACAGAAGTTGTGTGAGCACATGGGACAATACGCTGTTGAGATTTGCTGTGTGTCTTTCACACAGCAGTCCGTGTCGCTGCAGCTGGAGCACAAGACTTTGGCTAAGTCCAAAGTCTGGAATTCTAGCTGATCTCCCTCCATCTCCGCCCACTTTTCCCAAGCCGCCAACGTCCACATCCCCTAGACTCTCACAAAGTCGTGTATCTTACTCCCTACTGGACCCCAAGTTATTGATGAACTGAGAACAGCCATTAGCTGGTCTATGGTCAGAGAAAAGTCAGGTCTCCATTCAATAGACTAAGTAAACGTATATGTTGGCTGAAGAAAGCAGGTGTTACATTTGTCCGTTGAAGAACTCAGTAGCCCAAATATTAGTATGCCTCATATCCTCTTAATGGTGTCATGTTCAATACTCCTTGTTCTGGGAAAACTTTCATTTCCTTAGGCAAAGAAGCTCCATGTATAAGCAATATAGATCCTATGCCCAAGGCAAGGACTCAGGTGTAAAAAAAAAACCAAAACTACTATATGTATATATACTATATAAAACATATATATATATATATATATATATATGGTTTATAGTTGTATAAAATAAGCTATTTCCCAATATTGAAAAGATACTGTATTTTAGACGTCCTGTTAACCATTCACCCTCAAGTACAATTGCTTATTTATTCATTTCATCATTAAAAGCACAATGTATTGGTGGCTGGACAATTATAATATTTCAGTACAGTGCAATCAACTTTCTCACTCATGTGAGCTCAATACCATATCAGGAATAGCGTTTCCAAGAAGATTAGATCAAAACTTCATTAAGGGATAAAAAGGAGCAAACTTCTTTGTCTTCTGCGCATTTCCTTCGAACACTGACCTAATTTCAGAAATGATTATGTAGCATTGGGCTGCCCAAGTTTTAAGGGTCATTCAAGCAGAATTGGTCACCAATTTGCATTCATTTTCTGTTCCTGTCTTGAGTCACTGGTAGGGGAAGAATGTGTTTCTAATGAAGTTCCAGGTTTTGGACAGCACTTTATAGAGTTCTCAGGGTGTGTATACAGAACCTCTTCACTAGAAAGGACACCCGAGTCAAGCAATTATAGGCACCCCCACCTCATAGCTGAGGAAAATGTGACTCACGTTTGGCAGACTCAGGTGGAGTAAGCCAAAGGCAGGCATTACTTTTCCTTAACTATTCTAAGCCACATTCAGGTTTCTCTCTCTCTCTCTCTCTCTCTCTCTCTCTCTCTCTCTCTCTCTCTCTCTCTCTCTCTCTCTCTCTCATCAACAAATTGATGTTATTTTAAAGAAAATTTCTTCTCATTGAGTTTAGAGGATGTTTGATACTCCTGACCTTTTTGTTGCGGGTTTGGAGGGGCAGGGACTGGATTCTGGTTTTGACTCCTTTCCAGCTCCGACCCTGATTCCACCTGGTGTTTCTTCTCTCTTAGTAGCTGAGTCTAATCACTTTCGACTTCAGTTGCTGTCCCTGCTTCCCCAGCGAGGCCTCAACATTCTGGCCACAAATTCGAAGATAAGTTTGGAGAACAATGTTAAACAGTAGATTTTTCTACCAGAACTAATAGGTATTCCCATGCAATTCCTTCCATATTTTTGCACAGTGTATGTGGTTCATAAATAATGTCAGAAGTGGGCCTCCGTTCTTTTAGTAAGGTGGCCATTTAATGTAAGTAAATCCACATTAAATATTGAAGATCACGAAAAAGCAGCCTCTTCAAAGAGGTCACATTTAAGTGAAGGGGGGGTGAAGAAGGAAAAAAAATAAAAGAAAAACAAGAAAACAATGTCTGTGGAGAGGACACCCTGGGCTGGGTGGCACAGAGTTAATGGCTCATAGCGAGCACATACATGTATTTTAAAGATGTTTTATTGCCTACAAAAGGAAGTAGTCTTGAGAGACTGGATACATAAACTGGCTCCAGCCAGCTGCGGCTGTCAGACTAGGAAGGATCCTGTTCAATTAGTGCTGTAAAATAAAATACTTTGTAAAGGAAATAAACACGATGCGAGCTAAGATTCATGCTTTCAAATATACACAAGGTTTGAATTTTTAATTAGGGCTGCTAATTACAGTCATCAGAAAGCAGAACAGAATAGATTTTACCTTGCATTTAGCAGACAAGCCTTCAACCCCAGTGTATTTTTCAATTTCATTAATATTTTATGAAAATGGCCCTTGCAGCTTCAGCCTATTCCAGTCTCCTACAAAACTGCCCCACATTATGGATGCCAATGCCTTTAAGCCATGTACATTAGTGTGATGACAAAATGCAAAAGAACATCTTGTCAACCATTGCATCAATTGATTCTATTAGGTAGTGTAAAAACAGTTGGGTGTGAGTTATAATCCCGGTGACACTAATGATGAAGCAAGATGCTGGCTGAGAACAGCCATTAGCTAGAAGCCAGAAATTAATGATTCTAATATTTTTGAACAAATTAACCTTAATGAACTGGTCTTGCAAATACTGTACTATCTACAGATAAGTTAGTTAGTAGAATGGCACTATTCCATAGCTATGGTGGATACATATAAATATGTGTGATAAGAATGACAAAAATCTTTGTATAGACATTTTATGTATTTGCCATCTTAAAGGAATCCCTATATTTATTTCATATTTAATATAGCTAAGCCAAGACATGTCCACGGTTATAATGTAATTGTTAGTGATTTAATATTTTGATAAAATTACTGTAATTTGGTACATTAAAGATCCTCTGAAGTTAGAGGAAAACTGTCAGAAAATAAAATTTTTCACATTTAGTATTCTGGAGACCTTACTAAAAGTCTTATTAAAAATGATTAAGAAATATATGAACATTTAGAAAAAGGAATGGACCAATGGGAGGTGGGAGAGGACAGAGGGTTTGAGAAAGTTGTAGGATCAAGGTAAGTTGTATTCATGCATTATTAGTCAAAGTACCACTCATTGTCTTTTAAACTTACACATGCTTATAAAAATACAAAGAAAAAGAAATGTGCATCTTTTTAACAAAACAATTCACTTTTAACCCACTGTGAATAGAGTCACTTGCCCATACTTGTTCACTTACACTTCTAGGGATTGAGTTTTTTACTAGGTTTTCATCAAGCAAATCCTGGCTATGCAGCTCCCTTGACTTACTCATCAATTAACTTCCCATAACTACTTTGGTGAAGTTTATTACAGTGATTCAAACTTCACATTGATGGGACAGCTCTGAGAAACAAAATAAAAACATAGTTATCTCGTTATCAATCACTCCGCAAGAGCTAAATGATATGGGGAGGCTTTCCCCCAGCTCATTCATCCTCTGAAATAAAATCTCATTAGCTGGAATATATTTCACAGACTACAGCTCCCTACCAAATTCAACGGTAGCTTTAAAAAAAACTTTTCATGAGTAATTTCAGACAAGTCTTTTCTCTTTGCTTCCTCCTCACAACACTACAAGAATCTTCTCTTTTTGTGTTAAAATTATGATGTCACCCGACCACAGAATTCATCATAGAGGACCCCCCTCTTGTTTCCTTCAGTGTTTAGTACCCTCTTAAATCTGTTGTCCCCCGCACCGGAAACCCATTCACAGATGCCACAAAGATCCCAAACGGCTAATTTAAGGGAGAGGAAGCAGCAGTGAGGCACTTGCCAAGAACGGTTTGTTGGCTTAACTTTGACTTGCTTTCCTGGGAAAGAGGAAAACAGAATTTTCAATGTGAACTGTCAGCCTGAGTTATGACAGCAGCTCACTAGCAGGATGCAGACCTGCCTTCCATCGGCATGGAGAAGTAAAGAAACCTTCCAAACAGAATTCTTTCAAGCTTCCTCTACAACTCCACTTAAATAATTTACTTTTTATTTTTTTCTCAGACAATTCTTTTTAAAGTTGGCTGACAAGTGCGTTGACAAGGATGCTTTGCTGTGGAAGATGACTTGTATATTTTGAAAGAGAAAAAGAAAAATCACAAAACCACCTCCAAGTCTGAGAAGAAGAGAACTACTCTATTTACTTCGGGGAAATACTGTAAGCTTGTACTGTCTCAGGCAAGGGAACTAAATATAAAGTACTATAAGTAAAATATCTGCTACTATGAGAAAGGTCGTCTACCAACTTAGAAATCAGACGGTAGCTGGGTACCTATTTTGGCACCTTCTGACTAGCCGGATAACTCTTGTATTTAGGCAGAAAGACCCCACGTCTCTGTGTCAGATATGCTTTTATTTAACCTGCAAAAACTTAATTTTTAAGATACATCATTTGGAAGTTCTGACAGTTGCTGCAGAGTGTGGTAGATGAGCAAAATGATGTGGAAATAACGCCTTAAGTGGAGCAACTGATTTTCCAGATCCTTAGTCTCACACTTCAATATTTATGATGATGGCAAGTAACAAGTAACTGAAATAGAAAATGGAAAAACAACAGGCTATTTGGGTCATTCATATATATTTGGATTATAAACGGGATGATTGACCTATGCTACCTCAGTGCCTCCACACAACTGGGCAAAAGATGCTTTCCTACATATCCTGCTGAGAAGTGATCAAAACCAGCTTCTTTACAGAGAGGAACAATTTGTGAATTGATTAAAACAACTTTGTCTTTTTATCATAATAAAATATTCCTTCAGTAAGCAGTTATTTTTTCCCCTCTAGCCCTATGATGTTCTCATGTAATATCCTTTAAAGTGGTTCATGCAAATCTACCTAGTTTGCAGTTTTGTGTTACACATAACACGTATAGCATTGAAGACACCCTGTTTCTTCATTGTTGTTAGTTCTTTGAAAACACTGTACAATGTGTGTATACCGAATTCATTCCTCACCCATTTCACTGAAATATGTACAAAAAAATTCAAGCATATCTTCTTCCATCCATAATTTTTACTGTTGTTAAAACTGAGGAGAACACCTGATTGTGGATGTTGCTTGGACCTTACATATTTGATATGAGCACCTTCTATCTACAAGGTCTTCACTATTAGATACCAGCATATAATTTATTACTACATCTAAAATTATAACCAAATCAAAGCAATCATTTGTATAATTTATCTAGAATACATTTCCTTGAAATATACTTTTAGCTTGTAATTAAAAATATACCTAAAATTACTTTGGGTTTAGGTTCAATAAAAAGCCCAAGAACTGTCTGGGTTGGCCAGTACCCTGAGCAGACCTTGGGCACAAACTCTTCAGCCAGTCCTACAACACCCAGAGGAAGTTCCGCTCCCAGGTTCCCTAATACGCCCAGGATCACAGGATCACAGAGACAGCTTGAGTCTGAGGAGTTCTGACACAACCAGGATCACAGGAAGGACAGGCTCCAGTCAGATTTAGCAAGGGCAGGTAGCACTAGAGTTAACCAGATAGCAGGGGTGGGAGAGCAAGCAAAGGAAATAAACACAAACCAAGGTCACTTGCCATCATCAGAACCCAGTTCTCCCACCATAGCAAGTCCTAGACACACCATCACATCGGAAATGCAAGATTCAGATATAAAATCACTTCTCATGATGATGATACAGGACTTTAAGAAAGATATAAATAGCACCCTCAAAGAAATACAGGAGAACACAGGTAAACAGCTAGAAGCCCTTCAAGAGGAAACACAAAAATCACTGTAAGAACTACAAGAAAACACAATCAAGCAGGTGAAGGAAATGAACACAAACATCCAGAATCTAAAAATGGAAATAGAAACGATAAAGAAATCAGAAAGAGAGACAACTCTGGAGATATAAAACCTAGGAAAGAAATCAGGAGTCATAGATGCAAGCATTATCAACAGAACACAAGAGATAGAAGAGAGAATCTCAGGGGCAGAAGACATATAGAAAACATTGCCACAACAGTCAAAGAAAATACAAAAAGCAAAAAGCTCCTAACCCAAAACATCCAGGAAATCCAGGATG
>NW_022196915.1:89430158-89444788 GCF_008632895.1 Mastomys coucha | reverse complement strand
GTCTTGCTGTGTACAGCATAAGGGTCTTGAAATCTTGCTTCTCCTATCTCAGCCTCTCTATTAGTAGTGTTGCTTATTTCATGCTTTTACACTATACTATGGTTTTCAGAATAGCTTACATATTTCAAAAGTATTTATACAGCCAAAAGAAACATAGGCAATTAAATAGGGAGGTGGCTTGTAAGAGAACAACAAAGAGTGAGACTGAATGCTTTGCTTGATGTTTGTAACTCTTATATCAAGTTTGAAGAAGAGGACTTTATAAGTTACTTTTTCTCTGAGATGAATGCTTTTTCAAATTATGACAGCCAATGAACCAGATTCTTACCCTCACCTAATGTCTGTGTCACCCTCCAAGAAGAACCATTGTTCATTGAAACAGTTAGTGAATGACTTTATGGATAGACCATCTTAATACACACACCATTTCTTAAGTGAATGTAACTTGTTCTCTGTGAGCTGAGAATAAAGTCATTCACTCAAGTCAAATAGCTTTGACCATAGCAGGAAGTCTGTATCCAAAAATCGTGCCTACAATTCACTCCTTGGCGCAGCAGAACTGTCAACTCTCAGCTTAGCTACGATGGAGGTAAAGTCCTTTGGTGACTTGAGGGTCATTGAAGTACAGCCTTATTGCAATGAAATCCAATGTCTAAAAATTGTTCTTATTTTGGGCTTGTACCATAGTAAGAGCCAGATTTTAAGCTCTACTAAATACAAAACTAACAAACAAACAAAAAGACTTTATATATTTATGTTCATTTAAGAAAATATTAGTAGTGATGTATTATTTGAAAACATACAGTTAATGTGTTTGGTGTTATTTAAAATTTATATTGAGAAAAATTTATATTTTCAGTATTGCTGTAGACAAACATCTACAAAAGATTGTTAATTTGATTGTTGTTTATATCAAACAACTTTTATAATACTCATTTTTATTGTTATAATATTTTATAAATTTTTAAGAATATGAGAAAAAGGTATTGTAGGTATTGAAGGGGGAGTCTCTGGGAGGAGTTGGGGTGCAAAAGGGAATCAAGAATGTGATTTAATCTTATTTACTTAAAATATGTTTTTAAATATTAACAAATTCAGATAAATTGAAATCATGTAACTTTTCTCATCATAATGCAATAAAACTTAAATCCAGAAAAAAAGTCCAAGAAAGCTTACTTAGTATGCATATAATATATATATACATATATACATATATTATACAATTATTTCTCAAGTTTTAGGCAATGAATAATTTGGAAAATAGTTACAGTTAGCTGGTGACACATTTGAGACAAAGTAATTAAAAAGTAATTAAAAAATAATTCAAAATAATTTAAAGTAATTCAAGTCATGTTACTCTAAAATTCAGGTAGTTTTGATGAACCCTAACTACATTTAAAAGATTTTGTAATAAATTAGAGGTTATAGATTCTTTTCCAATAACCACGACTTCACTAGTACTGAGTCCTTACCTAGATTTGCAGTCCCAGGTATGGCTTCAGTCATGTTGAGCAGACTTGTGTTAG
This sequence comes from Mastomys coucha, assembly GCF_008632895.1. Taxonomy (NCBI): domain Eukaryota; kingdom Metazoa; phylum Chordata; class Mammalia; order Rodentia; family Muridae; genus Mastomys; species Mastomys coucha. The sequence continues at coordinate 89,443,262 of NW_022196915.1, read as the reverse complement.
AGAGCTGTTGGTTACCACGATGGTATGGGTGGCACTACTACATGCTCAGGCTTCTTGTGTCATGCTGGTTATTGATTGTGATTCACCCTTGACATATCTGGGTAGAACTGTTAGTTACCCCCCTCCTTTAGAAACTTGCATGATTCCTAACAATACTCTCTAAACAGTTTTTTTTTTCTTATATCCACAGATAAATACAGTGTTCATCCTTCATCAAGAAAATGTCTCTTTGCCATAGACAGAGACCATTTTGGAAAATCACAACCAATCAAAATGCAGAGCTGTAGAGCCTAGTCCCAGTGGATATGCCTAGAAAACACTCTCACATCTGAGGGAACTGAAAAAGCGATGGAAAGGATATAAGAGTCAGAAAATCAGTGAGTTTGCTGTGATATCAAGCTCCCTAGGAACATCAAAAGCTACACCCATAAAGGTTGCCCAAACATGAGCTGACCCAAGGTGATACCAATAATGATGCTAAACTGGGCTGGAAAAAGCCCACAAGGCTCAACCCTATATGAAGGACTATAGAAAGGAGACGAAAGCTGGTAATGGGAGAGGTGGTCTTCACAGGGAATAAGACATCAGTTGGCTGATTGTCCAGTGCCAAAGGCCAGTTCTAAAAATGTACATACAAGTAATATCATATGGGCTGAACAGGCTATATTTAGAAATATAGAAGTATATGCATGCATAAGTGCAATCACAATTGGTGTGAAAGAGGTGATGAATTTGAAGGGGGTGGGGAGGGAAGTATGGGAGTGTTTGGAGGAAGGAAAGGGAAGTGGGGAATGTTAAAATTATATTTTAATCTTAAATTTTTAAAAACTACTTTTGGTGGTGAGCAGGGGGAGGGGGAGGGAACAGGGCTTTGTTTTTGTTTTTGTTTTTGTTTTTTCATTTTTATTTTTATTTTATTTTATTTTTATTTTTTTCGGAGGGGAAACTGGGAAAGGAGATATTGTATGACATGTAAATAAAGAAAATATCTAATAAAAAATAAAATAAAATAAAGAAAATATGTTGGCTTTTTAAAACTCCACATATGTAATGACCTCAAAACAATTTTAAGGTTACTTGTTATTCATTTGACAATCTTTCATGTGTTACTCCTGTAACTCATGAACCAGTTATTCACAGCTGTGTACTGTGGGCCACCTCTCTGTGTCCTGAGCGGCAGCACTGTGACCAACCTGAACAGCAAAACTGAAAATAAATGTCGTCTTTTCTATTAGCATCAATTTTTAAATTGCTTACATATTCTTGAGCTCTTGTTTTAAGTCAAATGCATTGTAAAAAAAAAAAAAAATGAACGTTGCGGTTATGTATGTGGCTCGGATGATTTCCCACTGGGCAGTGCTGACCTGCAGGGCTGTAAACATGGGGATAGGCTCTGGGGCTCTGCTCGCCCTCAAGGATGTTAGCTCAGTACTTACACGGAAAGTCTGCAGTGAAAATTCCAGCTGTAATATTTCCCAGCGGCTTGACATCCAAAGCTAAATGCCTTTTTCATTGCTCTCCCTGCTGAGTCAGTATTCCCAATATGTAAAAGTCATTTCACACTAGCAGCGCTCTACAAAACTTCCTTTTCTGTCTCATTATTCCATTCTAACCTTGGATGGCTTTTATCAGAGAATGTGGCTTGTTATAGTAATTGCTTTAATTTCTATGTTTGTGTTTATTTGAGTGTTTGGCCAGGATGGACTTATTTATGTGCACCCTGTGAATATCTGACACCTGTAGTGGCCAGAAGAGGGCATCAGATCTCCTAGAACCAGAGTTATAAATGGTTTTAAGCAACAGTATTTGTTGAAATTGGGAACCAAAGTGGAGTCTTCCACACAACCAGTAAATATTCTTAACTGCTAAGCCATGTCTGCAGTAACTGTTTACTTTAGGAAAACTTAGTCACATTCAGGATCGCTACCCCATGAGGGTGAGTCTTGTCTGACCCACCAGAGAGGCTTTCTGAACTGATTTTCCCCCAATGGTTGCAATTACATTCAGCCACACACTTTGTTTCGGGCCCTTAAGAAGTTCTCTCCCAGCCAGGGATATGCTCTGTTGTCAGCAGTAACCTCTAAAATTGCAGCTCTGGCTCTATTCAGCACGATGGAGCTGAAGTAATTGCAAGCATGGAAGTGTGTCATTCTCTGAAAAGAGGAAGCAGAAACAAAACAAAACAAAACAAAACAAAACAAAACTTTCTTGTTCTATGAGAGGAGACCCCCTCACCCATACTCCAACATGGTATTGCCTATCCTACTCTCAGGCTGGGAACAGTGCTTTAGGTAAACAGCCTAGTGCCTGCGGTGAAGAATAGCTTTGCCTTGTCCCTACGACAAAATATTGTTGTTGTTCTAAGCAATGCTTTCTGATGATTACCTTCTATTCTGAAATGAAACTTTATTGCGAAGGATGCAAAGGAAATTTCTGAAGTGCTAGCGATAGCATTTCTCTATGACGATTCTGAAATGTTGGCGGCGGGGCGGGGTGGGGAGGCAAGGGTAGCATTAGTGACTGGGCAGTCATTAAACCAAACGCAGCCTTTTTAGGGTAGACAAATCCATTTATTCAGGACTGTATCCTCTGGTCTAGGATTCCCTGCTTACCACCTGACTGAATAATGGTGGGGATTGATTGACAAGTGTGACAAAAGCCACAGGGCCATATCTCTGTAAATATAGTCCTTTACATTCAATCCACCCCAGAGTTAACCCAAGTGTCTAAGATTCACTTCTCTTCCTGTTTGTGTTTACCTCCTCTTTATAACTAATCCAGATCCACCGAAGATTGAAAATATTTTTATTGTTCAGATGGCCAACTGAAATATTTATTTTCTGTAAACATTTGATTAAAAATGTTAATATTCTATTTCAGTCAAGGGCGTCCTAGGATCTATGGCTCCACAGCAGATGGCCAATCTTCTCACGTTCCTGACATATAAACAAGTTAATACACTTTGTTTTTCTACAAATGTAATTATTAAGAATCATTGTTATAATATTAACTAGAAGAAGAAAATATTAAGGCCACAATTTACATTGCTTTCCTAGTCTCTACAGTAACAAATTGTTTACTCTCAGCCATTCTCTCTCTCTCTCTCTCTTTCTCTCTCTCTCTCTTTCTCTCTCTCTCCTCTCTCTCAAATCTCTCTCATCTCTCTCTGTCTCTGTCTTTCTCTCCTCTCTCTCATCACTCTCTCATTTCTCTCTCTTCTCTCTGTCTCTCTCTCTGTCTCTCTGTCTCTGTCAACTCACAAGTACATAAAATGAGATATCATTGCCTAAGTTAAATGTTGTCTTTGAGGAAAAATATCTGTTGTCATTTTTATATATTGTTCCCTTATTATAAAATATAAATGTGTTAGCAAGTGCTATATAAGTGTGAAGCTTTAGTTAAATGTGCAGAATTCCTTTAAGTAACATTTGGGTTGTAGTAGGAATAAGATTTACATGGTAATTAATTTAAGAGTACTGGTCATCCAAGAATCCTAGACTTGTCTTCAATCAAGTCAAGTCATTGTCAAATTAAAACAAATGATTAAGCTAAATTGCTATTCCATTGTCTTTGGAGAAATTTTATGATTTAAATGACCCTACGTCTGTGTAGACGGGCACATTAGCAATAAGTAAAACATGAACAAAGTAACATTAGACTGAAACCATCATGTATAACATCACATTATTTAGGTGTTTAACAGAAGCAAAAACTCCAATAATTTAATTATAACTATATTAAAACTTAATTAGAAAATAAGTTAAATAGTCAATTACATGAATCCACAGCATTTAATACTGTAGCTGTCATCAAGTGCATTAAGAATGAATTGTTAATATTTTCTACTGTTAATACATGGTTAATTAATGATTAAACAGTGTTTTACTGCTCACTCATTAATGATTTATTACAGTTACTTAAACAGTTTCTTCCATGTGAGTGTCTTAAATAGACCTCTTAACACTGCTATCCACCTTATCTTCTTTCTTTTGTACCAGTCACCACACTTTGCCTTGGATTTTCCCGTACACTTACTACATATACCATATATCTTGATTACCTGTTCAGAAAAAAAATCATCCATTAACTTGAATGAGTTCTCCTTCTAGAGCTCAATCTGGAAATAAGCCATAGAGCTTTCCTTGTGAGTTCAGCTTTGTTTTCTCCCAGTAGGCAGTTTTGCCCAAATTGTGACTAAAAGAAAGTTACTAGGAGACATGAAACCCAACTAACCCAACTAATTCCTCTTTCTTAAAATGTGTTTTCAATTCTAGATCTAAGCTGCCTTCTAACTCACTCTAATTTTAACTGATATTAAACTATTGTATGAGCTGGACAGTGGTGGCACATGTCTTTAATCCCAGCACTTGGGAGGCAGAGGCAGGCAGATTTCTGAGTTCGAGCTAGCCTGGTCTACAGAGTGAGTTCCAGGACAGCCAGGGCTACATAGAGAAACCCTGTCTTGAAGAGAAAAAACAAACAAACAAACAAAAAACTATCGTATGGATGGATTCCTTAGTTGATCTCTCTTGGGGACCAGTTAGGAGAATTCAGTCTTTTACAGTCATATGGTCCAAGTCCCTGGTCTGGCTGTGTATTTCCAGTCTCCTGATTGATAGCTGAGGATTCTCAGACCTATCAAGGTATAGTTGGTTTGAAGATGGTCCAAACTGGAAGGTGTAACAGAGACAGAGAATAAACTTACTTGAGACTGATTCTTTATCACAAACATGCATGCCATGGCTTCTGGATTTGACTAGTCTCATCAGATGTGTGCCTGACAAACAGTTTGAGGTGTTTTTGTCCTATTTGGGGAAAACACATGGAGACAGATGGCTTCTAGGGTATGGCACAGAAGCAATCTCCATGCTCGCCTTTCTGTCTGTGTCTGTTTGTCCTTATGGGGAGGGGGTCCATGCTGCTAGGGGTTTCTGCTTGGTTGGGTTAGAAATGGCAGTGACACTCAGGGTGCCACTTTTCCTTTAGAAAGACTGACAAGTGTTGAAAGGGTGAGCCCATTAAAAGTTGTTCTCTTCTTTTCTATTGGCCTAATTAAAAAAAATCGTTAAAATGTGTGCTATCACAAAGGACATGTTTGTTTCCTATTTGCTAAACAAGGCAAGTAGTTCTTAATACAATAGTCTGAGAACTATTGATAAATCTTAATTGATAAAAACTAGTTTATATCCCCGCACTAGGACACTGTTTTGCTTGCAGTTAGATAACAAATATCTAACAGCAGCTTCAGTAATGCAAGTTGAAGCAACAGGGCAATTTTAAGGCTCCAAGATTGGAAAAAAAAAAAAAAGAGTTAAAAACCTTAAGTGTTAAATTTGAGTGAAAAAGCCAGTGTATTTGTGGGGATATTTATATGCTTCATGGAGAGGTAGTGAACAATTGAAGGTTTATTAGAATAAAGAAGGATTAATTTTTGGTTAGTATCCACTAGTACTCCTTAATAATTTCAGTACCAACTATAAAAGCTAATACCACTTTCAATAGCAATAATCTTAGAATCTGAAATTTTTGTTAAATAAAGACTCAAAGTTTTGATTAATGAGAATTATATAGTTATGTGTGATGATAAAATCAAAATATTTTAATATGTTTCTACCACATATTAGAAATGAATCACCTTGATTTCCAAGTTGAGCAAAATTTGAGGCAAGCATTTCAGCATCATTTTGATACCACCCACTGCTGGCAGACTTTTGCCAGGACTAATTAGTTTTAAATTTATTGACATCCTGCCAAACATCAAACCTGGTAGAAATTAAATATTTGGAAGATTGAAAGAATTTATTAAAGATGTAAAGAAGTACAAGGAAAGCAAAGGACAGAGGAGTGTTTGTACCTTTTTTAGATTGAAACAGTGTACCCTGCAGTAACCTTTGAAAGTCAACAAGAGATCTTGAATTTGCTAAGGTATTGGATGTTTCCATTTTCAGCCCAGATTACATCATGAACTATAAATTGATTTCCTTTTGGGTATCTGCCGAGTGACAAGCTCTGGACTGGGGAAGGGCAGAGAGACCACATGAAGCAGTCTTATGAATGACTACTACTTAACACTAATGTAGTGTTCTGGTCATAGCTAATAAGTATTATTAGTGAAACCAAATGTTAGTCTTATAGAAAATATCAGTAGCCAAGTGTCTTTTTGTAGATGCTTCTTCACTGAATAGCATAAGGATCTCTGGTGAATCTGTTATCTTAGACATTGCATCCAAAGCAAAAGCACACAGTTGCACATTGAATGAATGCTCTTGAAGCTAGTCAGGTGAATCTTCTTAGTGCCATCAGGGAGATGAAGTTTTGGCTGGCGAGATAGCATATTTGGTAACTTGCTCACCGCACATTATGAGGACAGGATTTTGAGCCCCAGGATAGAGATACAAACTCCAAGCATAGAGACATGTGTTTGTGATCCCCGCACTGGGGAAATTAGAATAGGTCGATCTCTGGGACTCATTTTCTAGCCAGCCTAGTGGACTCAGTGATCTCCAAGCCAATGAGAAACCCTGTCTCAAAACAAGACAGATGACTACTGGGGAATGACAGCTACGGTTGATCTCTGGCCTTTATATGCACGTGCACACACATGCACATGCATACACACATGTTTATGTACACCCATTTGAGTATGAGTCTTCCCCCATACACATGCAAAAGACATGAACTTCTACAGTATTCAAAACCAAAACTAGGCTAGACTTCTTGGAATACAGACAGCTGTGCTAGACAGAGAGCTTCCATGTCTACTTTGACAAGTCCAGGGTATTTACGTTGCGTTCATGAAGTTACTAGGACCTTTGCATTCCAATATGTAAGAACAAATGACCCCCTTGGAGACTGTAAATGATGGAGAAGGATTAATACAAATCAATGGGTACAGTTAAAGGAAAAGTAGCGAAGCCACATATTGTTTTGCCTCTATTCTGACCATAAAGAGTCCTTATTGCAGGACAAGAGGAGTTTGAATCTACATTATAGTTTTAGAACTAATTAGGATGATATAAATGGATATTTTAATTTTAACCTATTGTCCCTGTTTTAGTCTTACGTAATTTCTGTACATGTAAAATTTTGACACCATAATCAACACCCTGACCCAACCAATGTGAATGGCTCATGGCAAAAGAGAGGCAAAATGAATTTTAAAGCCAGAAGATACGGAGGACTGTCAAGAAGGAGAGCTTCTGGAGATGATGTGGCTATTACACTTATGAGTTGTCAGGAGTTGTGCTTCCTGCAAAAGACCTGTGCAAGATCATGCCAGCCAGTGTTCCAGTGCAGACCAGCAAGGAGTCTGTGAGGCTCCATCCACACCTGAGGAGCTATTGGCAGTTGATAGTAGTAGGAGAAAGGAACCTTTTTTGGGGGGGGTGTATGGTCATTGTTAGGCTGGCTGTTCATGCTCTAGTAGATGACTATATAACCAGGCACATGTGGGCAGCAGTAAAGAAACGTAGTGGGTTATTAAAAAAAATTAAAAAGAAAATAAAGGCATGAAGTTTGGAGGTGCATGCATCAGAGAAGGTCAAGGACAGGAGTTAGAAGGGAAGCATGAAGGGTTGGACACAATCATATTGAATTATGAAATTCAATCATGCACGAAATTCTCAATGGGCACAAAAATTATAAAGAACATATTTGTGACTTCCATAGGACTTGAAAAGTTTTATTTCCCCAAAGTTAAAATGGTGCTAGAGCCTTCCAGAAAAAGAAGGTAAGAACCTACACCACACATTTAAGATACAGGATTTGGAGCAATTGATCTGGCTCTGACCTGGAAGTCTCCTCATTGAGGACTAGCTCTCATAGGTTCAGAAGGAGCCACACAGCTACCAATGGAGAAGAGAGAGATCAATAGTCCTGTCCAAGTATATTGCCCACAACCACAGCAATGACCTACTGGCAAGACACTCTGAAGGGTGCAGTAGTGGTGTTTCTATTCTCAGGAGAAGAAACAGTAGCCCAATATAGCTAATGCCTTTTCAACAGGAGAGCATTCATGCCCACTTCTGTAAGGTTAACCAACAGTGCCTGGTAAGGCCACGGAACCTAGAGAACCTATTACTATCCATTTCTATAGCAATATAATCTTCAACTACAGTCTAAGTGCCTGTCTTTACACCTATAGAAAAGTGGCTCTTGCCCTTCATCAAAGAAGCTTCTTTTTGAACTATTAAAGAAAACCACAACTGATCAAAATGTAGAGATTAGCTGACCAGGAATGCCAAGCCCTAATCCAACACAATCCTGACATGTGATGCTCAGGGAATATCACAGACAGGGAGGGCACATCCCTGTTTATCTTTTTGAAAAAAAAAATATTGGTTATTTTATTTATTTACATTTCAAATATTATCCCCTTTCCCAGTTCCCCTCCATAGACCCCCTCCTATCCCATCCACCCTTCCCCTGCTTCTATGAGGGTGTTCCCTCACCCACCCACCCCCAACTCCCACCTTATCACCCTTGACCAAGAGCCTCCCTTCCCATTGATGCCAGATAAGGCCATCCTCTGCTACATATGTAACTGGAGCCACGGGTCCCTCCATCTGCATTCTTTGATTGATGGTTTAGTTCCTGAGAGCTCTGGGGGGTCTGGTTGGTTGATATTAAAAGGTTAAGTAACATATAAAGGCAGATCTATCAGAATTCTCAACAGAGATTCTAAAAGTCAGAAGATCTTGGGCAGATGTCATACAGACCAAGAGAACAAAAATGCCAGGCCAGGCTACTATACCCAGCAAAACTCTCAATTACCATAGATGGAGAAACCAAGATATTCCATGACAAAACCAAATTTACACAATATCTTTCCACAAATCCATCCCTACAAAGGATAATAGATGAAAAACTCCAACACAAGGAGGGAAACTACACCCTAGAAAAAGCAAGAAAGTAATGTTCTTTCAATGACCCCAAAAGAAGATAGCCACACAAACATAATTCCACCTCTAACAACAAAAGTAACAGGAAGCAACAATCCCTGGTCCTTAATATCTATTAACATCAATGGACTCAATTCCTCAATAAAGACATGGACTAAAAGACTAGATACTTAAACAGGACCCACTCATCCTCTTAAGAAAGCCAACTATGTGGTAGAAAATGAAAGACTCTCAGGAGTCAAAATTGGATGTGATGTTCCTGAATATACTTTAAGGAAAAGGAAGCATTTTGATAAATAAAATAAATAGGAAAGTAAGCCCTGCTTATAAGCACATAATTATTGATATAAATGAAAAGATTGTAAGATCCAGAGGACCAGGACATTGACTGCAATATTGTCTTATCAAAACAAACAAACAAAACAAAACAGTAGGAGTGGTCCTGGAATGATTTTGGGGAAGATTATAAATGTGGACAAGATATTTTATATAAATTCTCTAATAATTAAGAAAATAACATTATTATAAATGATATTTTAAGAAATCTAAGTAGCAACATTACTGTATCAACATGTATTTCTCTGAATTCTGCAACTGATTACTTTTTGGCTCAACCTAGTGGTTCTCAACCTTCCTGATGCTCTGATCCACTAATACAGACTCTCATGCTGTGGTGACCCCAGCCATAAAGTTAATTTGTTGCTATTTCATAAGTGTAATTTTGCTACTGCTAAGTTTTGTAATGTAAATATCTGATATACAGGTTATCTGATATGTGACCCCTGTGGGGGGTCACAACACACAGATTGAGAACCACTATGTTAGATCATTTCTTTCAAGAAAAATACACAAAGTGAAGAGCTGCTATTACCTGGGAAGCTGAGGTGGGAGGGAGGAATCTAATCTTCATTACTTTACACTACCAAGGTTTCTTTCTGGGTTTTGCTTTAGATCAGATGTGCAAACATGGCTAGAATGAACATTTTACTGAGGCAAACTACAGGAAGTCTCGACATGCTCACAGGCTTTCTGCCCTCAGATCTGTTCCATCAGACCACTCAGCATAGACCTTTATTTTAGCTTCCTAATGTCTTAGAGCAGTTGGATTTGGGGGGGAGAAGAAGTAACTAGCAATATAAAAGAGGAGTTCTCATCTTCAAGAAAGAGGAAAGTGAACAGGTCTTTACCACTCAACTGTGGATAACCATAGTTAGTTCTTTTGTTAAGACTTTTGTGATCTTGCCCATGTTATGTGAAAACATTGTACAGTATTATGTCATCCCATCCTGAAACCACTGCATGTCACCATTCGCCTGCTTATGATAGTAGGTGCCAGAAAGGGATAGACTCTTGGGAGTCAAAGTTGGATGTAATGGTCTTTGGCATATCTAAATGCACTTTAAGGAAAAAAAAAGGATTTTTAATGAATAAAATGTGGAAAAGTCATGCTAAGGTATAATTTTAAGCACATTTTTATTGAGATGAATGAAAAATATTCCATAAGAACATAGTACTTGGACTTCAACAAGAAATCCTAAAGGAATCTAAATCATTCCATCAGTTAGATGTTACATCAACAAACAACAACAATTTAGAACATAGACTTTCTCCAGTTAATACATTGTCTCTCCTTGGCCCTGATGTGATGGAATGTATTCATTCTGACACTGAGCTTTGAAATGTGTGGTTTGTTAGTAACTGTTCTACTGAAGGGGGCAGGAAGTATATTTATTCCTACCTAACCATGTCACCAGGCAACACTATGGAGATTAAGTTCATCATATCCATCTATGAAGTTTCCATTTGAAATTGCTGATATTGACAAATATTCAAACAGCATACAGTTACAATGTTTTAACCTGACAAGCCCAGTTGGACCTATATATAGATTCAAAATTAGCATTGTTCTCTGTACTTGAATGGTAGGTCCAAATGGTAGGTCCCCTTTGAGGTTACAGTTTAGAGTAAAACAGATTTATTAATAATCAATGTGCTCATATGACCAAAAATGTTATCAGCTCATCCAAGATGAAAAACAACAGCAAACTTAAGCCAAGAATCATTTTCTATTTTCCTTCTTACTATATGTACTGGATAAGAACCCCATTGGCCCTGTTTTAGCTAGTGATGTCTAATGCAGGAAGACAGGACTAAGCAGAGTAGAAAGCACCTGCCAGCTCTATTTCCCACTCTTCTTGATTAGCATGAAACATTAATAGGGCTCTCAGAAATTCTGGCCTGAAATGGGCTTTGCCTAAGAATGTGTCTGTCTTTACTGCACAAAAAGCCACTGTCATTTAAAAAAGGGCAGATAACTAAAGAAGACTCTTTCTTGAAATTTATACCTTTTTTCTCATACAATGACAAATTATTTTAATAATGGGAATCACACGCACTGCCATTTGTATAATGTTTCCCATAAAATCTCCCCATTACATATGCTCCTTCACTTGACTCGTCTCCTTTTTCTAAGGAATGACACACACAAAATGATACATCATGCTTTCTTATAAAGAATTGAAAATGAACATACAGTAATGGGTTAACATACATTTTAATAAAATTTTCATTGTTGTGTACCTCGCTTTCCAATACCGAAAACCGAGGATGTTCCAGTAACCCCAGGCAATGCCTAGGGATAAAGCAAATCATCTGATACTGAGTGGTTTGCACCTATGTATCCTTCTGCAAGGAAAAATTATGCATAAGTACTCAAGAAAATGAGATTTGCTCCAAAAACTATTTTTTCTGGCCTTAATAGCCCTCACCACCTATTATAGGTAACCATACGATATGATTAAAATGAAAAGATACTTTAGAGACTGCTGGAATTTTCTGAGGCCTTTATAAAACCCTAATTTTGCTGGCAGGCAATAGTCAGATTGATTTTGGTTCTGTCATGAACACAAAAACCAAAATACATAATGGTGGTTCAACTAAAAAGGTCACAAAACAGTTATTGGTTGTTTTTTTGTTTTTTTGGTTTTTTTGTTTTTTTTTTTCAGTCCTACAGAAAATATACCCACATCCACAGTTCAGCACTGAAGTTTCAGGCCTGTGGATTTTGATTGACTTATTTTGATTGGTTATATTAAGTAGGCTGTTAATTTGCGACACAGTGTGCATGCAGTGAATCTGACCCCACAGGCAGCACATCAGCGGTACACTCGATGTCCTTGTGGATGATCTCCTAAGAGAGCAAACACAGCAGCGAAGTGCCCTAGGGAAAATGAAGTGTCTGCCACCCTTTTATTAAAACACAGTGTTTTGCGAGGAATCCCACCCATGGACTCTTTCACACTACATGGTTGTAATGGGGCAACTGGAATGAAATGGGGGGGGGGAGGGCAAAGAAAATATGTGCACAATTTCCTTCTGATGATTTTGTAAATATAGAATCCCCACAACATCCTATTTTCAGACTCAGGAAGCACCAGTGCTATATGATGAAAGGATTTATTTTCTGATCAAACGTTTAGTTAAGAAAAAGCTGTTGTTTAAAGTACTGCAAAGGCACTTTTTGTTGTTGTTGTTCTATTAAGGAGGGTTTTTAAAACCAGTTCCTAGAGAGATGATAGCATTTGCTTTCAAAATAAGAAGCAGAGCTAAATAAAGCCCAGTGGAAGGCATCTACAACAGCAATGTTATTGAAGAAGCTGAATCTCAGAGCAAAAAAGTATTCACCAAGCCCAGTGAGCCACCCAATGGTAGACTACCTATAGACATCTCAAACATGCTCTGAGATGTAAATTTTCATTCTCTCCTGGTTTTCCTTACAGCCAACCCTGGGTTTCCTGAATTAAAAGTATTCAAAGAAAACTTCTCCAATCTCTTTGTATTATTTTAGAACACCAAAATAATGCAAAGTATTCTGTGGTCAAGATACATAAAACCCAGCCTGTGAAGGGACGAACATCCTCCACTGACACTGTAAACTGAAGCTGACTCGCATTGCTGGGTCCTCCCAGTGATCAGCGCTAAGAGTCTCCATGCGACATTACCTGGTGCCCTAGTTACTAAGACAGCAAGTCAAGATTTTTCAGCATCATAGCCTTGCCAGCTACTACTGAGGAGATGGATGAAAATCTCAGGTATTTGAAATACTAATATGAAAACAGGCTGTTAATAATGAGTGAGAGATATCAAATTGGGAACTGTGAGTAGGCACACTTACATCTCAAGCTAAATGCTAATCAATAGGTTC
>NW_022196915.1:89402658-89425158 GCF_008632895.1 Mastomys coucha | reverse complement strand
CCCTGGACCTGAGAAAAACCTAGATAGATAAAAGTGTACTTATTAATAACTAATCCTTTTAATAATACTTCAATCTATTTTAATCAAGTGACTTTAAAAACATGTCTTGATAACTTTAGGGGGGAGGTCATTGCCAGGGGAACCAATTCTGGGATTAAAGAGTTGGAACTTTCAACCCCACCTCTAAAGTTGAACAAGGAGAAAGAAGCTGGAAGGTTGATTAAGTCAGCTGTAGTTAATGATCTAGTCATCTAGTATCCCTCTAGAATAAAGTCTCCTAGCTATGGAAAAGGTTTGGAGAGCAGATGAAGATACTGGAAAGATGTGGTGGTAGAGAAGCATGGAGTTTTAATTACTCTTCATTTTGTTCAGTCCACTGTGCTCCTCAGATTCTAAGTATAGACTTAAAGAAATACTTTGTATAAAACATTTAATCTATGAATTTATTTTATACTGTTTTTTATAGTCTTCAAAATAATCCAGGAGTTGATTTTTAAGGTGTGTGTGTCTTTTAGTTGTTGATTGGCTTGGTTTTGATTGTGGATAAACCGTGTACCTGACATACAAGAAGCCTGTGAAGGAGAAGGAATGAATTTGGCTTCCCTCCTTGCTGGTTTTCAGCTATCTTCCTCTTGAACTTATGTCCTGTGTGTGCCTCCCTCTCCTCCCCCTGCAATCTTTCCTTCTTTACCTCCTCTTTTATATCCACTGGCAAAGATGTTAGCTGGTTACCCGTCCTTCCACTGTGTTTCTCCTCCAACTCATTTCTAGACTTCCATACACTGCTGAACTGTGTAAATGTGTGGAAATGGAAGCTGCAGGCTTGGCTTCTGCTTTGTGTTCCCATTTGCCCATCAATCATTACGCCCTCTCTCTGTGCTCCATCGTTTCATTCAGTTGTACTTAGAGGACTTTCTATCACCACGGCCAAATTCTCCCAAAGAAAAAGAAAACTGTTTAAAAAGATGAAAGATGTATTTTGGTTATCGTTAGAGTCTGTTTCTGGTCATCTGGCCCCATGACCCTGGGCCTGAGGTGAGTTTGAACAACGTCCTTTCAGAATTCCGTAGTGTAGTGGCATAGTCCACCATAGCACGGTAGACAGAAAGCAGAGAGAGAAGGAGCTAACCACGGGATACATCTCAAAAGAGACACCTCTAGTAACCTACTTTCTCCAGCTAGATCCTACCTATCTCTATAACTCCCCAACCCTGCCAGTGGAAGAGAAACTTGCCTTCAGAACATGAGACAAAAGGGGTATCCTTTATTCAAACCCTACAACCTATGATTATTTAGAGCATCCTTGTTCTGGTTACGTTTAGAGTTCACGAGTCTTCTCTTCATGTCCATGCTCCTGTTTGGAGCTTGTGATTCTTCCCTTCTTGTCTGAGCTCCTTTCTCCCCTGTGACCTCTGTCTGCCCTTCAGTTGCTCCACACCCCTTCTTCTCCTCTGTGACTGCAGTCTGCCCTTCAACTACTCCACATTTTCTTAAAAGAAGTCACTTTCAATTCTTACTTTGATTGGCAAATTCTATTGAGTTCATTGTAAGTAATCCCAGAACTTAGAAAATTGAGCCAGGAAAAGTAACAGGGGTTTCAAGCCAGCCTGGGTTATAATATGCAACCCTGTATTTAAAAAGTAAAATAAAATAAAACCAGAAGCCCAAACTCAAACAACCCTGAACTTAGCGATCTCAACAAGTAAGTTTACACTGGCAATTGCAACGTGCAGTTAAAAATCACGTCCCCTCACAAGACCTAGAGGACTCCAATTGAATATGACTTGAAAACTTCCTCCTTCTTGAGAACTAGCTTTCATTGTACTGGAGGGTATTATAGAAGCTTCCAAGACATGCAAGCAGCCAGTAGCCCTACCCAGCTATGACATCTGTGAACCACAATGATGACTAACAGGGCGTGATTATCCTAAGGGTGCCATAGTGGCTCTTACACCTTGGTGGTGGCAGCTCCTTAAATGGATTTAAGGCCTACTCAATAAGAGTAGAATCAAGCCTACTTCTGAAAACCCTGCCAACTGCACAGGGAATAGTGAGCTTATAGATCCCAGAGAAGACCCACTTACCACCAGTCTACTAAATGAGCACAATTCCTTGCTGAATTTAAAATATGTATCCTTATATCCACTCGTCCAACAAACTTCTCTTGGCCACAGATGGAGAACATTATCACAACTGGACAAAGGTCAGAGGACAAATGGTCAGCTGTGCCTAGCCTCAGATATTACATCTACAGACCACTTGTGCACATAAGGCTCAGGGAACATTGTGCCAGAAGGGACAGGAAGATTGTAAGAGCCAGAGGAACAGGAAGTCACTTGTGAGAATGTGTTTCCTAGGAACAAGAGGGAAGCTTCACCCTTGACACTTCAGGACTGTGGCTGCCTAAACAAGACCTGAAGGACAGCACCAGAAATGATAGCAGAGAGAGCGGATATCTCAAGGCCCCTGACCACAGACGGTGCTAACACCAGAGAAACAGCCCTTCAGGAGGGTAAGCCCCCCTAACAGGCTATCCAATATAAAATGGTCAGTCCTGAAATCACATTCAGATACAAGGAAAGGTACACAGGCTGAGCAGGTTGTATCAGGCATATTTCAAGAGAGAGCAAGTGCTAATGCATGGAATGGGAAAGATTGGAAGGAGAAAAGGCAAGGAGAAATGATGTAATGTGTAATTAAGATATATATTAAAACATCATGTCCCTTTACTGACACATTTCCTTGAATTTTAGTATTGAATTTTAGTATGTCTACCCACTGTGCTTTCTGTTAACAGAGAAGTTGTAATATGGTATACAGATCCGTACACTGATGAGCTACTTCCTTAAAATGGAACGGGAAGCTGGGTGTCGTCACATACCTCTTTAATCCCAACACACAGGAGGGAGAAAAAGGTGGATCTCTGTAAATTTAAGGACAACATTGTCTGCATAGCAACTTCCAGGCCAGACAGGCTACATAGTTCTCACTGACCCTGACCCTTGGCTAAAATAAATAAAGATTTGGTGCTGCTTTACCCTGTCATGAGTCCTTCTGTGTATAAGTGATACAACTCAGAGAAGTTATACGCCTTCTCTCTGTCCTCTTAAAGGATGACATAAAAGGACACAGCTGTCTGATATGGATGTTGGTCACAGGATTATAAATAAAAATAAATCCAGGAACAGCACTTAAAACATCTGGTGTTCGATAAATGTTCACTACCGCAGTTACAAGAGCATCTGGGGAGGGCCCTGCAATGATGTAAGAGAGGGTTCTCTCTAAAGCTTCTGGGAGAAGGTAGTCTTGTACCAAGTTTCAAAAGATGAGGAAGATGACCCAATTGCATCAGGGTAGAAGGTGTAAGAGCCAGAGGACCAGGAAGGCAGCTATGAGAATGTACCTCCTAGGAATGAGAGGGGAGTCCAAGGTAACAAATAGTGATATAAAGGATGAAAAACTGTGCTGTGTACAGTAAGAAAATATAAGAGATATTTAAAGTATGTAGATTTTATGTCGAAGATTGCCAGGTTTTAAAAATCAATAGGTATGGACCTCAGGGTAGATCATGGAGGACATTGACTACTTTGCTAAAATTTTTAATTTCTTCTATATTAAATATTTTAACATATTTATTAGTTTCCAAACATGTTTTACTTATTGTTCTGAAATGAAACAGACCAAACAGTAGTAGGGATACCAAAAATTAAATTGAGGGCAGCATATTTAAATTCATTTCTATATTTTCTGATTACATATATTTTTCTGATTACATACATTAGGTAGCAAGTTTAAAATCTCCTCACTCCAGGAAATAGGAGAAAAGGAATACCAATCAGTTGAGAGCTGAGGTCTTAGCATTAAAATGTGTTTTACAATATATTCATTACATTTGTAACTGACCCATATAATAGGTTGAGCATGTTTATTGCAGTTATTAATTCAGAATGTCTACAGCATTAGGGTGAAGTAAGATGTCAAAACCATTTAGTGAAATCTATATTCTGATTAAGGCTACGTGTGCTGAGTTGCTCAATCATTCAAGTAGTCACAGGTAATAACAATCTATTCTTTGTTTATATACTACATTTAATCACAAGAGTCCAGACCATTTGGTAAACTAAAATTGCCCATTGTTCAGTCATAACAGTATTAGTAAATAAAGAAATAACATAATACAAAATATAGAAACCTGATAAAAAATACCTGGCTTAAAATAAATACCATGTATTTGAATTAATGATCTGGTTTATATACAGCATACACTCTTAGATTTGAACCATCTGAAGAAATCAGGGAGGGACCTTGGCAATTCCTTCTCTGACCATTTTGTTTTACAGGTAACAAAACTCATTTCTGTGGTTTTGATTTTTTTCTTTTTACTGGTTTCCACAATATAACAATATAATCTTTATGCCAGTGCTTACAAAAGTAATATATATTTTAAAGTGCTATGACAAATATATGTGATTAAGGTTATATTATCACCACTATTCAGCTCAGGAATTAGGATGGCAAGAGCTCCACCAGTGAAATACCCATGATGCTACCATGCTCACTACTAGGGAATTGTCATGTGAAAGTCAGGAATGTTCTAAAGTAATTTGGGATCTAATTCTTCATACTTTGTCATACTCATGCCCACTCTCACGCTGCCTCTCTAAAATTCCAGAACATCTGTTGATTTCTTCTAGAGAAGAGCCAATGGCAAGCCTTTATCAGCATTTGGAGGGTTCTTTCCAAAACACACAAGATCCCATAAACTGTCTCCACATTTATCTCTTACTTAAAATGCTTGGGACCACAGTTATTTCAGATTTAGAACTTTTAATATTACATTTTGTAAACATGAGATATATGGGTATGGGAGCCGAGTCTAAATACACTTTTTGAAATTCTGTGTGGACTTTATTATGTATAACCTAAAGATAATTTTATATATTTTGTTTGTTTCCTTGCTTTTGAGACAGGGTCTTACTATACAGTATCTATTCTATTCTATCCTATACCATAGTATACTATACTATAGTTGCCTAGAACATACTATGTAGATAACATTTGAAATAATCCTGTGCAGGAAATAAAGTTCATCCTACTAAAAACATCCAGTTTTGAATTTTGGAATGTTTTAAGATTAGGGATATTCAGCCCCCTATCTGCATCTATGAGTTAAAACTGAGGTATTGAGTTGGTTCCAAAATTCTGAGAAGTCTCTAACTTGAGGGAAATGTAGGCAACCTTCTCCACCTCTCTCTTGCCTTATTCCCACTTACAGCAGAAGTCTTTATTCCAACTCTCATTTAAACTTTTAGCCAAGTCTTAATTAATGTAATCTTAATTAAGATTGATCTGTCAATTAAATCTTTTCTTCTACCTCCATTCTTCATCTACAGAATCTTAAGAAATAATCATTTTAAGCTGTTGGATTTGTGGCTAGCTTAAACTCATTCACCCTTACTCAAACAACTGCTCACACCTAGCAATTATATTTCACTTCTATGGTGCAGATATTTTCCTCATGTATTCTCTGATTCATTGACTTCTTTTTACCCCCACTGAGTTCTTTAAGGTCATTGGAGTATGTAGTGTAG
This sequence comes from Mastomys coucha, assembly GCF_008632895.1. NCBI lineage: Eukaryota > Metazoa > Chordata > Mammalia > Rodentia > Muridae > Mastomys > Mastomys coucha. The sequence continues at coordinate 89,419,567 of NW_022196915.1, read as the reverse complement.
CTTTGAAGGACCTGAAGCATGACATCCAGAAGGAAGTCAGTGCATTCCGGGAACATAAGTGACCATAAAAAAGGGTGACTCTGGACATGGCTCTACAGACAATGATTGTCTCTTAAATGATTGGGCAGTGTTAACAAGGCCTGTTAAATGTTCTTGGCAAACAGCCACCAAAGGGTTGAGGGCAGAGGATGAGATCCTATGATTAGGGGTGACCATTGGGTAGATGGCGTGAATAAGACATTATGTTGAGGAAATCTAAAAGAACAGAAACCATGTTTGAATCGGTTCAACTTAGACCAGAGCCTCACCATTGGATCAACATAGGTGTCTGAGGCAGGCATGCCACTCACTTGAACATGGCTGCTGGAAGCTGGACCATCGTTCCACATGGAGGATAAGAGGAGGGAAGTTTATCAAGTGTTGCTCCAATTGTTTGTCTATGTGAGAAATCATTTAATGATTGTAATTTGTATTCATTTATTTACCTTGTGTTCAACTGAAATTACCCCTGCATTCCTAGATACGGGCATATCTGCGGCACTTGCGACACTCAGTATGATTTCCCATTTGCTTGTTACCCCTGCATTCCTAGATACGGGCATATCTATGGCACTAGGGACACTCAGTACGATTTCCTATTTGCTACCTTAAACTGACACAGCAGACCATTGTCTCTCAGGTAGTTGTGTGGTGAGGTTAGCAGGAATGGGGAAGACTTGCCGAACACTTGGTCATCTTAAGGAGTACTTTCACATAGTTCCTGAGTCTGTCTTTTAACAGTGATACAAATATTATAGTTTTAACTTCTAGACAAAAAATAGAAGCCTCAAATACATGATACATTTTGTATGTGAACTTTGTGAGGTCAGACCAGGATGTAGGGATAAGATTTCCTCAATTAGGGTTAAGTGAGCCAGTGAGAGCATGATGCAAGGCAAACATAATTAAGGAGAGCTAAACCTGACTCCGTAAGTTGCAAACATGGAAAGTGAGGTGAGTAAGCCGCAGATCAGAAGTTCAGAGAGTTAGGAGGAGAGCTGGGCCACATGTCCGAAGGAGGTGGGTGGCTTTGAGTAGATAGATGCATGGCTATGATATTGTCAGGAGTGACCCTGATGGGTGGCTCCCAGCCAAACTTTTCAAGAATGCATGACTGTAAGTTTCTGACAGTACTGAAGTACCCAGCACAGTGCTGCAGTACCCAGCACAGTACTGAAGTACCCAGCACAGTGCTGCAGGCTCAGAAGGCTTTCAGTTCTAAGCAGCTCATACCAGTCATTTTGGATATGGATATGCTCTGTCTCTGAAACCCAGACTTTCCACTTCAGTCTCTATCTGTCTGTCTGTCTGTCTCTGTCTGTCTTCCTCAGTTTGTCTCTGTCTCTTTTTCTTAGTCTTTCTCTGCCTCTGTGTCTCTGTCTCTGTCTTTCTGTTTGTCTATCTGTTTCTCTCCCTGTCTCTCTCTGATTTTATAATAACTAATTTTCAGAGACGACCATTCCCCAGTCCAGTTTCATCTAAGCATTGTGAGATAACTGGCCCTGAGGGCATGAGAGCAGGAGAGCTGGCCCTGCCCCTCACCAACTGTAGTACTCTGAAGAGTGGGTGTCCCCCATCCCTGTGACCACATACACACAGCACAGGTGAGCTGGCCCTGAGAGAATGAGAACTGGAGAGCTGACTCTGCCTGCTGTAGCATTTGGTAACCTAGTTGGGCCAGTGCTGGTGAGACCATCCTGGTGGTGTGGGTGTGTGAGAGCTGGCTGGCTGACCAGCTCAGATGTTTCTCAGGCTTAGATCCAGAGGGTATTCTGATTAGACCTGAAAACTGCACCATAAGAAGTAGTTTCATTATACTGTAATTCAGGTCAAAAGTCCAAGGTGACGGAGGTCATAAGCTCTAGGTTAGAACCTACTGTTGTTATTTTACTAAAACATTATGTTGTCTGTCAATTTCTTCCTAAATATTTAGGTTTATGCTTATGGATTTGGACTACTCTCATCTTTGGCTTGAGATGCTTCTTTCTGCAGTGGGCAATAGTCAATGATGTGATATTTTAATAGTCATAGTACTGAAAGTAACAAACTGTGGACTTAGGACTAAAGATGGGACATCTCTCCCAATGTCCTCACCACTACCAACCTCAAGATCATCAAAGATGAGGACACAGGATGTAAGAGCTAGATTACAGGGAGGCAAATTTGAAAGTCAACATGGCCATTGAAGCCATAAATTCACACCAGGTAGGGTTGTCTATGTGAGGCTTGCATAATATTAGTTGAGCCTCAAATCCATCATGGATGAGAAAGTTGTTTCCCAGGACTCACCCCTTACTAAGAAACTATTGACAGTTGATAGCAGTTTGTGGAGAGAGACTCAATCTTTTTTTTCTTCAGAATGTGGAAACACTGATAGACTTCTCATGCCCCATTGGATAGTACTATATCCATGCATATATATCTATGGCACTAATTGTACTTAGTGGTATCTGATAGGAGAGAGAGAGAGAGAGAGAGAGAGAGAGAGAGAGAGAGAGAGAGAGAGAGAGAGAGAGAATCATAAAGTTGTGAGGGGGAACATATAGGCAGGGAATTTATGGAAAATGAGAGAAGGGAAATGTGGGGTGGATATGGCCATATTTCATTGTATCATATATGAAATTCTTTTTTAATGTTTTTATTAGATGTTTTCTTTATTTACATTGCAAATTTCATCCCCTCAGCAACCTTCCCATCCCATCCCCCTCCTCCCTGCTCACTAACCCCATCCCACTTCCCTGTCCTGGCATTCCCTACACTGGGGCATCAAGCCTTCATGAGACCAAGGGCCTTGTTGTGGTAAATATTAAAAAGGAAAACCACCCTGCAAACTCTTTGACTGTCCAGTACCAGTCAGCAACATCACTATGCCCCAGGGGGCCCCTGCTAGCAAGATCATCTCGCTTATATGCAATGCTCTACACATCCCACAATCAGTCATCCAGTGCCTAGTTACTCAGTAAAAACATGACTCTTAAGGCTTAATTATCCAATCAGGTTTATATATCAATAAGATCACAATTTACAAGATGCCAATACAATAATTTCAGAGCCAAATGATAAAGATAATCCAATTATTCTAATCTTGAAAAACCTTAGCTAACATGGCTCTTTAAAACCACTTCGGGTCTGGATCATCCTCTTCCCCTGCCTCCATGATTTTTTTTCTGCTTTTCCTGCTCTCTGACCTCTCCGCCTAAACTTCTTGCTCTCCCTATTCCTGTGCAATCACAGGCCTGTCATTGCCCTAATGTGATTGGACAGAGACAATGCTGCAACAGGGCCTCTCCTCTCATTGATGACTCACAAGGCCATCCTCTGCTACATATGCTACTGGAGCCATGGGTCCCTCCATGTGTACCCTTTGGTTGGTGGTTTAGATCCTGGGAGCTCTGAGGATACTGGTTGGTTCATATTGTTGTTCCTCCTGTGGTGCTGAAAACCCTTTCAGTTCCGAGGGTTCTTTCTCTAGCTCCTCCATTGAGGACTTTGTGCTCAGTCCAATGGATGGCTGTGAGCATCCACTTCTGTATTTGTCAGGTACTGACAGAGGCTTTCAGGAGTCAGCTATATCAGGCTCCAGATAGATAAACCCTTAGCCAAACTAACTGGAGAGCACAGAGACAGTATCCAAATCAACAAAATCAGAAATGAAAAGGGAGACATAACAATAGAACCTGAGGAAATCCAACAAAACATCAGATCGTACTACAAAAGCCTATGCTCAACAAAACTGGAAAATCTGAATGAAATGGACAATTTTCTAGACAGATAACAGGTACCAAAGTTAAATCAGGATCAGATAAATGATCTAAATAGTACCATAACTCTTAAAGAAATAGAAAGAGTCCTTAATAGTCTCCTGACAAAAAAAAGCCTAGGACCACATAGGCTTAGTGCAGAATTTTATAAGACCTTCAAAGAAGACCTAATACCAATACTCTTCAAACTATTCCACAAAATAGAAACAGAAGAAACACTACCCAATTCATTCTATGAAGCCACAATTACTCTGATACCTAAACCACACAAAGACCCAACAAAGAAGGAGAACTTCAGACCAATTTCACTTATGAATATCGATGTAAAAATACTCAATTAAATACTCACAAATCATATCCAAGAACACATCAAAGTGATCATCCATCATGATCAAGTAGGCTTCATCTCAGGGATGCAGGGATGGTTCAATATACAGAAATCCATCAATATAATCCATTATATAAACAAACTCCAAGAAAACAACCACATATAATTTCGTTGGATGCTGAGAAAGCATTTGACAAAATGCTTTCCAACACCCCTTCATGATAAAACTCTTGGAAAGATCAGGAATTCAAGGTCCATACTTACACATAGTAAAAGCAATATACATTAAACCAGTAGCCAACACCAAACAAAATGGAGAGAAACTTGAAGCAATCCCACTAAAACCAGGAACTAGACACAGCTGTCCACTTTATCCCTAACTTTTCATATAGTACTCAAAGTCCTAGCCAGAGTGATTAGACAACAAAAGGAGGTCAAAGGAATACAAATTGGAAAGGGAGAAGTCAAAATATCACTATTTGCAGATGACATGATAGTATACTTAAGCATCCCAAAAATTCCACCAGAGAACTCCTAAACCTGATAAACAACTTCAGCAAAATGGCTGGATACAAAATTTACTTAAACAAATCTGTGCCCTTCCTCTACTCAAAGGATAAACAGGCTGAGAAAGAAATTAGGGAAACAATACCCTTCACAATAGTTACAAATAATATAAAACACCTTGGTGTAACTCTAACTAAGCAAGTAAAAGATCTGTTTGACAAGAACTTCAAGTCTCTGAAGAAGGAAATTGAAGAAGAGCTCAGAAGATGGAAAGATCTCCCATGCTTGTGGATTGGCAGGATTAATATATTAAAAAGGGTCATTTTACTGAAGGCAATCTACAGATTCAATGCAATCCCTATCAAAATTCCAACTCAATTCTTCACAGACTTAGAAAGAGCAATTTGCAAATTCATCTGGAAGAACAAAAAACCCAGGATAGCCAAAACTATTCTCTACAATAAAGGAACCTCCGGCAGAATCGCAATCAAAGGAGCTGAAGGGTTTGCATCCCCTTAGGATGAACAACAATATAAACTAACTAGTACTCTCAGAGCTCCCAGGGACTCAACCACCAACCAAGGACTGCACATGGTGGGACTGATTGTTCTGGCAGCATGTGTATAGTAAAGGATTGCAAAGTCGATCATCAATGGGAGGAGAGGACCTTGGCCCCTCGAAGATTCTGTGCCCAAGTGTAGGGGAATGCCAGGGCCAATAAGTGGGAGAGGGTAGGGTGGCAAGCATGGGGAGGGGGGAGGCAGCAGGGGTTTGTTCTTGTTGTTTTTGTTTGTTTGTTTGTTTGTTTTTTGGAGGGGAAACTGGGAAAGGAGAAACCATATGACATGTAAATAAAGAAAATATCTAATAAAAAAATAAATAAAATTGGATAAAATAAAAAAAATAATAAAGAAAAAGTATATTTTAAAATGTTCAAATGTGTAGGTCTAAGTTTTCTACATTAGGCTAGAAAATGGTGTTGTCAAGAGATGAGTGTTTGGTCCCTGTTATACTGTAGGTGCATACTGCTATTGCTTTATTTGTTTGTTTGTTTGTTTGCTTGCTTGTTTGTTTGTTTGTTCTCCAAAGGTGCATATTTAAAGAAGTAGATCTCAGGAGTCAGGGGTGGGGCAGGAAATGTTATGGGCCACTGAGGTGAAACTTTATGAGAGGGGCTTATGTTACTGAAGTTTGACTCTGATGGTCCACCATTAGCCACCTTCAACAGAGGCCAAGTCCATGGGGCTTTCTGATCTTGGACTTTCAATCTCTGTATTTCTGAGGTAAAATTCCTCCCTACTCCATAAATACCCCCATGTTAGGTATTTCATTACCATAATAGAATGCTGATAATGCACTTTTGTGTTGTGCACAACATATACTTCTATCATTATCTTACAGTCATTTTTGAGAAGTTACTTTTATTTTTAAAAATTGAATAATAAATATTTCTCATGTTATGAATCTTCTTCATGGAAAATACCCAAAGGTAAAACATTGGCACCTAAAATTAAAGGAATAAAAAAATGCATAAACTTCTTAGTGTATAGATAAAAGGAGAACTCAATGCTTTCTTCATAAGGGATTTCTTTTCCAAGAAAGTGTTTCAACTAAAATATCTGGTAAACAAAAACAGAATTTTGAAGCATTTTGACAAAAGATTTAATAATTTATTGTTACTTGTTTCTTCCTTTGAGAGGATATATAGATGTAAAATCCATTTATATAAATGTGATAATCAGCGATATAGAATTGTTTTCAAAATGACTAAGATTCCAGAGTTGCTAATATGAGATACTAGATTTCCAAGATAAGTGAGATCTTAAGTATTATACGATTAAATTGGGAATCAGACCAAACCACAATTTTTCCAGAAGCTGTCCTAACGAGGATAAAGGGTTCAGAAAACTTTCAATCTGAGAATATGTGTAGCTTTGGTGTAGGGCATTTCAAAGAACTAAGAACACAGAGGCTTGAATCAAGAAGCAAAGATGTATAAGAGCTGCATACAATCCAAAGACAAATTTTAAAGATACTTAATGTGGAAGAAATGTCTTCTGATGTCTTCAATGAGAGTGGCATCTAGATACCAAACTACTCAAATTCCACAATAAAATGCACAAGGTTATGTTTTACTCCTTGTAAGGTTTGCTTATTTGGTTGGTTGTTTGGTTGTTGTTTTGTTTTGTTGTTTGTAGGATAGAAATTTGAAGGCCAAGTGTTTATTACCACATGCCCTCATTTCTCCATGTAACTGAAAGAAAAGAAGAGATATTGACCGTTCCCCCTTTTTAAAGACACCTTGCTGTCCCCAGTTGTGTGTTACTTACACTGCAGGAATGCTGAAGGGGGTCAGAACAAGCAGCAAGGCAGTATGTACACACTGGTCCCTGCTGTGGATGAACATCTCCAAGGCATCCAACTCATACCCTAATCCAACAAGATCTCCGTGGGACAGATCTTGATCACCAGAGCTGTTTCATCCTGTGACAAGGCCTGTTTAAGCCTTGAGGATGAGTGTGAACAATAATGTAAGAGAGACTGTGAGAGTCTTGATTTCCAACAGCCTTGGATCTCAAGTCAACTGAGAAGCATTCCTCTCAGTGAGTCTCTGAGGGGCTTTTTGGAGTTCCTGAGTGGGGCAAGCCATCCCTTATAGTGCATAGGAAATTCTGTTGGTAACTCAGATATAAAAGTGTTCTAGGAAGTGTGCTGCTGTGTGTCAGTCTTCCCTCCCAGCTGCCTGGTGCTTTTATCTCATTGCTGTCGATGCTATTCTCAACTGGCCTCAGAATTCTTGGTCTTCTAACATGCACTAAAGACCAGGCATCCCCCAGGAATCTCCAAGGATTTCAGCATCACACTGAGACTTCTGAAGTAGCCAGATTCTTGTGCTAGATTACCGATCTCTTCAGCATGCAGACAGACACTGTTGGATTAGCCAGATGTTATTCATTATAAGACATTCCAGTGACCTTATCACTGCATACATATTATACACAATCATGTCTTCTGTTAGTGTCTTCTGTATAAGGGAAAACGTGCTTAAATGAGGGGCGTAGAAGTCTAAAATGGCCTTTCCACCACATATACAAGTGAGGTACTCTTAAAGAAATAGATGGTTCCTGGTCTAGGGCAGAAAAGATTGAAGATGAATCTGAAATACATGTCTTATATCAGAAATGGGTACGTATGTATGGCTCTTGGGAACATGCCAAAGAGAGGCAAAAGCTGATCTGAGGGGCTCTTTATAATAACAGATCAATCAATGGAACATCAAAAGTGATCATGTTTACTATGAATGGAAACATCTGAACACTTTAAGGTTGTGACTCTATAACTACACTCAAAAGACCATCAGTGATCACCACTAGGTGTTGCTAGGGTACCAATTCATTATTCCACAAAGAAACTAAGAAAAAAGAGCAAGAGTACTACTTTCTAGTAAAGAGCTAGGGGAACAAAGCTCCACTCTATTAAAGAATTGGAGCCATTAATGCAGAAAGAAAAATAGTCACAAATAAATAAAATGATGACTTCCCAACTTCAAATCAAGTTACATAGACAAACTATGTAAAATTGCTACAAAACTCTAATGTGGTTGGTAAAACTTTTTGACTTAGATGTACTACCTATTGGGTAACACTCAGTTTCATTTTGAAATTAAGAGGGAAAGAGACAGGGGAAGGTGAAGAAGTGGGTGACTGTGACAATTCTATACATTTCACAAATGTATAAAATATTCAAAGGATAAAAATATCATTTTAATGGCATACTATAATTAGAAATACCAGTAGTGTATTTCTCTTGACTCATTGATAAACAAGATTCTAAATGAGAGTGTCTAGATGATAGAATAAATTTTTACACTTCTCCCTTCATAAGAAAACAATTAGAACATTCAACAATTGGCAAAAAGGTAAGGGCTAAATCTAAGTGATAGGTAAAGATTCATTAAAGAGGACAGCAAAACTACCTCACACAACCTGGTCATGCCTGCCTATACCTGCACAGTGCAGCTTAGAGACAGACGCCCTCAGTGTGAGGGTAGTCCAGTGAGAAGCACACTCGCCTTTGCAGAACCCACTGACAGCAGGTCTCATTGACCCCCTCCCCATCCCAGAACCAGGCTGTTCATGAAAATCTGTCATCAGGTCAAACTTAGATGGCAAGTGGGCTCTCAAAACAGCTCCTGAGGATACACTTCAATTGAACAAAGACTGATTACAAGGTGACTCCCAAGTATTTATTTATCACTGATTTCTCAGTAAAACCTCCAGGGTTTCCTAAGGGAGAGTAGAAAGAGGTATTCAGTGATATGTGAACCAAAGTCATCCTTTCCAAGAAGGAATGCTATTCCCAGCACAGCTGTGTTTCTAAGATAAGCAAAAGATGTGTTCTCAGACAAACAGAAATCATGAAGTCTATCATCAGTAGATTTTCAAAAAATGAATGAATGTTAATAAATTACAAAAAAAGAAAATTGAAAGACAAGAACATAATCAAATTCAGGCCACCATAGTAAAATGATGCTTTATAAATCACTGTGAGTGCCACTAGAAAAGTTAAAAATATAAAATGATTAAAAATAAGTGGTGATTACATCTCACAGAGTTATTTTTTTATTGATTCATAATTTTATGGAGCACTACAACAGATGGAAACTGGATGTAGGACCTAGTTGAGAGGAATGCATTCTCCTGCTCTCCCTCTTTCTCTGGTGATGTAGGACCTAGTTGAGAGGAATGGATTCTCCTGCTCTCCCTCTTTCTCTGGTGATGTAGGACCTAGTTGAGAGGAATGGATTCTCCTGCTCTCCCTCTTTCTCTGGTGTTTCTCAGGCTTGCCTTTCCTTCTCATCCATCATGATGTAAAAATTTCTGAACTCCCATTTTCTCCCACTACCATGTCCTTCCTGACAAAGAAGCATTGGAGAAGGTTGACCACAGACTGAAACCTCCAAATCCATGAGCCCAAATAAATCTTGTATTTTTAAGTTGATTTTCTCTTGGTCTTTTATCAGAAATCTGACTGGCAGTATTAATACATGTGAAGTGCTCACCATGAGCTCATGCTCTGAGCACTTGCTTCCTGGTGGGTGGGAATATCTCAGGGGAGAATAGAACATTTAGGATGAGGCACCTAGCTGGCAGAGGCTTATCCTGACTCCTGGTTCTGGTTGATTCTTTACTTCCTAGTTCTGTGATGTCAGCAGTCTGAACCACATGCATATGATACCATCAGCTCTGTCAAATGCTCCCATACAATCTGGACTGATTTGCTCTATTTTCTCTATTGTGATGCACTGAAATCTCTGGGAACACGAAGCACAATAAAACCAGAAGTGAGTCTGTCATATATTCCAACATGGTGATGCAAAAGTGACCAGTACACACACTGACCACCACAGAACAGGAAATAACGGCAAATGCAGGCAAGTAGTAGTTCATCAAACAGCAAAATGCACAGTCAGCAGAGCAAAGAGACAAGAGGACCTCCAGGAGCGAGTAGGCAAATCACTCACTGACAAAGTCAGTGGGCAACTAAAGAAACAGACTAAGGATCTGAATAGACATTTTCCCCCAAAGACTTAGAACTCATCAAAAGGTTTATGGAAAATGTTCAATGTCACTGGGCATGAAGGAATGCAAGTCACAATTATAAGGAAATGCCACCTCATGTATTTTGAATGTCTATTGTTAAAAACTAAGGCAAGTGGGATGAAAAGGAACCCTTTTCTAGTGTTCTTAGGAAGGAAAATTGTTACAGCTAATTCGAAAACTGCAGACTTCCTCACAATTTAAAAATAAAATTACCAAACCACCCTTGACTCTTTTGGATTTTATATATATAATCAATACTATTCATTTCAGCATTACTGTTAATATCCAATAATAAAAAAAAAGTAGTGTCCATTATTGTCATGTGAACAAAGAAAGAAAAGCGTTAAGTATATACCAGTTTGAAGCAGACAGTTTCTATATTCCAGTGTGGATACATTCCCACCAGAACTGAGCAGCTATTGCAGTTGATGGTGGCTGCTGGGGAAAGGAGAATCACTTTTGTTTAGGTGGGACACATGCAGTGGATCCGACGCACCCACACACACGTGAGCAGCACTGGTTGCACTTTGAAAACTATTTTAAAATAAAACAAAAGGACATAAATTTGGAGGGAGAAATGTGAGAAAAGCCACTGGGGCTTGAGGGGGAATGGAAAATCGAGAGGAATGTAATCCCTTTCCTATATTTAGGATATTCTCAAAGTATGAAAAATTATTAAAAAGAAGACAATCTTATCATTTGTAATAATAAACAGACTGGAGAATACTAAACTAAGCAAAATAAGCAAATGATAGAAAATAAACACAGTGTACCTTTGTAGATCAATTTAAACTTGAGGTCACGTAAAATAATACAGAGGAGAATAGCCATTCTCACTACACGGAAGGTGAGGGTCATTAGCCAGGGATATGAAGGTTCAATTCTACAAGGTTAAGTTTCATGATTTAATGTATATCATTATGGCCATGGTTAAGAATGTTACGCTGTATGTCAAGTGGATCTTACCAAACATAGGAAAAGTTCTAATTATATAGATGTTAGAGTGATTAGTTCATTTTATTGATGTAGTAATTTCACAAAGTATACCTATGTCAAATCATTGCATAGGGTGGGGTCTGTGGTCCAAATCTGTAAACTCAGCTACTCCAGAGACTGAGAAGAACACAAGTTCGTGAATTTTCTGGGGTCCAGAGTAAGTTCAAATCCAACCTGAGCAAAATAGTGGGAACCTGCTTAAAGATAAAAAGAAAGAAGAAAACTGAAGCCACAGCTGAATAGTAAAATGTTTGTGTAGCATTTGTGGAACTCTTGCTTCTATCCCTGATCCTGTGAAGAAAAATCATACACAATTTGTAGCTTTTGTCAATTTCACTTTAATACAGCTGGAAGGAAAAGAGGAAGAGATACAAGCCACAACTTATGCAATTTTCTGAGCTTCATTTAAGCCTAGTCCATCTGTCCTCTAATATTAAAGCCAATTAATGTGAAAAATTACAGAAGTAAGTAGACATAAATATGGCTCCACAAGGATATGTTCAAACAAATTCTGAATATGGGTAATTATTTGAGACACATAACCCCATTAGTTTTCCAAATAAAAAGTAACGATGAGTCAAAAATATAATAGATTAAAAGAAATTCACAGATGAGGATGCAGCTCAGTATTAGAACACTTGCCTAGCATGTATAAGCATACACAAAGTCATGGGTGCTCTCTCTCCTCTCTCTCTCTCTCTCTCTCTCTCTCTCTCTCTCTCTCTCTCTCTCTCTCTCTCTCTCTCTCTTTCCCTCCCTCCCTCTCTCCCTCTCTGTATGTGTGTGTGTGTGTGTATGTGTTTGTGTGTATATTGGTGGAGATGGAGAAAAAGATTTAAGTCAGGGTTTCTATTGCTGCACAAACATCATGACAAAGAAACAAGTTGGGGAGGAAAGGATTTTTTTTCAGCTTACACTTCCACATTGCTGTTCATCACCAAAGGAAGTCAGGACTGGAACTCAAGCAGACCTTGATGCAGAGGCCATGAGAGATATTACTGGCTTGCTTCCCCTGGCTTGCTCAGCTTGCTTTCTTATAAAACCCAAGACTACCAACCCAGGGATGGCACCACCCACAATGGGCCCTCCCCTCTTGATCACTAATTGAGAAAATGCCTTATAGGTGGATCTCATGGAGGCATTTCCTCACCTGAAGCTCCTTTCTCTGTGATAAATCTAGCTTGTGTCAAGTTGACACACAAAACCAGCCAGTACAATGTATGTGATGCTGAAACCAGCAAGAGAAAGAGATGTCAGTAACTGCCTGTGATGGCTACTTTTATGTCAACTTGACATCAGGTAGAACAATTTTGGAAGAGGGAACCTAACTGAGAAAATATTTCTAAAGATTGACCTGTGGGCACTATTATGCATTTTCTTGACTGACAATTGATTAAGGAAGACACAACTCACAGTGAGAGGTGTCATCTCTGGTGGTCTCAGGTGCTTTAAGAAAGCAGGTGGAGCAAGCCATGAATTTCAAGCCAATAAGAAGCACTCCTCCACAGCCTCTGCATCAACTCCTGCCTTTCATTCCTACCCCAACCTTCTTCAATCTTTGACTATAAAGTAAAGTACCTGTAAAATTTGCAGGGTTCTGGGAAAAGGCATGAGGCTTCTGGGAGGCAAGGTTTTCATTCAAGATGCCTTGCCATCTATGTGCTCTGAGCAGAGCTGAGGTCTGCATATGAGCATGACAGTCATAGCTCTGGCTCTTAATCACCACGATGAGGTTGTACTGTTTCATCCCAATGGGTTTCTATCAATCCCATCTCTTGTTTAGCTACTTTCTAACTGCATAAACAGAATTATTATAGGAAACCCTAGAGGGAACCAAGAGGTTGGAGATTTAAAAGGTTTTGCTTGAATCTTAGATGCCATTTTGTTGTTGTTGTTGTTGTTGTTGTTGTTGTTTTGAGACAGGGTTTCTCTGTGTAGCCCTGGCTGTCCTGGAACTACTCACTCTGTAGACCAGGCTGGCCTCAATCTCAGAAATCCACCTGCCTCTGCCTCCCAAGTGCTGGGATTAAAGGCGTGCGCCACCACTGCCCGGCTAGATGCCATTCTTTTACATCCTTCTCAGCCAGCCTTATACTGACAAGCCATCTTTTTTCTTCCTAGCTTGTCCCTGAAAAGGAAACCATTCTTTCCCCAGTTTCAGAAGAAACACTGCCTTCTGAACAACCGTTTCACATGTTTCTAGTCTCTTAACTGGATGAGACTGCAGAAACCTAAGACATAAGTGGCATCTCTCATGAACTGACCAAACCCTGAGATAGAAAATGAGAAGGCAAAAGAGAGCCGCCTTGTCTAAAAGGCAGACCAGGCATTTGGAAAGTCTGTGAACAGTCCATGTCTATGACTGAGCCCTCAGTTCTCCACACCTTGGAGCTGCAAAGATGATGTGAACAAGTTGAAAATAAGGCATTTTGTCCTAGTCAGGGTTTCTATTCCTGCACAAACATCATGACCAAGAAGCAAGTTGGGGAGGAAAGGGTTTATTCAGCTTACTTCCACACTGCTGTTCATCACCAAAGGAAGTCAGGACTGGAACTCAAGCAGGGCAGGAAGCAGGAGCTGATGCAGAATCCATGGAGGGATGTTACTTACTGTCTTGCTTTCCCTGGCTTGCTCAGCTTGATTTCTTATAGAACCCAAGACTACCAGCCCAGAGATGGTACCATCCACAAGAGTTCCTACCCTCTTGATCACTAATTGAGAAAAATGCCTTACAGCTGGATCTCATGGAGACATTTCCTCACCTGAAGCTCCTTTCTCTGTGATAACTACAGCTTGTGTCAAGTTGACATGAAACCAGCCAGTACAATTGACCCCTTGTCAACTTGACACACAAACACATCACCATTAAGCCATAACCCTTACTTTCTTATTCATCCCCAAGATCTAAATAAATTTAAAAGTCCCACCATCTTTGCAAATTCCTAAAATTTCAATCCCTTTAAAATTGTCCAATCTCTTTTAAAATTCAGTCTTTTTACAATTAAAAGTCTCTTAATTGTGGGCTCCACTAAAATATTTTCTTCTTTCAAGAGGGAAAAATATCAAGGCACAGTCACAATCAAAAGCAAAATCAAACTCCAACTCCCCAATGTCTAGGATCCACTCACCATCGTTTGGATTCCTCCGAGGGCTTGGGTCACTTCTCCAGCTCTGCGTTTTGTAGCACATACCTTGTCTTCTAGATTCCAGATGCCTATATTCCAGTGCTGCTGCTATTCTTGGTGGTCATTTATGGTATTAGCTTCTCTAAAACACCACTGCCTTATGTTGTAACTAGGCTTTACCAGTAGCATCTCATAGGCTCTCTTCTTGGTGCAAAGCCTCAACTCCTTTGCATGACTCCTTCAAGTCCTGGGTCATCAATTGCAACTGAGGTTGCACTTCATCAATGGCCTTCCATGGCGTTGCACTGTGCAGAGCCTCAGCTGCTCTTCATGATCCCTTCATGCCTTCAAAACCACTACCACCTAGGTGACTCTTACACATTACCAATTCCAGCCTCAGCACAACATACAACTTTTGCTATCTCTGGAACACAGACTCTGTGCTCTCAGAAAACACTTCCCAGAAGATTTCACTTGAATGATGCTGGTCTCTTCTTAATCACCACTAATTTCTTAGCTTCAGCTAGCCAGCATCAATAGTCCCAGTAATGCAAAGTTTTCACTTTAATAGTTCTTGCATCTTATTAGTCACAGCTGATTCTTCAGCCCCAGCTAACCAAAACCACAAAATCTTCACAATAAAAATAGCAAGTCCTGATAAGAATCTTTAATATTCCTTCTGAAATTTCACAAGTCATCCCTCCATGGCCTCTGCATCAGCTCCTGCTTCCTGCCCTGCTTGAGTTCCAGTCCTGACTTCCTTTGATGATGAACAGCAGTGTGGAAATGTAAGCTAAATAAAACCTTGCCTCTCCAACTTGCTTCTTGGTCATGATGTTTGTGCAGGAATAGAAACCCTGACTAAGATACTCCTCTTTGTTATCTCTACTTAACAGTAAAGTGATACGATAATTTTGTGGTGAATAGGTTCTTTCGGGACAGAGTTAGAGTGGCTTTTTAATTGTTTGGACTGATATCCCACACTAATCATACATGAATATTTATGAAACTTGAAGTACACTTTTTGTTCTGTAAACACTTGCTGAATTATCTAGATTGCTTGTCTGTACTATAATAAATGGGAATGTCTCCTAGTACCTTATTTTTAGCATTCAGAAAATAAATACTACAATGTTTGGGAATTAAGGACAAAATCAGGCAATGGCACCCGATTACAATGCCCAGGCAATGGCATTTGCCCTCCCTTACTATGACGCCTCATTATCTATGCTTGTATCTATGCTTGTATTTGTGATTTGTTTTTGTCAAACATGTTCTTTGACTTTAATATTTCAACCAACAGTTTGACTGCTTAGCCTATGGCTGAGCTTCAAATCAGGAAAGCGTCTAAAATGTAGAGCAATTGTCTAATTCAACCAGATAGCCTGGCAGGATATTAATTGGAAACACGTGGACACAGTGGCATCACAAGCCTTTGCCATAAAGGAAGAGAAGGGATTTGCTTTGTACCGCTCCAGGTTTCCACAGAGCAATGGCCTACGTCTTAACACAGCAGGAGAGACTGGACACAGGTTTGGTTTCACAGTACATTGTTTTATAATTAAGGGAAGAAGAAGTTAAGACTCAATTATTAGCATTATTTTATTATAGTCCACACTTTTTTCCTCATTAGGATACCTGCAAGATGGTTTTAGTATGCCACCAATGAAAATACATTTTCTATTGCAGATTTTATACACTTCTGCTGGGAGCTGACAGCCTGTCATAGTGATGTGGACAGTT
Organism: Mastomys coucha; assembly: GCF_008632895.1. Classification (NCBI taxonomy): domain Eukaryota; kingdom Metazoa; phylum Chordata; class Mammalia; order Rodentia; family Muridae; genus Mastomys; species Mastomys coucha. The sequence continues at coordinate 89,403,465 of NW_022196915.1, read as the reverse complement.
TTCTTTAGACTTCATTGGACAGTGAACTCAATTGTTCTGATCATGTAGGTTCCTTCATGAGTTGCTTGTGGACTGCATTGCAGTTCAGACAAGGAAGGAGGAGAACAACTGGATCAGAGACACTGGCACTGACACTTGGTCTTTAAATAAGGGGAAACCCTCCAAAGGAGGTCTGTCTGAAAAGATGCCTATCAAACTCAGAAGCTACACATTCTATTCTTCTATTTGATGCTCTTCATGTACACCATTGGTCCTATAAAATTATTTAAATTATTTGCTTATAATGATGGTCAAGAAAGAAAACATGTCTTTCAAGATTTGCTGCTGAGCTTACACACCCATACCAGTGTGTTATTCTCTTCAATTTGTTAATGCAGTGTCCAAGCTTACCACACTGGTTAACATCCGGGTCTGCCTGAAACCATGAAGCCCAGCTATTGCTGACTGATACAGCTTTAGTGTACAATCTGGGGAATATGTAACCCTGACTTCTGAACTCCAGTAACTCATAGACTATCACACAATACGAAACTCTTTAGAAAGAGAAAAGTGATCTGGGAACAGGGAGAAATGCGCCCAGATTGCTTCTGAACTGGAAGTAAAGTATTTAAAATACCTACCCTTAACCTCCTCCTAACGCTATTACAAACCTCAATGTTAAAACGCACATGGTAATATTCTCTGTCACTCTTGATTTAATTCTAGAGTGTTAAAAACTTTTATTGATGTTCATCAATTGACGGTATGCACTCACTGATAAGTGGTTATTAGCCCAGAAGTTTGGAATACAGGAAGAACAACCCACAT
>NW_022196915.1:89385893-89402010 GCF_008632895.1 Mastomys coucha | reverse complement strand
CTGAGAATGGAGAAATTTACATGTAAATAAAGAAAATATCTTTTTATTAAAAAATAAATAAATAAATAAATAAAAAACTTTTATTGAGATGTGTTAGTAAATGCCATCAAACCCGGATCCAGGGACTTCAACGGGGAGTTGAAACGAGGGCCTGTTAGCCTTTGCTAAAAGATCTAGCCTGTTTTGCTAGCCTGGAAGAAAGCTAATTAGACTCAGAGAGAGACTTCTTAGTTATGGGAGGCCTTGGCACACTCATCCTCTTGCTCACTCAAAGACAGTATATGAGTTAGCTAGAGGTGCTAAATGAAAGAGCTAGACAGGTGATTTAAACCACAGAAAAATGTCCTCTCAGATTTTTAAAATGAAGCCCAGAAATTGGAAATTAGAGTACTACCATGGTCAAGATGGTGAAAGCCCTTCCTGGTTTTCAGGTGAACAATTTTGAGCTGTTAGATGGCAGAGAAAATGTGAGTCTGCCTCATCTTTTTTGAACAGACACTAAGCCCATGTGAGAGTGAGATGCTCATGGACTTACCTCAACCCAGTTACTTCTACGTGGCTCCACTTATAAACGTCATCACTCTGAATACTAAAGCCTTAAAAAAAATTGGGGGAGTCTATGGCATTCATCCTTATTGTGTAGCATGATAAGAAGCCAATTGTAAACACATCTAATAGACCATGGCCTCTGGTGCTGGCATTCTGGAGACTAGAACTGGGTAGGTAGCACCTATGTGTTGGTATATCCATGAATAACAACCCAAAAGGAACAGACAAGACCATTGGTGTGTGCCTTGCTAGGGAATCAATGACCCCTCTTTGATGTCATCATGGTTCATATGATATACTCAGAGAAGGGAGTTGTGCCTATCCTATCAGCTCAACATCTGTGGTCTGAAGACCAGGATGCCCCGCCCCCCCCCCACTTCATGTGTAGTATTCTGAGATTGGACTCTAAAATTCATGTAGTAGTTTTGTTATAGGGTAAGTCAGAAGCAGGAGTCATATCAGTTCCGAACGTTACAAAAGCAACCAGGAGTTGGAACATGTAGAGCACAGTTGCTGCACCTCACCAGCATGCTGCCTTGGATGTCCTTGCCTGCATCGCATTTTGGAGGAAGCCAATCTCTTTCTTGTGGGAGCACTGCCTGCCATGGTTAGTCAAGGAAAAGCTGACTGAGCCCCTTACACAATTTAATCCTGATGTATAATATAATAATATATCCCAAAGATGAAAGTTACTTGAAAGTTACATTAAGTTCCAATTATACTGTTTATATCGTTCAATGTTACGGCTCTGAGCTTTTTCCTCCTCAGACTGTTTTTGTCAGATTTTAGCATGAAGGTCTGGTTACCTCTTATAAGCAGTCAAATTGTAATTGTTTGGATATGACTCCCCCCACCTCCCCCACACAAACACACATTTTTCCACCACTGGAAACGAATTGAAGGCCTGCTCCTTGTGGAAGTAGTAATCGCAGATACAGCTTTGAGAAGTGAACAGATTGCTGTTATCGGTGGTTCTTTTCATCAGGGAGTAAATGTAAATAGATGATAGGAAAATGGCAATGCTGTGGGAAGGTGTACTTGTTTGAAGGGAGTAGGTCACTGTAGGCTTGTCTTTAAAGGATGTATTTTTGCCTGAACCCTTCTGCTACCTATGTCCCTACTTCCTGGGCACCATGAAGTCAGAGAATTGGCTTGTTATTCCCTCCCATCAAGATATCCATTCTTATCACAGTCCAGAAACGGCGGAACCAGCCAACTGTGGAGTGAAAACTGGGAAACTGTGAGCTTGAATAAATCTCTTCTTTTTCTATTTCTCAGGTTGTGTTTTAACACAACAATGGAAGAGTCTATATGATTCTTGATCATTTAAAATATTTCACATGAAGGTAACCTAATATATTCCCTGCAGTCTAGTAATACTACTTTAAAATATTCTTACTGTGAAAATATTATAGAATATTTAGATATAAAGTTGGTTTCCAAAGAAACTTTAGTGAGTAAAAGCTTTTTAGAAATGTACTCAACTACTCAAAGCTTTCAAATATACTAGGAAAAATGTCTTTGTACCTCCATTCCTATAATATTGCCCTTGAGGTTGAACCCTTTTACGTTTTTGGTGTTTGCCTGCACCCTTTCTTTTTTTTTTCATTTTCTGAGTCTTGCTAATGTTTCATAAGTATTCTTAGTTATATCTGAGCTAGAGTTGACTTGATTGAGCTTTCTTTTGTTTATCTGCTTTCTGCTTTTTGTTCTCTGCCTTTCTTTAATTCATTTCTTCCTTTGTAATTAATTCCTTAGGTAGTTTCCCCATCTAATTTATAAAATTGAATCTTTAGGTCATTAAATTCTACAACTTTTTACATTTAAGATTGTAGATATATCTCAATGGACTTCTACTGACAAGATGTCAGCTGCTATAAATAGAAATTCATATTTCATAGTTCTGGATATTGAAAAGTTCAAGTTCAGAGTAAGTATGGTTATATATCATCATATCTACAATTCCTAACCCCCAGAAACAGTTTTATTCAGTTTTACTTTATAATCAACTTTTTCACTTCCAACTTTAAGAATAAATGCAATATGTCATTCTGCATCTGCATTAGTTCACTTAATGTTTTTTAGTTCCATTTTGCCACAGTGTGTGTGTATGTGTATGTGTGTACATGCACTTGTGTATGTGTGTGTGTGTGTGTGTGTGTGTGTTGTCTTAGTATTTCATTGCTGTGAAGAGACACCATGACCATGAAACCATTTCGCTGGGGCTGGTTTACAGTTTCAGAAGTTTAGTCCGTTATCATTGTGGCAGGAAGCATGGCAGTGTGTAGGTAGATGTGGTGCTGGAGGAGCCAAGAGCTCTCTATCCTGTTCCAAAGGCAAACAGAAGAAGACTGGAATTCTACACTAGGTGGGGCTTGATCATAGAAGACCTCAAACCCTGCCCCCACAGTAAAATATTTTTTCTAACAATGCCATACCTACTCCATCAAGCCCACATTTCCTAATAGTGCCACTCCCTATGGGTCAAGAATTCCAACATGAGTCTACAGGGGCCTAAAGTATTCAGACCACCACACATGCCATGTTTTCTTTTCCTCCCCATCCACCGAGAGACACCTCAGGTGATTCCCTTACCCTGTCTGCTCTGAGTAGTGCTGCAGTAAACATGGGAGTAGAGACCAGAAGGGACCAGCATGGTAGCCAGTCTCATTTTCTTTAGATATAGTCCCAAAGACAAGGCACCTGGGCCAAGCGATAAGGATTTCCTTTTCTTCACATCCTCACTAACACAGGTTGCATTTTCCTTCAGTGATAGTAATGTGGAAAAACTAAAATGGAGATAATAACCCTAAACAGAAGAATTGTGTCTTTATAATTTACTTTCATTTTTGATTGATAGAAATTCTTTTGGTATAGTCTGTTAAGTTACTCCCCTGCCCCCCACTTTTCTTTTTTATTTCTTACTTTAGGCTTTTGAGCCTACAACTTGATACATATAGCAGGTTGGTCTAATTCGTACCAGTCTCCTGGCTGTGTCTCCTCAGGGCTGTACTCGCAGCTACAGGCCATCACTGAAGGGTAAGAACTCCCTATGGGCTCTCAAACTATAGAGAACTTTGATCTTTGAACATTAAGATTGTAAGATAAACTTAGAGTAATTAATTGCTTGATTGGAATTATCTCCTACCAAATCTTTAAAGTTTTCATTTAGAAATAACAATTAAACAAGCTCTAAACACACACACACACATATTCCTTGTGTGTGTGTATATGTGCACATGTGTATGTGCATGATCATGTTCGTGTGTGTACACAAGTATATGTATGAGCATGAGAGTTAGAGGGTGATAATGGTGACTTTCTTGACTACTCTCCACCCTATTTTGTCTTGATGCAGTTTCTCACTGTACCTAGAGCTGACTGGTTTGTCTTCCCTGGCTAAGTAGTGAGTCCAGAGGAATCTGCCTGTCTCTGCCTTCTGGATATGCCACCTCACATATTTAGGAGGTCCTAAATATGAACCTCAATATGAGGTCCTGGGATGGAACTCAGGTCCTCATGCTTCCAGTCCACTCGCACTGACAGACCAGGCTTTCTCCGGGATCCTTATCCTTCCAGAATTTATATTACAGAGTGATTTTATTTAAGGAATGATTTGTTTTATTTGACATGTGACATTGAAAATAAGAATTCACTTTCATGGTTCTCTTCATACACAATTTTGTCAAAAAGATTTAAGAAAAGAATGTGGCTATTTTGAAGCCGTCTCTGTAGTTGCTGGAGACTTTACGTATATTTGAAATTACTGCAGATGCAACATACCCAAGTTTCCAAGTCAGGATGCGCAGCAAAGCTGAATTAAATAAGAACAGCCATCACTTATTAAATAAGTTCATGGGTGCTGGAGGCTGTTGGCTGGCTCATGGTGTTTGGAAGCACAGTGCCAGGCGTGTGCAAACATGCCACAGAAAGAGACAGTTGCTGGGCAGATCCCCTGGTGTTCAGTGTATGGAAGACCAGGGCAAAGACTTCCTCATCATTAGAGACCTTCTAAGCTCCACAAAGACTTCCCGTGGAGACCAGCGCCACACTCGTGACACATCCCCAACAGTTTATTTGTAAGATATTTTATTCAAATCGCTTCCTTCTCCTTGCAGAGTGCACACATGAACAGTAATATCCGGTCCCCTCTGTACCTCCTAACTGCTATTTCAGGAGATAATAACTGAGGTTAGATCTTCATTACAATGTTAGTTTGTACAGCCAGCCTTAGTTATTTTTCTCTACCTTGCTATTGTAATCACCAGGACAAGAAGACTGACTCAGGATAAATGTATTTATTTGAGTCCATTGTTTCAAAGGCACTCATTTGTTAAAATGGTAGAAACTGTCTCACACTGTCCTGGAGAGAGAGAGAGAGAAAGAGAGAGAGATAGATAGATAGATAGAGAGAGAGAGAGAGAGAGAGAGAGAGAGAGAGAGAGAGAGAGAGAGAGAGAGAGAGAGAGAGAGAGAGAGAGAGAGAGACAGAGACAGAGAGAGACAGAGACAGAGACAGAGACAGAGAGACAGAGAGAGACAGAGAGACAGAGAGACAGAGAGAGGGACAGAGACAGAGAGAAAGAGAGACAGAGAGACAGAGACAGAGACAGAGAATCTGGCAGCTCATTATGTTTGAGCCACACAAAGTTCTGATTTTCATGCTCAGGTGGCATCCAATAGAGAAAATTTTAATTACAATATTTTTATCAATGATTTTAAACAAGCAATAACTATCCCAAACGCTTTCCTCTTTTTCAAGCTAAATATTAACTTCATTATCTCCTTCTTGGACCTCAGGATAAATCTTATTGATACAGCCCATTTCAAAATCTAGAAGCAACTTATTAGGAATGTTAACATAATAAAAACTTAAAAAATGATCAGGAGCCACTGTAGGTTGGTTCTCATCTCAACAAAATATCAGGAAGCTATTTTTAAAAAGATGATAGCTGTGACATACAACATTGGTGACATGGAACCTGAAGAGGCCACCTCCAGTAGCCAGGCAGGAACCCCGGTGGAGTGATAGAGACACCAAACAACCCACAAAACTTTCAACCCAAAATTTATACTTTCTACAAAAAAATGCTGGCACAGGGGAGAGAGCAGAGACTGCAGGAACAGCCAGTCCACAGCCAGCCCAACTTGAGTCCTATCCCATGGGTAACCCATTTCCTGGCACTATTAATGATATTCTGTTATGCTTGTCCTCCTAGAGGTTCCATCAAGCACTGACTCAGGCAGATGCGGACACCCACAGCCAAACAGTGGATGGAGCTTGAGGACTCTTATGGAAGAACAGAAGGAAGAATTGCAAACCCTAGTGGGGATCCATAGGAAGGCCAACAGAGTCAACTAACCTGGCCCCTTGGGGCTCTCAGAGTCTGAACCATTAACCAAAGCACATTTGTGGGCTGGACCTAGGTCTCTCTGCACATACGTGGCAGGTGTGAAGCTTGACCTTCATGTGGGTCCTGAACAACTGCAGCGGGGGCTTTCCCAAAAGCTACTGCCTGTCTGTGGGATATGTTCTTCTAGCTGGGCTGCCTTGTCTGGCCTCAGTGTGAGAGGAAGTGCCTAGCCTCGAAGAGACTTGAAATGCCAGGGTCGGGGGATACCTGGCAGTTGGAGAACTTGCTCAGAGAAGAAGGGAAAGAGGAGATGGGGGAAAGATTGTGGGAGAGGCTGACCGGGAGAGGGGCTGTGAATGGGATGTAAAGCGAATAAGTTTAAAAAAAAAAGAAAGCATTTTTAAAACTTATTTTTATTTATGTGTGTGTGTGAGAGAGAGAATGTATACTGCCAGCATGCAGGTGTCCCAGAAGATCAGAATAGGGTGTCAGAGCCCCTCCCCAGAGCTTTAGGTGGTTGTGAACCTCCAGATGTTGGTGCCAGAAATCAAACTCGGATCCTTTGAGAAAACATCAAACATGCTGTATTATTGAGACATCTCTATCTCCAAAAGGATGAGCGCTTTCTGAGGTGAGTAAATAAAACTAACAATCTAAGCCTCTAGACCAAGTTTTTACATTTTAAAAACTGCCAAATTTTGTAGTGTTAGAAAAAAACTCTGAGTGAGCCATACTCAGATAAGAGGGTAGATGTGGTTGCCACAAGAATATGAGGAATGTGTGCTTTGTATATGAAGCCCAAAAATCAGTGGGCCAAACTAAGAGTTACTTTAATCAAAGGCTGGTTTCCCTTTAATCAGAGGGAAAGAAAGGGCTGGTTACCTTTGATGAGGCAACATTAGGCAAAATGGTATGGCTAATGGAATTCTATCCCCTACAGTCTATAGACCTCCATTTGACTTATATAACTTTTACTAACATTTTCATGTTTAAGTGAGAGAAAAGAAATATAGAGAAATGGAACCTTATTCAGCTATTAAGACAAAATGGAATTTGGAAACTTCCAGGGAAACTGATGGAAGTGGAAAACATTAGGAACAGGCAGGCCTGTGAGTAGGGGCCTCGAAAGGGTAATGTTGGAGTGCAGGTAACCCAACATGTGATATAAAGGGTAATACTGAGGACCCAAGGGGACAAGCAAGGATGCTGGGGTGAGAGGAGACCAGGCTGGGAGGGGAGAGTTAACAAACACCAAGTGTATACAAAAAGGCTATCATGAAACCACTTACTTGTACATTAGTTAAAAATAATACTAAACTGAACAAGAAAGAAAAAGAAGAGTAAGGAATGCGATGCAATCTTTCTATCAGGTAGTCCTCGCTTTGGGGTGGAGTCAAAAGCCATGGATGAGGAAGTGCAGTAGTTTCCAGAAAACAGAGCAAGACAACCAGACACAAAAGGTTGATTCTACCATCACCTGCACAAGAAAAGAAGCAAATCTGTTCTGCTTTGATTTTAACCCATTGACATCTGGGCTGGACTTAGGTGGGTGTTCCAACCGTAGGTAGTAAAGCTGGACTAGGTGGGTGTTCCAACCATAGGTAGTAAAGCTGGACTAGGTGGGTGTTCGTTATAGTCACAAACTAAAAATAAACTTGCACCCAGTGTTGGTATGAATGATATATACAACATATTTGGAAATGTACAGACTTGGAATACTTATCTTATAATCCTCATTCTGAGACAGTCTCTTAATAAATATTCCAGAAAGACACACAAGACAAGAAAGTAAGGACATTAAGATCTCCAAAATAAGGGAGAGTGACTTACCATATGTAAAAAATAAATATTCATCACAACCATGCATTAAATTTTAAGAGCCACTAGTGAAAATGTAGAGAATGACAAAGATGTCTACAGTCCCTCCCAATAGCATGGCACTGGGTACCAAGTTTTTGACATGTGATTCTTTCAGAGATATTCAACACCCACACAATAGTACCTGGCAACAGCTCATTCTGAAAGTTGAAAATAAATGCAAGAAATTTAATTTAACAATATCGAACGAGTTAAATAGTGTTCTTTTCCAAGAAAAGTGATGGGGTAGAATTTCTATACAAATATACCATCAACATCCCTGTCCACTACAGAGAAGGAAGTCACTAAGCTAGACACTGTGGGTTCTCAACCTGTGGGTCACAATCCCACTTTGCTACCAGTATAAGAATTCCACAGAATCTTTACTAATTTCCAAGGCTGTCTTTCCCTCTCTGCCCTCTTCCTACAAGAGTCTTCAGCCAGGAGGTCAAAAGCTCTTAGAAACCTTTTGTAAAACTCTTCGCTGGACCTTATGTGTTTCTCTGTGTGTGAAAACATTTGTTCCTCTTGGTTGTATTTGTTCAATGGAAGATAGGAATGACAGTTTAATAGTTTCCATCCTCAACCTTAAGCTTAATTTAACAGTTCCATAAGATATACACATAAAAACACAGGTTGGACATCATAGACATCATAGACATATGACTTTGTCGATTAAAAATAAAATTCTTGAAGAATGAAGACATCTTAGAGTATTTTTAGAAGGCAAAGGAGTTTATAAATATGATCCTCTTGGGCTGGTTTCTTAATTCTAATGCTCCTTGAAAGTGACTACCTAGTGCTTTTATTTTTAGTGTATATTCATGTTGCCTTTCCCCCTTCATAGTTATCAGAAATGTACTTTTTGTGGCAGCTTGAGTTCCGAGAAGTGACATCAACATTTCTAAACACTTTTAAGTGATGCGTGTGGTTTTAGACACTCGCAGGAGGAAAAACATTAATGCCTCTCAATCTCACAGCCGAATCCCAAAAGGAATAAAATATCCAGCTGGCCAGGCTTAGAAGAGAGGCTTCTCTGTCCTCTACAGCACTGGTTTAGAAGTTGCAGGTTCTCTTTCTAAAATATCATTTAGTTATAATTATGAGACATGTATAAACATCTTAGTCAAAGCAATACTAATAAGCTGGCCAAATGTTTAACTTACTTTAATTATTATTATAAAGAGGGTAAAAATTTTCCTTTGCTGCAGACACACCTTCCTCAACTGGAAGCAGTGATTATTTCATTTCTGTTTGCTTGTTTTCCTTTGCTTTGTAAATAAGTTTTGTTTTTGCCATAGGAGCTCATTCAATATTTATTAAGCATGTTAATATTTGAAGCAACTCATCACTTTATAAATTCTGGTGGGAGAATCTTGTCAAACTTGTTGAACATTATGATGATTTATCATATTTGATAGTGCCTAAGAACAATAAAATCTACTAATTCTATTGTGAAGATGGTGTATGCCATGGAGAACAACTCATTAAGCACAAATTGGACAGATTGCATCCCAGCCCTGCTTAATTGGACAGAAATTATTTGAATTCATTCAACTTTTATACTTACTTCTTTAAGAATGAAATTATACCTACTGCTCCTATTTAAGTGGTATGGTATTACTTTCTACTGAAATATCTAAATGTCCATCAAAGGAATAGTTCACATTAGAAACACAACACAGATTTTAAGCTAAGCTAAACCGTTTTCTACTGAAACTGGGGAGCAAAGAGTAAAGAGAAAGTAGTTGGTGGCATTCATGCCAGAGACTCTCAGTCTTTGATTTGCCTTAGTGTGGGTGTGAGCCTGCAGGAGGGGATGGATGTGGCAAATTTCTTCTCAACATCTTTAACGAGGGATCTTCATTTTGAAAGGATCTTGAGCAAAGAAACTTTCTGGAAGATATAATCCACAGCAATCCGATCCTCATGGCTTTTCACGCCATTCAGGGTCTTGTATTTCCACTTTAGGAGTAATTTAAACTATTTTCTTATGGACCCTCTACTAAAACAAAGTTGGCAAATGTACTCATCTGCAAACCTAGACCCGTAGTTCACCAGGTCCATGCCTTGGTATATGTTCTGACTGTCAGAAAGGAATCTGAAAGACTCCAAGCATCCTTCCAACATCTACTCACTTTCTCCCATTTTCTAATGAAGATGAAATTTGGTTTTAATTAAGGTTTCTTTGTTGCTACTTTAACTCTTTAACTTATACACATTTATTTTTCTACTAAGGCTGTTTAGTAGTAGAAGTCAAAACTTAGTCTTTAAAACTTTCTCTGATTTGTCTTGACTATTATTTAGTATGCTGCTTAGCTAGAAAATAGAAAATAGGAGAAGAGGATGGATTGTGTGAGTTACTGAGGAAGTAGCAAGCATAGATCCACAAATTTCAGTATAATAATAATAGTAATAATAATGATGATAATAATAACTCTTTCATATGTCCTCTAGTTCACAGTAAGTTTCAAGTAGCCCTTTCTCTTTACTTTCATGAAGTGCACCCCTAAAACAAAGAGATCTATCAACAAATTCAAACAGAATTAGAAGAGATATACTAGGTGACTCCCTTTATATTATTAAAAGTACCAATTTAAGTAATAGTAACTTAATACTCTAACAGCAGATTACTTAGATAGTGAATCAGTGAAAATGTGTAATAATTCAGATTGCAAGCAAGGAAATGAACTGCTGTCCAGATCTGATTGTTATAGGAGTAAAACATTCTCCCAGAGACCTTGGGCAAGCATACAGGGCATGGGACCCAGAGTCTTCCAGACAAGTTGCCAGGGAGACATAGCCAAATGAATCTGTCAGTTTTGCTTATTACAACATCTGTTCAATTAAGTTTTCAAAAATAATTACATCACCACTTAAAAATACAAGGTCATTTCATCTTTCTCATCTGAATAATGTGAAGGTAAATAGTGAATTGTTGATAAAATGCGCACACACTATGGTGGGACATCCTTTATCTATCCTTCACACCAACATATGACAGCACACACACACACACACACACACACACACACAGCAGGGGATTTGAACCTGAAACAATGGTAAACTCATGCATCTCTGATCAAATGAATGTAAAAAGGAGAGTAGTACTGTATTTTGTAATGAATCCAACTGAATTTATGTGTCTGAGTATCAGTCATGATGTTGCTTTCTCACATAACAAATTAATTATAATTAGTACTGCTTTGAATCTCATCCATTCTTAAACATTTACCCTCACACAACTAGATTATAGCTCTTTTTCCATTTTAAAATAAACCTTTCATACATGTTTTTTAAAATCAGCCTCTAGTGTGATCTCAAAGATCAAGGCAAAACCCCACACTCCCCACTAGTGATCAAAGTTTGATGACCTCCAAATAAGAGAAAACACAATAAGTGGACTTCAGATCACAAGAACAAAAAAAATGCCCAGAAGCTACAGAAGCCACTGCTGGTGTTCTTTACTTATGATGCTTTTTATGGGGGAAGAATAAAGCGCAGGCTGTCAAGAGGCAGCAACTTCCAATTCCTTGGTCTGAAGCCTCGTCTGAGGAACCAAACAAATAGGTTATGTATACACTCAGGAGAAAAGATGTAAAACCGTGAAGGGTGGGGTAGGCCTCAAGGAATAAGATTTGAAGAGCAAAATAAAACAACAGGTCAGAAGCCTGAGATTCAAACTTGTTGTTAGTAATCACAGAGTTGCACAATGCTCCGTGTACTGGGGATCGTCAGAGGCTCCGAAACGGGTTCCTTTACAGTCCCGTTAGTGATGCACACGGGCTACTTTTATAGATGTGTGTGTATAAGATATCCATGATGCAAATTGAAGTTTGCCTTATGAAGGGCATGCTTTCTCTTTATACTTGGACAAGGTTTCCTGTCAATTACATGATAATCTGATCACTACACGTTAACTGAGTCTTCATTGCGACCCCTTAGTCTTTTAAAAGCATATCAAGCTGATTTAACATCTTCAGCTTTATTTACTTTATTTATTTATTTTGTATCTGTACCTGAGAGTGGCAATGCAGGCGATCTTTTTACTCACTAAAGATAATAGATTCTTAAACTGTTCTTTAAAGTAGCTGTAAAACAGAACTGAAGAAGCCATTCTTTTCTTTCAGTGAAATTCTATCTACTTTGAAAAGCTCTGTGTGTGCTTCTGAAATATGGTTTTAGATGTGCCTCATTATTACCACCACCACCATTGTCTGATTTCTGTCAAGGGTAAAATAGTTTACAAAATGTAAGCTACATTACCTCACAGAATGTAGCTCCTATTTCTGATCTTTATTTCACAATCTCAGTATCCTCATCCCCTTCAAATACAACACATATAATGTCACAGACTAATCCTTAACCCTTCATTAATATACACCAAAGATAAGACTCTTTTGGGTAGGTGAGAAATATCCTCCTGTCTTCTGACATCTCAAAACCGATAATAGACTCCCCCAGACTTTAAGAGTTTGCTTGCCCCACCTCGCCAAACTTTTGGAGTTTTATTCATCCTTTAAGACTTATTTTCCAGGAAGTATCATCTCCTTGCCGCGTGGTCATACAGTTCTCCAGGGCATTTACCAGCACGGGGCTTGTGGGTAATATTGAGATTGAAGAGAACCTCGTGCCTCTGTAGATCATGAGTGTCTTACTCGGTGAATCCTTGTCTTGATCACATTAGTATCCTTCAGATACATGCTACAAAGATTAGCCATGGTGGATTCTAATATGCTTCTATTGAATTTAATTAAATAGAAAATACTTATCGGTTTCAAAATATTGTCCAAACTTCTCCATTAATTATTTAAAAATAATAGTGACTGTTAAGTACACTTACATAATAGAACTGGAGAAAGAAGCTCAAACTGTTCTAAAGGCTGATGGTCAAGTGAGAGGGAGGAGACCCCCACCTTCACCCCTCTTTAGAAAATTCATATATTTAAATGACATAAACTGTGTTCGGGGGCTGGGAAGACGGCTCAACGTGTGAAGCACTGGCCTCGTGAGCATAAGCATCTGAATTCACACCCCAGAAAGCACTCAGAGTCGGACACCATAGCTAGCACCCTGGTAAACCCTGTGCTTCTTTGGTGAGCAGAGAGGCGGAAACAGGAGAATCCCTAGAGTTCATGGACCTGCTGGGCTTCCGTACTCAGCAGTGGTGAACAAGAGACTCTGTCTCCAAAACGGTGGAAGAGGAAGACTCATACTCGAGATTGTCCTCTGATCTCCACATGTGTGGCAGGGCATGCACAAGCCTAGGACGACCACCTCAGCTACCGCTCTCAGTGCTACCAAGGCAGCATACACAAAGATGTGTTAGAAGCTTGACTTTACAATCAAAGAAATAAAATGACCTAAATCATTTTAAGTACTTTGTGCCTCTTCTTTTCATAAATAAGACAGAAAGTGAAAGAAAGCCCGGAAAACTGGTCTAGTCTTGCTTTGAAAGCAGCTAAACAGTTTTCCAAAGGCGGTTCTGTATAAATCTGACACGATTATTATTATCCCATCCCCTTATGAACTTTCTTGTGCTCACATTCAAATATTCAAGATGCTAATGTCTGGGCACTAAAATGAAACGGCATCCAGGGACCAACTCTTCATTCTGCGTTCCTCAAACATGGAATTCGTCTACTGCCTCTGAATTATGGGTACCTTAATTATGGGAGGTACAGCGCTGCTTGCACTTATGACTCCTTGACAGGGTTTTAATGTGAAGCCAGACACAAGAGCTAAACACAATTTGAGCCTCTCATCTACACAATTATTTACCAAAAAAATCTCTTGAGAATAGTGAGGACTATGTGTATATCCTCTTGGATACACAAATTAATAATTAGTGCTGAACTGTGAAAATAGCAGCCATCAATAAATGCATACAGGAGCCAAACTGCGTATAAAGATGAAATGATAATTCTTTTCAGATAAATCCTTTGCTCATGATCAGACAAATGGGAATTGCTTTTATTACATATTTTATGTTCCTGGCTTATAATTTCATTTTGGATACACAGAATCTTGTGTATGTGGATGCTTGTAAAATAAAAAAAAATATGCATGGCTATGCTCATTTAAAAAAATCAGTATATGTTGTTGAATGTATTTTTTTTTCTTGCTTGGTGTTTATATAGGATGCTGGTTAGCTTTCAGTTTAAAGAAGCACATATTACTTTAATATTTGATGCTTCACTGTGAGCTTGTCACTTGTGTGTACCTCCGTGTCCTTCCTTATCATGCACGTAGAACTGAGTATGTCATTGTCTAATGGCTGACTCACCACAGCAGCATCGGCGCTTTTAAAGGCAGATTTCCCGAAGGAGAACAACCTGGATAGCATCCCATTGTCATTTATAAATAAATTTACCCATGCAGCACAGGGAAATCAAGGAGGGCTTCATGGACATGCAGGCTGCGCACTGCACAGCACCATTTTGTATTGAGCCCTCAGGTTGTGGCACTAAGCCTGTCAAGGGGCTAAATATGTTTTTATTTCCTCAACACCAACACTAAAATCGAGCGCCAGATATTTTACTCTTTTAATGATATCTCTTTTAATGATATCGTTTCCGTAGATTTTGTTTGAATTTGAGGAATGATTCTGTAGTATTCCCATGAGAACCACACTGAGGAACAGCTAAGGCCAAGCAGAGTAGGCAGCAGAGGGAAGATGCTACAGCCAAGTAGAGTGGGCAGTGGTGGGAAGACAGAGATGCCCTGGGGCTAAGAGAACCTCGCTGTCAGCCAAATGACCTTGATGGGTGAGGTTTCCTCTGCGGTCCTCTTTTCTAGAATGTTCCTCAAGCCTTGCAGAAGGTTCCATGACTGTCCCCTTCAGGAATCCCTCCATCATCTATTCTCAGCACAATGGCGAATTCTGGGTCTGTGCTTAACTATGGCCCTGCGCAGTAAGGGGCTTATCTGATGAGGACCGACACAGGATTTGCTCTTTAATGGTGCCTGGTTTTTCTTCATTTTCTTTTCTTTGTTTGGAAGGGTACCATATTTTGCTTTTCACGTTTTTGAAAGGGTTAATTTGTTGTTGCTGAGCCTTAAATTGCAACCAAATTGTTCTTTGTTTTGTCTTCTTAAATATCGTAGTTCGATATTGGTAGTTTTTTAGAACTCATTTGCTGTCTTCATGTCTGGGCAAATCCAAGCAAATATATATCTTAGCATTCTTATAAAATAATACATTATCGGTATATTACTTTATACTGCCATAATCAATTTTATTCAGTCATAATTTATTTATTTATTTATTTTTACTTACTTACTTTTTTTTTCAACACAAGTTCTCCCTATGCAGCCCTAGCATGGTCCCTGTTCGGAGCATGAAGGTCTTGATCTCCCAGTAGTCTGCTTGTCTTTCCTCTGGAGTTCTGGGATTGAAGGTGTACAACACCAGCATGCCAAGCTCTTAACGTGACTAACTCATGCACTCTTCTCCTCCTTATCCATGGCTTTTATCAGATTCATGAAGCACCAAGTGTAGCCATGTGTGGTGAATCACATGTGTAATACCAATTCTCTACAAGCCATTTGTGGAGAATCACATGTGTAATCCCAATTCTCTACAAGCTGAAGCTGAACAACTGCAAGTTTCAGTGGGCTTCAGAGCTTGTTCCAGGTCGACACGGATAATATAGTGAGACCCATTTCAAAGAAACAAAACCAAAAAAAAAAAAATCAATTAAAAAGTGAATTTACACCAGGGTCTTATTTGATGACTTCCAGACAATTGACTATCGTCATGCCCCTTGGGTATATCTACCTTTGCTTGATCACTTTTCACAGCCCTGAACTGTGAACCCCCATTTTCCTCAGTGATTTTTTATGTGATCAAGGCTTAGGTTTCATGTTGCTGCTTCTGAGAACTGAGGCGCCATATCTGACCCAAGTGGAGGCTAGAGTTTATCATTATCCCACCGAGGTCTAATTATCTCCCTGCCTTCTGATATCACTCACCATCATATTTTTTTTAAGTGCCAGCTACTCTACTTTGTGTAACAACAAGCAGATGCCAAAATTCACTTATTGAGCATATTCAAGGATGATGAGAGCTGATGATGCAAGGATGATGAGAGCTGATGATGATGCAAGGATGATGAGAGCTGATGATGCAAGGATGATGAGAGCTGATGATGATGCAAAGATGACGAGAGCTGATGATGCAAGGATGATGAGAGCTGATGATGCAAGGATGATGAGAGCTGATGATGATGCAAGGATAATGAGAGCTGATGATGATGCAAAGATGATGAGAGCTGATGATGATGCAAAGATGATGAGAGCTGATGATGATGCAAGGATGATGAGAGCTGATGATGCAAGGATGATGAGAGCTGATG
>NW_022196915.1:89379003-89385437 GCF_008632895.1 Mastomys coucha | reverse complement strand
ATGATGATGCAAGGATGATGAAAACTGCTGATGTGAACGTGTAAAGCACTGGCCCATCCAGTGCTTACCATGTGCACTGTGAAATCAAAGGCTCTCACTAACTTTTCTCAGTTCTCTCATTATTCACTTATGAATTGATCCATATATACCTATCACAAGGCACTTACTGTGTGCTCTGCATGTTGTTACACTGAATTAATGACTCATCGTCCTGTACCAGGACATTCACAATAATGTTCGAATTTACTTCTAAAATATATAAAACATGGTAAACAGATCAAACTAAATAATTGGAAATATATTTTAAATCTTTGTTAGGTTGTATATTTCAATGTATATTGTATCCTCTTTTATTTTAGAACTACTTACTATAATCCAGTATGCCTTTTAGCCCCAGAATTTAAATTAACTATCCATTCAAATATATTTACATTTGCTATGCAAAACATGTTAACAGGAGGAATATTTTTGGAAAAGAGATAAGGTAGGGGATTAACGGACTGTCTTTAAGAATATGTAAAATTTGAACTTATTAAATCTAACAAGTTTTTCTCACTCACAAGTGGTATTGGATTAAATATTATTCCAGTTTGTTACTACCATTCATGAACAATCAATTTATTATATGTTATTAGAACGATTTCTCAGCTATCATAGAAACAAACAGAACCCAGTTAGGATGCTGGTGTGTGGACTCAGGCTTAACCAGCTGCTAGGATACTGGTGTGTGGACACAGCCTTGCTCAGTTGCACCACCTCATCAGCGAGAAGCAGAAACTCTGTAATTGAGATTTGGTACTCCAGTATTTCTGCAAGATTCACTCTTTCCTTTGGGTGGCTATCTTACCCACTTTCTGCTGCAGGGGATCTACAAAACAACTTATGTCCAATATGTTTCTGTGGAAAAGGGTCACCAAATGGTAAGGTAACCTACTTCAGACAAAAAAGAAAAGATGAAAGGACTCCAAACGAAATCAGAATGCCAATTAATTTATTATTAAGTTATTTGTAATAATTTATCTTTATTTAGCTACCATTCTACCTATAAAAATACAATGTTTGAGACACAAAATGGCATATATCCATGTTATAATAATAAATAGAGTGCATTATCCTAGGAAAATGGTGGCATTTATAGTAACAGGGTGTGGATTTGCCTTTAGTTTTCCAAATAACCTTTGTGGTTGTGGATAACAGACATGGATAACACGGATAACAAACTCTAAAGATCTAGAGGGTCTACTGTCTATGAACTACTGCTTCT
Source organism: Mastomys coucha (assembly GCF_008632895.1). Lineage (NCBI taxonomy): Eukaryota > Metazoa > Chordata > Mammalia > Rodentia > Muridae > Mastomys > Mastomys coucha. The sequence continues at coordinate 89,384,173 of NW_022196915.1, read as the reverse complement.
TCTCTTTTTCAGTGATAATGAATAAGGATTCAATACTCAATGTGTCAATAATCTTGCAGATTTACTTTTTAACCTCTCCTTAATCTATTATTAACTAATATAAGTCAATGGGTCAATAAATAATGCCACTCATTTTGTTTGAAGAAACCCTTTGGAATATTATTTGTAGGGAAATGTTTGAAGTAATGATAAATGTTGGAGGTCTTCAAAATTCAAACCAGTGGTGAAGGACACCGAATTAAAAATTAAAATCAGTTACTCAAAATTCGCACCAGAAGTGAAGAAGAACATCAGATTTAAAGTGGAATTGAGGCAGAATCCTGGAAGAACACAATGGTCAGAATCAAGGTATTGATAGGATACCATTTAGAATATCTGATATCTTTTAACAGTTATAATCTCAGTTTGCTTGATCATTTGGTTAAATTTATCATAGTCCACAGGGAAGCCACCAAGAGGGCATTGTTCACCACACCAGGGGAAGAGCGCCACCTGGTGAAGCTTTGTCAGAGTCCATTCTACACTGAGTCAGAGCTCTTGTTGAGTTGGACTACCCAAACTCATACTGGAAGAGGCAAGTCTGTTATCCATCCTGTGCAGCCAACATAATTCAAGGGGCTGGGGAGCATGCGTACCTGTCTCACATGGTAGGCAATGACAGAATAAATAACATGAATAGACATGTTTAAGTTTTACATCACCATAGTATGGTATATATGCAGTGTACATTGTAACATATGTTTCACATTTCCAGCCTGCCTGAGTTGGCTGTGTCGTTTGAACACCTTTGCCAAGTGACCTTTGTTGTTTCTTTTTTCTTTTCCTTCCTAAAGTAAAAGCTCTTCCTTGAGAAGTCTTGTGCTTTAGATGTTTGGAACAAGAGGACCTGCGTTCTAAGGATTTGGAGAACAGTGAGTCTTGAAACAACGCATTGTCGAGAAATCAATAGAAGGTGTTGGAAAGTGAACTCACATCACCTCCTCATCTGTTTTCTCTACTTGGAGTCTTATGCAGAAAATCTGCTGTTCCACAGCCTGAAGGAGATGCTCTGTCCTTTTCAGAAGAGTTGCAGATGAAGGGAGAGGTTAATTGGATATTAGTAGATACTTCAGAATGACATTTGACATCAATTTGGGCCTCCAAAGGCTATAGAGGGGGGGATACAGATGTCAGTTTCCTTTTGAGAGAAAGGATGCTTGAGTTAGGAAATACACCATGCCAGAGGTACTTTACATTGCATAAGGTTTTTAAAATGAAAATTATCCAGCGACATTAACTATCACTTGAGCTTGAATTAGAGAGACTTTATATTAATGTCATCCATGCCAGGAAAAATTAAATAGCACAGAAATGCTTAAATTTTAGCTTTACTTTACACTGTGTGAATTCTTTAAGAATTCTGCTGTGGCTGATTTAGTATGAAAATCCAACATTACCAACCACCATGTGGATGCTCTGTGCTGTGTTTCCTGTACTATTCAACTGTTCAAGTGGCAACTTTAGGTAGACTTATTTTTTTTCTATCTTAATTTTTTTTGTGAGAAGGTCTAAGAATACAAAATTTAGTGACAGCATTCACAGGATGCTCCTAAAGGTTACACAAAATATCTTTGTTTAGGAAACTAATAAAATTGGTCATATAAAGAGGAAATGAGATTTTTAATGCAAAATGAAGCTGACAGTGCTCTTCTATTACCAGGGTCTTATTAGGGAAAAATTCTCTGACATCTGTTTATCCCCTGCAGCCAACCTTGTATTCAGAATACAGTAATTGATTCACAGCATTCACTGGGGATCTAACTGCCTCACTTTTCCACACCGCACTACACAGGTATCTCTGCAGCTAATTCTGAATGTGCATCTACATCGTTATCTCCTGGTGAACTGTGACCCTAAACACTTTGGAGGCCCAGATGAAAGTGCTTCCTCCACCCTCCAGTGCTAGGGGTGTAGCGGATTCTGCAGCATGGCAATTCACACAGGACACCCAATCAGAAGCAACCCCTTTGAAGCCCTTCTCAGCTGGGAGACCATGAATGATTCATAGCTTCTCCACACAGACTAAAGAGGGAAGAGCAAAGCTAGTGTGTATTATTCAGGACTGCATCCTCAATAAGTCTCCATGTTCAGCAAATTGCTACAATGTTTCTTTTTCTTTTTTTTTTTCCTTAGTCCTTACTTCCACACAACATATCTTTTGTGTACAAGTTTTAACAAAGAAAGGTTATCTGTTTAAGCAAACTTGTTGATTGGGTTATCCCCCGTCCCATAATGGATGTTAGTGTGGTCACAGATATAAGGTAATGGAAGTATCTGGAAGGGATTACATGCTCCAAGGAAGATGCTAAGGGCCCAGCCTCACAGAGTGAAACTTATAGAGTGTTTTGGGTACCAACGTCACAGTTTTTACATTACCTAAGTCAAATATTAATTTCACACGGTGTCCTTGTGAAAAGGCTTGTTTTGAAACTTTAGATACAAATTAAGTCAAATCTTGTAGCCCTTGGAAAAAGTACTCTTTGTCAGTCAGAACTGCTGTGCTTGTCTAGGAGGCCAGAGAGGACCCTTTCTCATAGCGACAGCACAGAGCAACCATAGTGATAACGATTGCTAAGCATCTTCCCAGAAACCGGGATGCCGCAGACACAATAACTGGATATTACCCCCCAAAGAAACATCACTTCTGGAGGCTTCATTATTAAGCAAGCAGGATTTTCCCTGTGTCATCATTCACAGAGGTTTTAACTTCCAGAATGAAATATAAGCACCCGAGAAAAATCCCAGAAGCTCAGCCTAAGAGGGGACAGTCACTCAGCCTCCCAGACGCTCTGTGCTAGAAGTAGCAATCTCCTCTGGCTTGCCATTGCATCCATCCATCTGATGTGGGTGTTTATGTCGGTAATCTCAGCACTGTCAAACATTTTCCAGTCATTCTAACTTTTAGAATATATTAAATCCAAATATATATATATATGTGTGTGTGTGTGTGTGTGTATATATATATGTATATATATATACACATACACAAAATAAAACAGGATAAGAGTTTCTTAGCATTTAACAACAAAAATGGTATTTGGAAGCACCATGATAACTTGAAAATTATACAGAAAAGAACTAGAAATCATATAACATTTGATATGAATAACAAATGTAATTAAAAGATGAAAAGTCATTTTGTGAGGCATCTAATCAGGTGTTTTCATACAGCATTATTTTTCAAAAATATTCCCTAAAAAAATAAATATAGGCACAGGGTCCCTTCCACTTTTGATCACCTTGAATTGTTTTCCTTTGGCCCAGTTTCCCAAGTGAGCTACCTGATTTGCTAGCTGCTAGAGCTGATTGACAGGTATGGTGACAAAATGCAAATAACATGCAAATGGACGTATTAGACTGTTTCTTTGTAAGTGCAGTTGCCACCATGGTACTTTGTAACAAATGACCTCTCTCTACCTTAATGACTCAGAAGCAATTTCTACCAATTCTAAAGGCTCAGGCTTCATCATGCCATTTAAAAAGCATAACGCACAATAAATAATTATGTATCATGGGAACAACTTCAACATATAGAAATTTGTATTCACAATTATAACATCTATTGTTCTCATTTTTAATGCTGTATCTCTAGCCATATTTTGTGTGCATTGCTCGTGATACTACCTAAAACTGTGGTCATAAGTGTGGACCTGTTAGTATTAATATGTCTCTGTATATTGGATATATTAATAGAATTTCTTAATTTTGACTATAATACTTCTTGATGCATTTGCTCCTTTATATTTTCTATAACTTTTGTGGTTTGTTGGTTTCAAGGGTATCCATGATGGCTTGCAGTAATTGCTTTATCATAGAAAGTTTAGAGTTATTGTCAGATAATTTTAATATCAATGCCATCTTTGCATTCATAAATATCGTTATTTCCTTAGATTTGAGGTTTCATGGCTCTTCATATGCTGCATTCATTGGGACTGTGTCCTTGGTGACCTTAAGGTTTTACAAAGCTTTGAGTCATGTGTAAGTATTATGGACAATGTTGATAGTATCATTTTGCTTCATAAGTATTTGAACTTTTCAAAGTATTGAAGCAAAGTACAAACACTGTGAAAATAGGCATATAAGATAGATGAATCACGAGAAGTTTGGTCTATAAATTGTACCTTACTGTCTGTGGGAAACCAGTTATATTTTCAAGACCTTTGTAATACCACATGAATCTGTCCTGCATGCAGATGCAAGTCTTGTGAGATGGGGAATGGTTTTGAGTTATTGCAGATCTCATGCCTCCATTGTGAAGAATACATGTGAGCCCAGAGTTGAGTACATATCAGTTGTTGAGTACATATATCCATGAACAACCTCTCGGTTCCTGGGTCTTGTATCACCTCCATGTAACACTCTTCACTGCTACTTTAACGTGTCTATATGTGGTAGAATAGGCAGAGAAAGAAAAGCTGAGATTGACTCATACTTTCCTCTCCTTATTCAATAAAACCCATTGATTTTTCAAGGAAAAACTCTTTCTTCAGAGTAACTCTTCAATAGGCTACTGATTCCAGTCCCTGACGCCCATGCAAAGGGTCTTAATAAATATAGAAAAGAAAACAAAAGCTGAATAGGAGAGTCTCACTTTCTTTTGGTCTTGAATACTGTTTTCTTATTTCCATCGTATAACTTAGGACATACACAGAGCTCCTTCCTGCCCTTTCTGACTCACTTCCACAGAGGTTAAGAAATACCACAAGAATAAAGGATATTAGATTCATGCTGGCTTCACAATACCTTATACCTACCATCTTTCCACAAACCAGCTACCTACTCTCAAAATGCGTAAGATTCCTCATGCATCCTGGTTAGGTTTTATATCTTGATCAGAAGTGACTAGATCACATATGTTTAATTCAACCATACCTGGAAGTAGACCTCTATTTGTTCATCTTTAAGATAATCGTGTTTTTCCAACCAAAGAGTACACATGGTGGGACTCATGTCTCCTGTAGCATGTGTATAGCAGAGGATGGCCAAGTCGGTCATCAATAGGAGGAGAGTCCCTTGGCCCTGTGAAGGTTCTATGCCCCAATGTAGGGGAATGCCAGGGCTAGTAAGTAGGAGGGGGTGGGGTGGTGAGGGGGGAGGGAACAGGGGGTTTGTTTTAGTTGGTTTTTTTTTT
>NW_022196915.1:89357692-89378908 GCF_008632895.1 Mastomys coucha | reverse complement strand
GAGGGGAACCTAGGAAAGGAGATATTGTAAATAAAGAAAACATCTAATATAAATAAATAAATAAATAAATAAATAAATAAATAAATAGAAAAGATAAACATGTTTTGTAGCTCAGGCTGAGTTTGAACTTGTAAGAGTTCTGCTTCTTCCTCTCCATTGCTGGTCTAAAGCAGGCAGCACTGTACTAAGCTTTTATAATTACTATAAACTAGAGGACATTTCTAATGAAGAAGTAAATTGGATTTTCTTATCTAGTATTAGAAATTAGGAAAACTGGTAATTCAAGTTGCCCTTTAAAAACAGTTCCACTTTTGATGCTACCCATGAAAACAACAAGAAGTCAAGGAAAATGTTGGAAATGTATATGAGAAATGGTACTCTCTGCACAAAACTAAAGTGAAGGAAACACTGGCTTCTACAAATTTAAATCAGCCTTTTGTCTGTTGGAACAAACGGAGAGGAGTTCTTGGTTGGGCAACTACGAAAGAAGGAATAACTTGCATATTACCTCATTCCATTACTATATTGTTGTAAAAGGAAAACCATCAGACAAGTCCTTGCTCTGAGGATAGATGTCACCCAAGCACTGCTTCAATTAGGCAAGTCCTAAGAGGTAGAGTCTAGAGAGAGCAATGTCTTACCAAAGAGAGAGAGAAAGTGCTAACCTAACCCTTTCTACAAATCTGGCTGTTGATTGGGCTGGGATACTCAGAGCATGTGGTTGCTTGCCCTTAAGGAGGTTATAATTCCAACTTCTGTGTGTTCCTGAAGACAATGAAGAGTTTCATAACTCTGGATATTTGGATATGTGTATTTTTAGGGGAAGACAATATAATTTAGAGTAAGATAACAAAAAAGAATGAGGGATGGCATGGGATAGGGGTTCTGGGTGGAACCTGTGAGCTTTAATCAAGGAGAAAGAGAGGATGAGATCCACATTGGGAGCTCAGAATCTTCTTGAGCATTTGCATGTTTATTATAGAGATATCTGAAATCATTATTTTCAACACAATGTGTTAAATCACTAAGTGAAGGTGGAGTTAATTCTATAAAATGAACAATTTTCCAAACAATGAAATTGTTCACTTTAAAGTAATAAAAGCAAGAAATGATTCTTTACTAGCATCTTATCTATTAATTGCTGGAAGTATATGGATTTAACTTATTAGTGACTGCATGTTAGGAGTTGATCCTATTGTTCTTAATTTTCTTCATTATTAATCATGAAATAGAAAGATGCTATTAACAAGATTCTATAATAGGTGGAGAATAGAAAAATTAGTGTCCAACCATGCCCCAAAGTATTTATAAGCCAGTTATGTAGGCAAGACTTAGCATAGAATGCAAATAAAATATAAATAAAATAGACCATTTACAGATAGGTTGAGGCTACTGCAGAATAATTGATTGTATTACCAAGAATGGAGATGCCATTAGAAATGAAGAAAGGGAAAGTAAGCTTGTAGATTTAAAGTAGACAAAATATGGGGTGGTAACAAGAACACTGGACATCCTGGGGAGTTAGGAGATGAATTCTCAGATACAGTAAATTTCTGGGAGTTTGTGAAATAACCAGCAACTCATTTAGTTGAACTTAAGTTTTCCATGTGGACAGAAACTGTGAAAGGCTTTAAGGGGAAATCATGTATTACACATTAAGGCTTTTAAAGTTTCAGTTGAGTGCAATGGAATTCCAAAAATCAATGTTTGAAGAAAATTTGTATGATAAGTATGGCTCATTAGAGATTTAGGGAAGCAGGAGGACATGTAGCCAAGTTATACTATAGATGGATAGCTACATAGATAAGTACAAGATATAGACATATGTATATACATGTATATGTATAAATATATATATGGGATGGGATAGGGGTTTATTATAGAGATATCTGAAATCATTATTTCTTGCATATATGTATAAATATATATATGTATATACATATATATGTATATATATAATGCTTAATTGTGCATGGGTCAATACAAATACTTCTGCTTTAATTTCAAAAAGTCTATTAAGGAAATGATAGTAGACTTGAAGTTTGACTCAAGCGATGAAATTGAAACCCAGAATAATTATCACTATTTCATAATGAAGGATACATGGTATAGAAGGGAAAAGAGGAGGTTGGAATTGGAGGTGAGAGGAAGGAAGATCATTGGAAATTCTTGTAATGAAGAAAATCTGTAAGATTAATGATGGGATTGAATGACATATTAAGAGATATATGGTCTCCTGAACAGTGACCAGATCTTCATTTATGCTCACTGCTAGAACATTATAAACATACAAGACATGCATGCATGAATGTTTGAATAAATGAATTTGTTTTGGAGGTTAATGGGACACTGTGCAGAGGAATTTTAATCTAGAAACATGGCTAGTCTTGCAAAGGATCCCACCCAAAGACCCACCCAGGTTTGTTTGATCCATCTGGGATGGAACACTTTCAATCGCTCCTGCTAGAATACAGGCATGCCCTTAGTACACATCTTTCATCCCAAACAAGGAAGGCAAAGTTAGTTCATGAAAGGAAGCAGTCATGTTTGAAAGTAAGTTCTAATTGAGAGGTAGACAAAGTGACAAATCAGAGAAGGATTTGACAAAATGAGTCAGTTAGGATACATCCAACTCTCACAAACACAGCACAGCAGATGCTACTTAAAAGGAGAGAGAGAGAGAGAGAGAGAGAGAAGAGAGAGGTGGTGGTGATGTGTCACAGTTATACAGGGATAGTGGTACAGAGACAGGTTTTGGGGAGAACAAGCTAGATACAGGTGAAGACAAAATGAGTCAGAGAATGAGCCAGAAAATTAGAACCTACTTACTGCCAAAGTTAGTATGAGGTCAAGCAGAGAAAGTCAGAAAGAGGCAGAGAGAAGTTGGATTAAATGAGTCATCTTGAAAGATTAGAATGTATGGAAGCTATAAGCTTCCAGGACTAATCTTAGGAATAGTTAGAGCAAAGAAAGAAACCCTCTGAACTCAGCCCGAGCTGTGTATCTACATAGCATTGCAAATATTTAATTAAGTTTCATTAAGCACACAATTTTGGGTGATATTAACATGCATCAAGTTATATTGGCATAAAGGTGCATATAAAATAACTGATTCTATTTTAAGTGCACATTATTGTAAGATTTTTAAAGATATTTTCATATAAATTAAAGAACAACCATTCCAATGAGTATGTTACAGGTTTTCTAGGTATATTATAATTTTTGTCTTTTATATTGAAGAGGTAAGTTTCCAATGACAAACTTAAAAGAGAATGGTATTCTAATTGGTAGAGAAAGAAACAAGAACAATACAGTATTTTTCACTTTTGAAATGAGACTTTATTTCTATTCCTGGTGTAAACTGAAAAGAAGGCCAAAGATTGCATCTGCATCAGCATGTGATGTCACTTCTTTCACCACAGGAATATGCTAGAGCACGTTTATGGGCTAAAATATAGCCAGAAATGGAACCCTGAATCCAGGTGCCACAAGTGAATATTCCACAGATACACCAGAATTTTTGTTATAATGCAAGCCACATGATGGGAGAAAATATACCAAACACAAAATACATACTCAAATCATAGGCATATTACAAATCTCTCAGATTTACATAGCCTTAAATACATTTTCATGGATTTAAAATACATTACAGTGTCAATGTTTTAACATATAACAATACTAAAAATGCTAATTTTATATTACAAATCAATCAAGGAATAGAAAAGATAAACAACAATACAATAGTATGACTGACTTTGTAAACTTGCAAAGATATTTTTGTGACATCGACTCTTACAAACACTGAAATTTCAACTTCCCATCTTTGGACAGTTTTACTTAATATTTGTGTGTATACTGGTTTCTCTAATTTTTTTCTGAGGTATTTTGTCAAGACCATGGACCTGTTTAAGATGTAGGGAACTAGATACCTTGGGAATTGTTCCAGAAATCTAGATTATAACTTGAGTATAATGTTCACTCACGTTTGAGAATGTGTGTATTAAAAAAATCCAGAGAGAAATCAATGACTTACCCTCTGTTTGAATTTGTCAGGAAATAGTTTATTGCTGTACTTTTTATTTCATTATATGACACATTTTTAGAGTTCTATCAGTGTTCAATGTTAAAATTTTAAGATGTTTATAGTCATGGTAATTTAGCCACGTTTACATGACAAAAGATCAGGTAATTTAGTATCTTAATTGAAATTTGAAATAAAATAAATATTAAATATGAATACAATGTATGATACTCATTGTGTCCACCCAAGTTTCAAAATTGGAAGGAAATACCTTAGTGGAGCAAAGAACAGAAAGGAGAGATGGCTGGTTCCCACAGGAAAGCTGGTACTTAAGATCCCAAACGCATGGCCTCTCAAAATGATGATTTTGATCGATTCAAGCTAATCATTGGGGTCCTGACCTTGGCTCAGTTCTTATATTTCATTTTTTAAAATGAAACCCACTATGCATTCATTTAGCCAGAGGCCTCAGCCCAGCCCATCAGCTGGAGTGGGAATGACAATAACACCCTCACCAGAAGGCATTCAGAGGCCAGATTCTGCATGCATTTGGAAAATTTGTAGCAATTTAAGAATTTTACTTTTGTGTAAACACTGGCTGGTCTCCAGAAATTTTGGAGGTTTAAATGAAAGCACTGATAACAAGAGACCAGCTCACACTTTATCCACCTATCCACATTTAAATCACAAAAAGAACGTTCAAGCCCATTTTCACATGGTAACAACAGCAGTGTCCTTCTTATACCAAATGCTGGAAGGGACCTTAAAATTAAGAACCAATAGATAGAGACTTTGGGGTAACCTCTGACTAATTCTGCTCACTGCTCATTATAGATTACAATAAAACATTTTCTAAGTGATATTACATATACTTGTTATTAGAATCGCTGGGAAATGAGCAATTCTCTATCATTTTATGAGGCATATTCAGAAATTGGAATTTTGCTTCTAATCATAGGCTATTTGCTGTTTGGTAATGGATAGTGGCTAATTAAACTTGCGGTGACCTTGTTGTTCGAGTTGCAAATACTATAGTGTCTTGAGTCATTTAGTGAGTTGTCAGTGATGAATGGAGGTGCTTCTCAATAATTAGGTGGTAAACAATGTTAACTGAGCAGTAATTCACAGCAGCACTGCGAAGGTGTTCTGTAGTGGCAACGTGAATGGCTCGTCACTGCAAAATGATACTAAGCTCCTGGGATAAGTCATCCGTTCGGTGGCACAAAAGATATTACAAGGTTAACATATTTCAACTCAGCCAAGAATATATTCCTCTATCAAATTTGTCCTGTGAACCAAACAGACTACCTCGTATAAGCTGTTCAGTTTTACGGCACAAATTGGCACATTTTTCAAAGTGCCATGGTCACGGTTGCCCTGAGTTCATCACAGAGAGGAAACTTCCAGTACTTTAGATATGTGTTCAGAAAAGTGCAAAGGGAATTTGTTGATGAAAGCAAGTATTTGCTTTTGGTTTTGTCTTGGGTTTTGTTTATTTGTTTGTTTTACCTTTGTTGGTTATTTTTCCATCAATAATTACACATCCTATCAGGTTTGGTATAAATACAACTTCTTAATAATTTTTTTCTCATTTTTTCTAAAGTCTTATTAAACTGATGTTTGCTGCATTTTATAAATTAAAACCATGTAAGCTGAGGAGGAGGACAATCACATAGGAGAACCAGCAGTCTCAACCAACCTGGACCCCTGAGATCTCTCAGACACTGAGAGACACCAAGCAGCATACGAGAGCTGATATGAAGCCCCTGACACATGTACAGCAGAAGACTGCCTGGCCTGGACTCAGTGAGAGAAGATGTACCTCGAGAGACTTGAGGCCCCAGGGAGTGTGGAGGTCTGGTGGGGTAGGGGTAGAGGGAGTAGGGACATCCTCTTGGATTGGGGATGGAGTGGATGGTAAGAGGTATAGGATGAGGAACAATCAGAGGACAGACCAGGAGGGGGATAAAGAATGGACTGTAAAAAAAAATTAAGAATTTTTAAAAATTAAATAAAAGAGAAACACACACGGATATATATGGCCATGCACACAGACACACACACACACAAATAAAACTCATAAAACTCAAAATTGGAAACCATAACATACAAGGAAAAGACCAAAGAGATAAAAAAAAAAGCCCAAATAAAGCAATATGAGACAAATCTATACAAAATAAAAGACCATGTAGTATTGAACACTTTTTCTAAAATAGCTTTATTTCATGGATATGGGTGTTTTGCCTGCATGTTGGTCTGTGCATCATGTGCATGCAGTGACAGAGGTGGGCACTGGATTCCCTTGAGTAGAGTTACTGGTGGTTTTAAACCACCATAGTGCTTGGAACTAAAACCCTGGATCCTCCGACAGAGCAGCTTTTAAACACTGAGCCACCTCTCTAGCTCTAAGGTATAGAATGTTTAAAATCTGTGACAATGTAAGGGGTAAAACCAACCTGAGCCTTCAGATTTCAAGTTTAAAGTACATGGGTGCATAAGATGGATTTTTAAACTGTGGCCTCAATAATAAAATCATTCATGAGTCCTATAGCTGATTCTAAAATCCAGTTTCCACAAAGTGTTAAAGTACGGAGCCATTCAAGCCCAGAACTAGAAACAGAAGGCATTGGAATGTTCATACTAGCCTTTTTATCATTACATTATAAAGTGCCTTAAGCTTTAAAGGAATTTATCCAATAATTGTATTCCCTATTTATTTATACTTAAATAATACTTATTTATTCCTTAAATTATGTGCTATTTTTTCTCATTACAGAAATACTTCTTGAGTAAAAACAATGCTTGTTACCAAAGTAAATATGGGAAGCACTAAAGAAATATTTTACTAAAGGAACAATACATTCAGAATTAGGTTTTTTTTCACACTTAAAGTATCATTTTAAGTAACAACAAATTCGCATATATATGCATATATATGCATATATATATATGTATATATATATATGCTAAAATGGATAATGACGTGTCTGTTTCCGTATGTGTAGACCCCTGTATCTGAGAGTTGGATTTCTGGACATCAACTTACCTTTCCTGAAGCAACAGAAGAAAAGCCCCTTGCGTTATCACTTGTGACTGGCTCTGGTACCCAAGGACCTGGCTTTTAGAGGCTTACACTTGAACATCTATTCATAAAAATATCATCAAGTTAGTTGCAGGGGAGACTTGATAATCATAGTTTAACTAAGCATAGAAATAGGCTTTACAGAAGTGGGAATCTTCTGTTAGCAGGGACATTGATGTCAAGGCTGCATATCTTGTTTGGGTGCAGCTGAAGATCTGGGACCGTAGTGTTACAGCGTAGATGATTATTTGGTTTTCCTTCTGCTTTCACACTCTAATTTTAAAATGCATATGCACTTTCTCCTTGCTTTTGCTAAAAAAAAAATCTACTTACTGTGTGTAAAATTAATTGAAGTGAAAAGAGTAAGATGATTTTTTTTTTTTTATCTTAAGTCCTTCAGGAACTAAGCATAAGCATCTTAAGATTAGATGGAGTTAAAGTCACTGGGGCTTTGAACCTAAGAAAGAAGTTTAAAAGTACCAGCCAATAGGACCACATCCTTTCCAGAAGCATTCCTCAGATCCCAGCTAGGAGCAATTTAACATATTTATAGGATCAATAGTCTCCCCCACCCCTTTTGGGTAAGTTCGAAGGAAACGAAGTTTTTAAAGGTTAAGAGTAAAGTGAATAAATAAATTAATGAATGAAAAAATGTTAAAAGTAACAAAAAGTGAATATTCTCTTTATACTGAGACTGCAGCTGGTTAATGTTTTGCATTAACTACAACTATATCTTAAGGATTTCCAGAGGGAAGAAACTCATAACCTCCCAATTTTGAATTGCAGTTGTTAACTTACTTGATAGGTCCCTACTAGTTACAACTCTCAGGAATAAAGGGACAGATAACTGAAAAACGAAAATGAACCAATGTGAGAGTCAATACCCGGAGATGGTATTTTGGAATTTTAAGCAAGTTCTACAACATAGTTACTCATGCCCCACCCCATCATTAACAAATAATAGTGTGTGACAAAGGCTGTAAAATGGTATTTTGTTTGCAGTAGAAAGATGGACTGGTGAGAAAACATTTCCCTCTCCCTTCTATTTTCATTTTAACATAATATAAAAAAAATTACTCTGCAGTGGCAACCCTTGGCCATACTGACATGATGGTCAATAGAGTGTAGGGTTATTTTCTGAAATAGTGTGAAATAATAAAAATTCAGATTAGTGTTTCTCTTGGCTTTGGTCAGGGAAGCTTCCTATTGCAGTGGGAAGAGGTTAATACAGAGACTCAGAGCTGTTCCAAGTGCAGGGAATACGTGACTGTAAGTCATCAGCTGTAAATGGAACATCTAAATCAAGTCTACAGCAAGACTTGAGGAAGACTGGGAAAGAGAGGGTAGAAGGAGCATGCAAGCCAGAGGCTAGGAAGACATGCAATGAATTGCTGTGTTCTGAACATGAGATGATGTTATGGTGAATATTTGATCTCAATTGGGGTTTCTACCCCACCTTTGCTCATTCAATTCCCAGATAGAAGGCACAAAACTTTAGATTTATAGTAAGCTTTTAAAGCACTGGAGCTGGGCAGACATCTACTCTGTATGATATTACATCTACTTCCCTGCCAGTAAGGCCAAGATATGACTTGCCATATGTACTGGCTGGATTTGTGTGTCAACACGACACAAGGGGGAGTTATCACAGAGAAAGGAGCCTCTCTTGAGGAAATGCCTCCATGAAATCCAGCTGTAAGGCTTTTCTTCAATTAGTGATCAAGGGTGGAAGGGCCCATTGTAGGCAGTACCATCCCTGGGATGGTAGTACTGGGTTCTATAAGAAAGCAGGCTGAGCAAGCCAAGGAAAACAAGCCAGTAAGCAGCACCCCTCCATGGCCTCTGCATCAGCTCCTGCCTTCAAGTTCCTGCCCTGAGATTCTGTCCTGACTTTCTTTGGTGATGAACAGCAATGTGGAAGTGTAAGCTGAGTAAACATTTTCCTCCCCAACTTGCTTCTTGGTCATGATGTTTTGTGCAGGAATACAAACCCTAACTAAGACACAATGTTCTGCCTAGACCACTCTTATTCTGACTGGCCAGTCCTCATGGCCAATTCCCATGATTCCTGACGCCATGGCATCTCTTCCTTACTCCATCTTCTCTTTCTTTTCATGTGTCCCTGGCTCCAACCCTAAGCCCAGGAACCGAAACTCCACCTATCTCTCTTCTGCCCAGCTCTAAGCTATAAGCATCTTTGCTCAACCAATAGTTTAAAGTTAAGGAGCAAGGTTATGTAGCATCACTTGGTGTATGTCAGGATTATCTCATCCCTGGGGGCAACCAGGCCTTTAGCATTCCAATACATAGCAAAAGACCAGACCTCGAAAACATGGTTATTATACACATAAACCTAGAGCAGCTATGGTTCCCTTAAAAGTCCTGCCTGACTTTTTTTGTCAATTCAGTTAAAAGTCCCAGCATTGGCAGTAATGGCTGTTGGAGGGGGGAAGTCACTGTTGAAAAGTGGCCACTGGCAGTTTTCCCATACCCCAGTGGACGACTCCACAGTCACAACTATATGGGCAACACAAAGTGGATTCAATGGGTTATAAAGAACAATAGGTAAGATGACATAGAATTGGATGGAAGATGGTTGGAAGGCAAGGAAAGTTGGGGGGAAGGAATTAGAGATCAGAATTAATTTAAAAGTAAGTAGGTAAAGTAGCATAGAAAAATTTAATATTCTTCAATTCAGCTGTAATAAAACTGAATCTGTTAAAAATATTTAAGTAGTATGTAGCATTCAAAAAAAAAAAAAAGAGAGAGAGAAAGCCATGGTTAGTAAGCCATCATAAAATGAATACCCTCAGCTGACTGTCACTGCAATGAGGACCATGCTGTGCCTGGGCTGCTCCTCATGGCTTATATAGATAGCATTATCTAATGTGTACCTTTTGTATGTGATAACTACATATAGACTAGATATCTATTCTGATATATCTGACTTCTTTGGCTCAATTTTATGTTTGTGAGATTTAACCAAGTGGTTGTGTGTAACTTCATGTCTTCTGTCTATTTTCACAGACATAGTTTGTTTCTTAAACGAATCACCAATTTTAATATATTATATGTACAAAAAATGAAATTCTTCAGTCCTAGGTTGTATAGCCATTTGGACACAGCAAATCTTACAAAGGGAATTGGCATCTAAATATTAATAAACAATTGAATCTGTCAGTTTTTTAGTTTTACCAGTGTGTATTTTTCACATTTTATTTATTGATTTCTTGTGAAAGTCACATCTTGCACCCCAGTCTCCCTCATTTTCCCATCCCCTCCTATCTGCTCTCTGCTCTTGCAACCTTCTCCCGACAAAAGTAAACAAAAAACACACTAACAAGCAAAAGAAAACTAAAACAAAACAAATCAAAAAAAGCACAGAAAACATAGAAGACGAGGTGTGTCACAGTGTGTCCCACAGTATACCCCTCCGTCCACACAGCTTTACTTGCAAATGTTCATTGCAGTGAATCATTGGTCTGGTTCTAGTCCTCTAGCTTCGGACACAGCATCAATATTGGATCCTCACCCTGACTCCTCCCACTTATCCTATTATTGCCCAGTGTCAGTGAGATCCTGCAGTTTTGCATCACTTTCACATGTTCCAGCAGTTCACAGATGTTTAGACTTGGGGGTGGGGTACCTCAAAGCCCTGGATCTGGGCTTGAGTGGTAGCTGACCTCATCAGCCTACTGGCTATCCTCTATCTGCACCACCGGGGCAAGCTCTCCAGCACTGCGCAGGTAGCGCACTGGCAGGAGGCAGGGTCAGCTCTCCCAGTCTCATACTCTTGGGTTGCCTGCGCACACCTCCAGAGCCAGTTCCATGGTGTAGGGCCTAATCCTTCAAGTGCTGCTGCCTGGGACTGGGTCAGCTTTCCTGCTCTCACTCCCTCTGGGCTGGCTTACCCATGCATTCACCATCAGGTCCACCTCCATCTTGTGTTGCCTCAGCAAGATGCAGGGTCTGTTCCCCTCAGTTAGTTGACTATGTTGATCTTCCTGTGGAGCTCCTATCCCCATTCTAGGCCTGCGATTCCTTCCCCAACTCTTCCACAAGAATCCCCAAGCTCTATCCACTGCTCAGCTGTGGGTCTCTGCATCTGAGCCAGCTGCACAAGAGGCTATTCTTATCCACTTTTGCGTCTCCAGTTTCATCTCTCTTCCTAGTACTCAAATTGGCCTGTTTCTCTTTCTTACCCATCTGTCCACCACATACTTGTACATTAATGGCTCCCACTACAGACAGACCTTGAGGCTGGTGTGCCTCTGGGTGACCTCATCTGCCCACACCTCCTGTTGTGGCAGCAAGTGGGTCTTTTGGTGTTACAGCCCTTCCATGTGTCATGGCAGATGGGTCTGTTGATGTCTTTCCCCCCCTGTTAAGAGTTGCATGGCTGCAGGCAAGGCTCTGTGTTCCTGCAGTCCGCCTGTGCTGTGTAGGTATCTTTCCCTACCCAAGCCATGTGGCATAGCAGTGGGTATTCTATGAAAGATTTATTTATTTGTTTGTTTGTATTTATTTTTTGTTAATGCATGCTTTGTTGTGTGGATTTGTGTTCCCAGGTGTCCTTAGACGAAGACATTGAATCCCCTGGAACTGGAATTACAGGCAGTTGTGAGACACCTGATGTGGATGCTGTAACCTAAATCCTGGTCTTCTGAAAGAGCAATGAGTGCCCTAAACTACTGAGCCATTCCTCCTAGATTTCAGAGTCTCTTCTCCTCAGGTGTGGGATGGGCATATTTATTCGCTTCTAGTGGTGTGATTATGGAGTTATGTGTTATCATGTTTCTTAGGACATGAAACATCCTATCTCTGTTATTGTTCACCAGCCCTAGGGGAAGCCAGCTAAGTTTCCTGGGGGCCTAAGGAGAACTCCGTATGAGAGAACTTTGATGAGGTTCCTCTAAGATACTAATTCAGCTGAGCCTAGAAAGAAGGATTTACCCAGCCAATGACTAAACAGTAGCCTTTTGAGACCCTGAGTCAAACTTCTCAGCTAAGCTACTCCAGAATGCCACCGAAACTGAGAGATAATAACTCCTATTGAGGGTCAAGTGTTATGTACATTACAAAAATATCTATTTTATGTTACCGACACTTATCTATAAAACCTATCAGCTTAGGTATCCTGCAGAAAAACACAGGTTTCCTGACATTTATAAAAGGCTCACACTTCAACATGTGGTTGGTGTCTGTTATTTTATATATTTTTAGGCTATATGTGTTTATTTGTGTATACTGTTAATGCCTCCTGCTTTTACACATTTTTTCTACCATTTGGAATATGCTCAAACATTACTCTGTATCTTCCATATGTTCCTTTTTTTCTATCAAACCAATATCATCAATCATCTCTTTAGTGATGTATCTTGAAACATCATTTGAGACATATTTTGCAAAATATTGTTCTTGTAGAAAGGTACTCTGGGACATGTTGTCAACATCATCCATTCTATTCAGGTCTTCATTGGTCTTAGCAGCCCTTGAAGAATTAATTACAAGAGGTTAACTTATTTTGTAATATTTGTAGTCATCTCTGATGTATGCATATACATTGGCATTTAATAAAATTTTGTCAACTCATTTTAATAAGTAACAGCATCAATTATCTTAAAATACACCTCTGTGGAAAATTCAATAACCTTCATTTTTGTTTCATTATCATCTTACCTTGTTCTCTCTGGAAAATAATATAAAGAAATCAATTTATGTTAGATTAGTCAAGGATATACATATACATATGTATATCCTATATAATCTATATAATACATATCTCTGATTAATCCTGTTATCCCAACACTCAGGAACCAGAGACATGAGTTCAAGGTTAATCCTGAATTACATAGAGAGAATCTGTCTCTCAAAACAGACACCAGCACACACACACACACACACACACACACACACACACACACACTGCCAAGAGTTTAACAGGTAAAAACATCAACACTGCAATATTGCTCTTTAATGTAAAGGTGTGTGGGCCACATCCCATGTGAATGGCATGAGTTAAAGATGGGGATGCAAAGAGAGATAAGCCAGGATTCACTAGATATGATGTTCCAATTAGAAAGAGAAGTAACGAGAGTTATTTAAGCATAATTTGCTTCTAGGAATGCTACAGTGGAAACTTTAATGATTTATAAAACACTATTTTTCTTTATAATTTCCCATGGGTCATGTGGGTATTTTAGTAAGGTTGAAGCAAGCAATGTACACCTGGCTACAGTATGGGTTTTTCCTTGCTTCCTGACTTTGCAATGCTGTTCTAAGGGCCAATTTTAGCCTATTTATGCTCATGCACACCCTCCTTTATGAGGAATATTCAGTTCTATAGGACTTCTATATAGTTTCCCAATTAGAATATTTCTTAATTATTAGAAATATATTATGTACCAAAGGACCAGTGGCCTATCTTACTGGACACACATCTAAACATGCAGATAATAAGTATCATTTTGGGAGTGAATTAAGGAAAAAATATAACAAGAAGTGTTCTGCAGGGGTCAGTTTCTATTTCAGTGCTATTTAACATTTTCCAACGAGCAGAATGATAGACCATCAGGTATGCTTGTTAGGTCTGCTGCTGACGTTGAGTAGAAGAAAGAGCTGGAATCTGAGAGAATAGAATCACAATTCAAATCATTGTGTGAGTGGCAGTCAAGACAGCGAGACTGGATGTGTGCACGTCTCTGATTCACATACAGTCCAGC
Organism: Mastomys coucha; assembly: GCF_008632895.1. NCBI lineage: Eukaryota > Metazoa > Chordata > Mammalia > Rodentia > Muridae > Mastomys > Mastomys coucha. The sequence goes on along the minus strand of NW_022196915.1, from coordinate 89,365,080 downwards.
ATATGAGCATATGCAATCAGCAGTGAGATATCTGTAGGTAAGAAAACAAAAACCACGGGAAAACATGATTTCATTCAAAATTAATTATTGTGCCATATTATATTGGGTTTGATTATGGCCTTTTTGAAAATAGCCTATTTTGTTGATTCCCCCCCAATTCTTCTCTGCCCCCCCATCCCACAGCCTCCCTACCTCCTTTTGCTTTCATGTCTTTTTGTCTCTTGTGTTCTGTAGACCTCCTCCCAACCCCTCGTCTATCTCAAGGAAAACACTCTTTTCAATATGACAGGAGGTAAGTCCAATGGAATAGTTCCTCAATTTGAAGATCATCTCACTTCAGTGTGCTCTCTTGCTTCCTCTGAGGCCTTCTTAGTATGGTGCCATCCTCTAAAAGGCCCACAGCAGTGCAAACTCAAGTCATCGTCATGTTTCTCCAACTCTTCTGCTAAGGCTAAAGTAAACCCACCTCCTTTATAAAGTTAAAAGAAAGAGGCCAACAGTAACTGCAGCAGCAGCTGCAAGGACTTAGCTGCAATATGCCAACTAAGCCACAACAGTACTTTAGTTTAGTATAGATGAATCAGTGTGTCATTATGGAAGTACAGAGGTCGAAGGTCAGAGGTCGAAGGTCAGAGGTCTCAGGGTATGATATATAGTTTGTACACATGTACCACAAAAAAAGAGGAGAAAGAGTGGTTGAAGGGAGGCTGGACTCCTTTCTATGTAGAACCCACTCCTGACCTTTATCTATTCATGTGGCCAACACACCAAGAACCAAGCATTAGGACTTACCTCCCAACATCAGCACCACAGGAATCAAGGTTTCAGTACATGAACTCTGGAAACACATTCTCACACTGGGAGCAGCAACTGCAAATGCTTAGGAATAACTATAAACTATTATATAAAAATCTGTCTGAGCCATATTTACAACTCAAGATTGCCACTTACAACTGAGGCATGCTTTCATTTGGTCATTCTGTTGATTGATATTTTGATTAGTTTTTAAAATGAGTATACAAAACAAGGGATTCCAGTATGACATTTCCATTTATACTGTTTTTCTGCTGATCGGCTCCTCTAAACCCCCTCCCTAGCCCCCTGCTGGCCCCCATCCTACCCTGTTGTAGCATCCTCGGTATGCTTTCCAGTCATATCCATGAAATCACTTTTTGTTAATTTTCTCTATCTACTCTCTTAATATCTTTTTCCCAGATTTTATGATCTCCTTTCTAGTTTCTTGACCTATGCCTACATCTGTATGCATACCCATAAATAAAAATTAAAATATAGGATGTTCATTCAGATATAGCATAGCATTTGTTTTTCTGAGTCAGAGCTACTTCAGTTGACACAATCATTTCTATCCGTTTGCCTACAAAAACCTCTGTTTCATTTTTTAGTTCTTTAAAAAAAATTTTTTTAAAAAATACAGAAAAAAACAAGTGAAAATGAAAGGTAAAGTTAGAGCATTTACAAAAATTTGAAGAACATTTTACAAACATGCATGCATACAGACCTTCGTATGTAAATTCGACATTTCAAAACTCCCCTCTAATTTTTATTTCACATAACCTGCTTATCTAACTATAACACATAATTTTAAGGAGTGAGGATTGGAATTTTTATACATCTAAAAATAATTCAATGAAACAATCATATTTTTTCATGGACTTTTTGATCTATGAAAAAGTTAATGGTGGGAGTTTGTTGAAGTAAGTGGTGCTGAGGGTCGGGTATGTAGCTGGAAAAGCACTTACGTAGCACATACCAGGTACTGTGTTGACCCTGAAGCAGCAGAATAGCAGTAATAGAAATTTCCACAGGAACTTGCCCTTGCTGTCGCCAAAGGCAACAGACTGAGTCTTACTTGTTAACGTGTTTGTCTGCTCTGTGGCCATTTATGTGGTGATGCCATCAGTTTGTAAGGTGGAGCAAGATTCAGTAAGAGTGGCTCATGATGTTAACCTTGTTTTAATTCCAGGATGTTACAGTTTTACGTTCTTTCTTTTGGAAGCACATTGAGAAGTGTGCCATATATGTGTTGTTGCATGAACTGCGATAAACCCAACATGAAAACTGAACTACCTTCCACAGAACTAAAGATCAAAAAGATTTGGCAAATATTTCAAATATTGTTACTTTTTCCTCTGATTCTTCTGTTATAAAGTACAATTTTAAATAAAATATATTAATGCTACTCTGTCCTGAATCTATTGCTTTTATGTTTAAGTTATTTAATGAGTGAATTTAAATGTCTTAGTTATAATTTCCAATGTAGTAAATATTGCTAAAGGTGCAACATCGATAAAACTCTATTATGTCTCAAAACTAAAAACACCTGAACATAAAAATGTGTTAGAGCCATTGAATTGTCCTAATGGCTTCTGGTTCATTAGGAGGAAGCTCTGGTTCCAAGAAATCATTTAAGACAACTATCTCATAACTTGCCAGGAAGAAAGCAAAGTTGGAAGGAATCAATAGATTTCAACCTTGGCTGTACATTGGCCTCACCTGGAGACCTTGAACATCATTAATGCCTAGATGTTCTCTCTCCCTCTCTCTCTGGTTCTCTCTCCTTCTCTCTCTCTCTCTCCTTCTCTCTCTCTCTCTCTCTCTCTCTCTCTCACTCTCTCTCTCACTCTCTCTCCTTCCCTCCCTCCCTCCCTCACCCTCCCTCCATCCCTCCCTTCCTCATCCTCCCTCCCTCCTTCCCTCTGTCTCTGTCTCTGTCTCTGTCTCTGTCTCTGTCTCTGTCTCTCTCTCTCTCTCTCTGTGCCTCTCTCTCCTTCCTTCCCTTCCTCCCCCTCCCTTCCTCTTTCCCTCTTTCCCTCTCTCTCTCTCTCTTCCTCTCTCTCTCTCTCTCTCTCTCTCTCTCTCTCTCTCTCTCTCTCTCTCTCTCTCTCTCTCTCTGCATCTCTCTGAGTTTCTGTCTCTCTGTGTGTGTTTCTTTCACCCCCTCTGTTTCTTCCCTCCAGTCCTCTCCCTGACTCCTTCCTTCATGGCTTTCTTTATTCTTCCTTCATTCACTTCTTTCTTCTTTTTCTCCTCCACTCTTGCTGTCTGCCTCCATCACAGATTTTTGTTTAGACATTTGGATTTTGTACATCTTCTTGCATGACTGAATCTGACACATGTGCATGGACACACAAGAGTTCTAATATATTTTCTCTACATTATTCAGGTGGCACTTATGGATCAGTATGGTAATTGTACCCAACTGTGAACAACTTAAGCAATCTTTATCGATGATCTAAGCTGCCACACCAGTGCAATGTCTGTGACATTCTAAGATAACATAAATGTTAAATATTTTAAGTGCTGTTCATGAGTTCCAAGTTTCTGGTTGTTCAATTTTTTTAGTGTTCATGGATGGTATTTAAATTAAAATGTATATTACACTGGTTTAGTGGCTAAATCATAATACTTAGTTTTCATCTTTCAACACAAAACTATAAAGAATAATTTTATGACTTGCACTACATAAAACACTCATAATTTTCTTTGTTATTTCAATGTGGGAAGTCAAGCTAAAAATAAGCTTCTGAAAAACCATGCCACATATAAATTAAATAAGTGGTTGATGTTATTTTCCATCCAATATTTGGTGATGCCTTCACCAAATACACATTCCATTCACTCCAGATACACATTCTCATGCAGTAACCAAATCTCTAAAATCATGAGTGACAACCTCAGATTTTATGGTAAGGCCATGGTAATTTTGTTTACTATTGATATGTTCCTCTCCAGCTATTTTGTGCTGTTTGCCTTTCAGATATACAGACACCTTGTCTTGAAGCTAGCCACTAGTTTATAGTTAGACAGTGGGGGTGGGAGGTTGTAGCTGTGACATGATATGAAATGATATGATATGATACTGAGAAGATAGTTGGCTCATTAAAATACTTACCAATGGCTTTTAGTTTTGTATACTGAACAGGCATACCTATCTGTGCATGTCACGGCTTAAATGTCAATTACACCTCCACATGATAGGGCACTGCTTTCTGAGTAAGGGTGGGATCTATTGTGAGATGCCTTGTGCTGGTCAATTAGAAAGAAAAATATACTAATTTGATTTAATTATTCCATATTTATGTTTGGTTCCCAAGGTTCTCTTTCTGGTATTATACAGTGAATCTCAACAACTTTGATCATATTTCAAGTTCTCACTATAGAGAGATATCTTTTTTACTTAAGGATTGGTAACAAAATATTAAATTGTCTATTACAAAGCTTAAAATGATTTTTACGGAATTAAATTTATGTTGGAAGTAAAAGAAAAATTCTTTAATGTGAAGCAAATTAACTCTTTAATGTACTAATGGATAAGAGACTAGAGAGATATGCTCCTGATATTTATTTATAAATATATTTGTATTACATATAATCTATGCATACCTTATTATTTTAAGCAAATTCTAAGTAGTTAGTGAGGAATATACATTCTGCTTTTTATTAAAGCATGTTATTATTTAAAAATATATTTTGAGTTTAGTGTACTATTTTATTCTCTTTGTTTCATTTGGTTACTGCTTTATTTTTTTATTATATTATAAATATATTATATTTGTTCCACAAAACAAAATAAATTTCATCTTTTTAGTGCTAATTTAACCTACTACTGCAGAAAATAAAGGTAGTTTTCTTTCTTTTAGTAAATGACATGAAATGATTATTGTCAACAAGTGTAGTCTATAAAGTCAATTGTGTACAATAATAAGTTACCCAGAAAACTTCTCATAGTAAAACATCTTGATATTACTATGAAAATATTCATTAGCATACAGTTTTCTGACAAGATTGTTACACAGACTGACAGACTCGATGCTTTGAGACTCAATGAAGAAGTAAAATATTCTATTCTGGATTCCATTTTTACTATTACATTATTATTTGATGTTTCCTGTAAATTTTTTCTTATCCATTTCTGCACTCCATTTTACAGACTGTTTGAAACACTGAAAAAGCACTGTCAAGTTTATTTCTTTTTTTAATAACTTATATTTACAAATCCACCTTGGGTGTGCCCCCTGATTTTATGGCAGTTCAGGTTTTGATATCACCAACTGTGTTTTTTTCCTTTTCATTTTTTAAGTAGGAAAAGAATGTGTTATGTTCCTCGTGGTTGCTTTTTCCTTGCAGAATTCCCCTGACTCAGCCCTGACAGATCTTGATATCCAAGAGGGAGTCGGCTCGCAGGATTAAAGGCAAGAACCTCAATTAGACAGTCTCTGATTTCTTCAGATGTTCTTTCTAATCTTTTAATATGAGATTATAGGCAGCTAGAACCTATGCTGCTGTTATAAAAATAGGGAAGATGCTTTGTTCTAAATCATAAGCACGTGGCTGTTTAAAAACGCCTATTTTTCTTAATTTGAATTAATTCTGGTCTAGATGAGGATAATGAAGTTTGGTCAGCTCTTTGCGATTCAGAGTACAGAATAGCATGGCGAGGACTGAAAAATGCACACACTTGCCTCAGCATCGGCTGGAAACTCCCTCAGAGACTGATTAGTCCACGCTTGTCACAAATAGGGGAGATAATTATGGGGCTTAACAGTCTATGTGGTGGATCTTTTGAGAGGCAATGGGTAGATCTAAGACTGTCTTTAGATCAACCCTAATTCTTGTTATTGCTTTTTTTTTTTTTTGTGAAAGCTTTTTTTTTCTTCCATGTCTCCAGAGACTAAACATTGTCTCTTCCCAGAGGATGATATCACATTTCTTCTCTAGAAGATAAAATTGTCCAAATGAGATTATCCTTAATTAGTGTAATCCTCTGAGCCACTCCATGAAGTTTACTGCACCCGTGTTAGCTCCATATCACAAGATTCTCACTGAATGAGCCAATCTTCTGCCATAGAAAGGATACTTAGAAGCAAGCTTACTGATTTCTTGCAGTATTACAATAAAGATTTCTTCCATCAGGTTTCAGCTCTTTTGTGGTTCTTAGTAATAACAGATGACCTATTTTAGTGAGAGGTGAACTTAACTCCAAACTTCCCTTATTCCTAAGTTACTCTACTGCAAAGTGCCTTTGTGGTGACCAAAACACAAAGTGTTTATATTTAAATATATAATATATATATTCAATTTAATTAACTCAATTTAATTAATTAATTTTTTTATTTATAATTAATTTTATGCACATGTGTGCATGTATCATGAATTTTTTGAAAAGTAAGAGGACAACTTGGAAAGATCTTCCATATTCTCCTTCCACTAGGGACAGAACTCAGATCACTGGGCAGGTCAGCAGGCTTCTTCAGGTACCCCATCATCTCACGAGGCCCCTGCTGAGATTTTAAACTGCATAAACATTGCTGTGGTTCGAATTCCATGCTCTTTTAACCCCTCTCAAAGCTCTCACTTTCAAGCTCCTTAAAAATTCAATCACTTTAGGACTTTGCCAAGTCCCTTAACTTGTAGGGAGGGCTTCTGTTTTCTATTCTTTTTTAAGAGAGTTGCAGTGGGTCGTTTCCTTTTGTCTATAGTCATACACAATGCTGGGTTGAAGAAACGCTTGTTGAGAGTTGAAGACATTTCACTTCCCATGCATTGTTCATCAGCTCTGGTGGTATACACTGCATGATGCCAAATGCAACTCTGTAATACTGGGCTCAGTCGGACCCATTTTTTTTCAGTAACAATGTTCCTCAAGAAAAAAAAATACCTTTAAGCAAAAATAGGTGGCTGTTTCTTTCCTTGTACAGACATGAGAGATTTCTTTCCCCTTACCTTTAAAATGTAGAATAGTGATCATTACAGTACTTCATTCTTTTTAAAAAAAAAAAAAGTTTTATTGTATCACTACACAGTATTCTTTGCATAATTTAAAAATGAGGAAAGGCATATAATTATTTTTCCTTTATGGCTTTTCTTGCGGGAATTATGTATCTCTCTCTCTACCTACCTGCTTGCCTATCTGTCTGTCTGATTGACTGTCTACCTGTCTGTATGTCTGTCTACATCTAATGCAAAACCTCTTTTAATAGACAATAGCACATAAGCAGACACATCTCCACATTCTCTCTTTCACAGTCGTACCATTGTCCTTCTCCCCATTTCTCCCTAGATGTTTGGATTCAGAGAGGAGAGATGTACCTTCTGGCTCCTGCAAACCTCAGCTTGCATAACTAGAGTCAACCAGCATTAAGCATCTTCCATCAGGCCATGCAGGCTCAGTTAATCAGAATCAATGAGCCACAGCTCATTGATTTTCAGATCTGAGCTGCACTAGTGCTTGTCACTCTGAACCACCCTGGTGGAGCAGACCAAGGCCAGTAATCCTCTTAAGCACCAGTCAAGAAATTGAGATAAAAGCTGGCAATTCAGCTTGTTCAAATAACAGATTTGACACATTAGGAGGGTTCAGTTTTAGG